>NC_090934.1:1378995126-1379298156 GCF_040938575.1 Ambystoma mexicanum
ACTACATCAGAGCACGTCATGTTCATAGGGGGATACACCTGAAGGACACTCCTGAAATAATATCTTTATATGCAGACAATGTATTGTTATATATAAGAAACCCCGCCGCTAACCTAGACCCGATCTTGCGGGATGTAACTCGCATCGGCACCTTCTCGGGCTTCACAATCAATTATTCTAAGTCAGAGATATTTCCGCTTACCAATGCAACCCAACAACCTGTGTCGGAATATCCCCTCTACTGGTCCCCTGATGGCATTCGATATCTGGGAGTCCGGGTGGCGCTCTCCAAACCGGCCCTGCTGGCTGAGAATTACGCCGCGGTCGCGCAACTGGCCGAGTCCAAAATGGAAAGGTGGTGCTCTCTCCCGCTATCGTTAGCTGGGAAGCTCTCCCTAATTAAGATGATACTAGTTCCCAAGTTACTCTACATCTTTGGGAACATGCCAGTATGGCCAAGGAACCACTACTTCAAGAGACTGCATAAGATGTGTGCGCAGTTCCTATGGCACGCCGGGGCAGTGCGGAAAAAATGGCTAGACATGACTCTACCATATGAGAGAGGGGGATTCACCGCCCCCAACTTCACGATATACTGGACGGCTGCTCAAGCCCAATATGCCACGTATTGGTACCCGGGATGGGAATCCCCACTCCATGTTAAATTGGAAGGTCTAGCGGCGGCCGGGATAAATATCATGACACTGATATTCTCCCAAGACTATGTAACTGATTCCCCATCTGATCCCGTGGCAACAACCTTGCAGGCATGGCACCAACTGTTACGCAGAGCATCGGACCCTCCCCCTTTTTATAATTGGCTCCTTATCTGAGGATTTCCTGGACTTGAACCCACACACGATAGACTCCTATCCCAACACTGGCAGGCCATGGGGTATCAGGCACTGAATTACCTGTTTCCCGATGGTAGATTCAGTACACTGCAAACTTGGCGCCCGACCCACTCTGGATCGGCGCTTGAGATGCTGCAGTTTTATAGGCTTTGTGCTGCCTTCCGTGCCCTGTGGCCCTCTTGCGCAAATGAACCTCCTGACACACAAGAGGTCGCCTACATAGCCAACTCAGGTGGTGCTCGCGGAGTGGTCTCTTCCCTATATAAAATGCTAGCAGCAAAAGCCCCAGACCAGCCCTCTGTAGCTCGGAACGAATGGGCAAATGAACTAGGCTGCGAGATCACAAATGCATTGTGGAAGAAAATGTGCTCACATACAAAGAGGGTATCCCTCAACTCTCGGTTTAGATGTATACAATATAAATTGTTGAATAGGCTGTACTATACTCTCCGTAAAGTCGCCAAGTTTGCTCGCAATGGTATACTCGTGTGTGCACAATGCCGAGAGGAAGGGGTTGATCGCCTGCACATGTTCTGGACATGTAAGGTGCAGGGAGGTTACTGGGACGAGATCTTGCGGGCTCTTTCAGAACTTATCGGAGCTGTGGTGGCCCCAACCCCATTCGGGGTGCTGTTCGGGATGTGGGACACAGAAGACACTAAGAAAATGGCTAGATTTTTTAATATAGGCTGCATGGTGGCTAAGAAATGTGTGCTCCAAAGCTGGAAAAGTCCATCTCCTTCAACCTTTCAAAAGTGGCTCAACACACTAACTTGGTCCCAGGTCTGTGAGAAAGAGTATACCAATACGCTTCCGATACACTCTCGTCCCAGGAATGTGTGGTCTGCCTTTAATAGCTACCTTGCCAGGCATGCTGACAGTACATCCGGGTCTTCCTCGCCCATTTCGCCGTGTTTGTAACCTAAGGTTTTAGGGTGGGACGAAGACACTGAGGGCCTCATTACGACCCAGGCGGTAAATTACCGCCTGGGCCGTGACTTTACCACCATGGCGTAAACTACGTTTACGCCATGGTGGTTGGCGGACTTACCGCCCCATTCCGACCTTAGCGGGGCCGGAAGTCCCCAATCCCCATTTACCCTTCCCCATTCCCATTTTTGCCCCATAGGGCATAATGGGAGTGGGGAAGGCGTTAATTACGCCACCGTAAATTACGGTGGCGTAATTAACTCCATGGTCCCTTAGCGCCATGGATTTTAACACCTGCTAAAAGCAGGTGTTAAAAGCGCCATGGTGCTAAGGGACCTCGTACTCAGGCGGTAAGGGTCGGCGCTGTTAACGCTGCCGTAAACCCCTTACCGCCTGGGTCGTAATGAGGCCCTGAGTATTCTGAAACTGCATTGTCAGCTTTGTATGTGCCTCGAATTATGTATATGTGGACAATGTCCTTGCTCTGAAGTATGTGTTTGCTGTACATTTCTGCCAAATAAATAAAACTTCAACAAAAAAAGTTTGTTCCTGATTCTTGTTGATGTATTGTCCATGATGTTCTCTGGGTCGGGGTGGTTTGTTTTTTGGAGTGCTGGGTTTGGCGTTCCGATGGGGTCTACACTTATTTTGCTTCTTGCTTTTCGGTTTGTTGCTGCATGTCTGTTTTTTCTTGCAAAGGAGTCGTATGTGGAGAGGTAGCGAGTGATGTAGTCCGTGTTTGCTTGGTTCTTTGTTTGTGTCCTTAGTCGGCTTGGCATTGCCTCACCCCTTTTTTCAGAGTTGTGAAATCTTGCTGATCTGTACCATCCTCTGTGGCTAAGGTTTCCTTCTTCTTTTTGTTTACTATTTTAGCTTCTTTGTCTTTCTTGCCGTGAGGCATGGAGTTTTTGAGTTGTGGGTTGAATTTCTTCGAGCAGGAGTCCTCTTTGGATTGGTTTGCTTTTTGGTAACGGGGATATATTCTACATTATTTGTAGTTTAATTTGTGGATGAAGTGTAAGTTTGTGGTTAATTGTCACTTGAAGTTGACAAAGTTGTGGTTGTGGAACCAGGGGCGTGAGCCCTCGTTGTTCGGTCGTTTACCGGTTTTCCTTTATGGCTATGTGTGGTTTTGGTGTCCTTAGGGGATTGGGGTTGTCTGGGTCTGTGGTGTTACTGTAGGCCACATCACTGTTCCATGTGGCTGTTGATGGTGACTTGCACGGTTCTGCTCTGGCTAACTTTGGGTAGTTGGGTCTTGGGGTTGGTTATGGTGGGGAACACAGTTCAGCACCTCTAACTGAGGTCAACTTGGGTGGAAGGCCTTTGAGGATGGCTATTGAGCATAGTTCTGTTCAGTATCTATTGAGGAGGACACAGGGTTGGCTGCGTGCAGGTAGGTTTGGACTCTGTGGCTATTGGTTGCAGTGAGAGAAACACTCAGATTCAAAACACATCAGTAGTGGGGCAACACTAGATTTGAAACACAGCAGTAGTTGGGAACACCAAGAATGGAGCACAGGAGCAGTGGGCAACCCCCTAGATTGGAGACTGTGAGAAACCTGATGGTATTCTCCCATCCACTTCCACTGTATCTTCCATTCAGGTGGCCACGAAAGGGCCATCGCGTTTGGATCCCGACCCTGGGGGTGGAAAAGCAAGGGAGGATCACCTGAGTGGAGTGTTATGAGGGTTTGGAAGGAGGATGCTGAAGGGCGATACATGGCATTCCCCTGGTCCCAAAAATACCCCAACCTACTCTCCCTCAGCCTTTGTGGGGTATCTCCAATCTCATCCCATCTCCCCCTCCCCATTGCCAACAAATACTGAGACGAGGAAGAGGCAACTAAAATCAGTAAAGATTACCCGCAGGAATATCATGGGGAAAGTAAGGTCAACCTACCCTAGAAAGAACTTGAGTTCCACCAATAGAGTCATGCAGGGGCAGGCAGTTAATAGCAGACATGCCAACATTCCGACTCACCTGGGCGCGAGATTTCACCCGAGAAATCGGGAGTCTCATATTTTCCCATAGGGATGCATTGGGGCTCGAAGTATTTTAGGAAGGAGAACATGAAAAATAGTAATATTTTTTTCACGTAAAATCAGGAGTCTCCCGCCTAAATCGGGAGGGTTGGCATGTATGTAATAGTGACCATTTACACCTGACTTCACTTGACAGTTTTTTTCACTATAAAAGGTGTGGTTTAACGCAGATAGATGAGCTAGCTGGAGAAGCATTTTGGACCACAGGAGCCATGAAGCTGGGAGCTGCAGGAAGGAGGGTCCGGAGGTGAGCAGCGTTCTGCAACGCTGGCCTGGTTGTGAGGAGGGCTGCAGCGTGGCTGAGGAGCCGTGTCTCCTGAGAGCCGGAGCGAGGCAGCTGGGACCCTGCTGGCAGAGTCTGTGCAAGTGCTCCCCTACTTGGGAACATTTTTCCCAGGCGTCTGAGGGGCAGGTAGTGAGACCCTGACCTCGACCCAAAGCATCCCGGAGAGACCGTTCACCAGCGCTACGCTACCCAGTGAGTTTCGCAGAGAGAAACTCTGGAGCGTGCGGGTGGCTGGAGCGGGAAAGGGAGGAAAAGCAAGCTTGATAAAAGGGCAGAAAGCAAGAAGCAGAAAGTAGAATGAAAGCAAGTAAACGGTGCAATTAGCCGCGCAGAAATAAAAGGGCAGCTTGAAAGGGCAAGTAGTACGTATGTAAAGTTAAAAGGCGGACAGAAGCAAAAGGAAAGCGCGAGGGCGCACAAGAAAGTCAAAAGAGGGCAAGCGGCCCGAAAGGAAAGTAAGGAAAAGGTGCGAGTGGGCACAGAGAAGGAAAGTGACAGTATTAAAGGTGCAAGTGTGCACAGCAAACGAAAAGAAGTGCAAATGAACACAGCCAAAGACAGAAGTGAGTTGAACAGAAGGGTAAAAGAAGCACACTAACGCAGGAAGGTGCAAGAGGTACAGTAGGAGTATAGAGTGGAAAAGAACAGTGCAAGTGTGCACCCCAAATTGAAAGAAATAAAAGACAATGCAAGTGTGCACAATAAACAACTGATGATAAAAGGTAGCAAGGAAAGTGCAAGGAAGAAATAAAGACAGGGGCAAAGGGTCAGAGTGGTCACGCTGATTCTGCCCCATGAGAAGATTGTAAGAAAAGTGTAAATAAGAAAAAGGCATATCCTGATCAGCTGACTTTGTGTTTGGAATCAGAGGGGCCTAAACTTGGGGAAGGACACCATGAGAAACCTAAAAGGAACTGGGATATATTTTGTTTTGTGTTGAAAGTTGGAAGAGGCCTGTGCTTGGGGAAGGGTACCCTGAGAGGCCTACTTAAGAAATCAAAGTACATCCTGATAAAATTGACTTTGTGTTTGAAAGCTGGAAGGGGCCAGAGCTTGGGCAAGGGAACCCTGAAATCCCGGCCAAGCTGGAGACTTATTGGTTTGCTTTATAGTGTTGAAAGGACTGAAGCGTGGGGAAGTGAACCGCAAGGAACTCTAAAACACTGAAGATATTGGAGTTCACTGGAAGGACCCTGTGGCGAAGGTCTTGCTGTTTGATTGAACTCATTTTGATAAGCTTAAAACCACACCTGCCAAGAAAGTCACTGGAAACCAACCCTGGTTTCCCTATATTTCTGTTGGACCACTACTTTTCATTTTTGACAAAAGACCCCCCTAACACATTTTCGTATAGAGTGAGGGCAAGCATAGGCTTAGACACAGATGGACTTTTTATTTGGACTTTCAGACATTGATGGACCTTAGAAGCATCATTTCAGAGAAACACCCCTTTAGAGCTAAGGCTTATTAGGTATTACACCAACCTTGAAACTTTAAATAAAGATTTTGAAATCTTACTTTCGGGGTCTGTCTCTCTCGTCACCATGCCTGTCTCACAAGACACAGCAGTGGTGGGGAAATACCTAGACGGGAGACACAGCAATGGTGGAGAAACCCCTAGAAATTGGAACACAGCATTAGTGGGGAAAAAACCCATAGGGCCTCATTACACGGATGGCGGTAAGGATTTACCGGTACCGGTAAAATACCGGTACCGGTAAATCCTTACCGCCTTACTACGAGGTCCCTTTGCGGGTTGGAGGATTTAACGCCTGCTTTTTGCAGCCATTAAAAACCAACCCGCAAAGGGACCCAGGGAGCTAATTATGGTACTGCAATTTGCGGTACCGTAATTAGCGCCTTCCCCATTCCCATTGAGCCCTATGGGCCAAAAATGGGAATGGGGAAGGGCAATGGTGGAAGGGGGAATTACCGCCCCGCAACCTTGGAATGGGGCGGTAATTCCCCTTTCCGCCAAGGCGGTGCCGGTATTTTACCGGCATGAACCATGGCACTAATAGCACCATGGTTCTCCGCCATCCGTTTAATGAGGCCCATAGATTTGAGACACAGTAGTAATGGGGAAATAACTAGAATTGCAAAACACCACTAGTGGGAAAACAACTAGATTCTTTTTTTCTTTTTTTTATTATTTGCATGTGGTTTATATATAAACCTTTACAAACATTTACAATGATTAGAATAAGATCATGACAATATTGCATATTTGTTCCTTAAAATCCATTTTTTTCCTACATGTATAAAATCCTTAAAACATAACAGATGTATATATCTAATTGAACAGTTCTGACAATTCATTGCGCAAATTAGCATGTGTACAAGATAAAATAGCGTTCAATCATAAAAGGTACATTTAGTTTAGTTTAGTTTGTTTATTTATAAAGCGCAACCAAACCCTCAGGTAACTGGGCGCATAATCATGTGTACAGCAGAGTTACATATCGTTACACGAACATCATAAATACAACAGACAGAGCGTACATTAGTTCAGGCTCTGAAAGTTTACATACAGGAGTAGAATATACTGAGAACAGAATGTACAGAGGGAAAGTTACAGTGGCAGATGTGGACCGGGTTACAGGTTGGTCCTAAATATGCTATGGATAGAGTAAACATTGCTATAAGTCGAGCGCGGCAGCTAGCCAGTCATGTCGGTGAAATTCTGGATGTTTAGGCTAGTAGCCATGATTTTACCATGGTTCTGAATGGCCAGAATGCTGTTTCCGATCTAATTGTAGTGGGGAGGGTGTTCCAACATTGTGCTGCGAGCACTGGAAAACTGGAGCCTCCTGCAGTTTTTAGGTTATACTTGGGGATCTTTAGTTGGTGCAGGTAAGGTGTTCTGGTGGCTCTAATGGGGCAGTTTCTAGAGAATTTGTCAGAAAGATTGCGTGGGGCAGTGCGTGATAGGCACTTGTGGGTGATGACCAGTGTTCTTAGCTTGATTCTATCACGGATCGGGAGCCAGTGGACTTCTTTTCTAACCGTGGATATGTGTGCCTTGCGCAGGATTTACCTATTGAGATCTAGCTTGACGTGCACATAGATATATTTGCAAACCGCACCAATTCATTGTTCATTCTAAAACTCGTGGAGAACCATCTCCGGTTCCAGAGGCACCTCAAGACCTTCCTCTTTGCTTCTGCCTTCGCCCACCCTCTCCCTTGCTGATCTGTTCTCTCTTGGCACCATGCATCTGGCCACCCTCTGTCCTCCGGGGCCAGGTACCTGCTCACACTGCCACCCCCCCCCCCGCGCTCCCTCCGGGTCACCCCTTGCACTGGTGTCTGTATCTGTACCCAAACAGCCCCCCCCTTTTCCTTCCTGCACTTATCAGACCTACCCTGTCTGCTGCCTTAAACCCAGCACTTGCCAATTGCTGGCTGCACTCCCACTGTTTGTTGCCTTTATATTTATTCATGATTATTTATCTGTTTTCCTTTGGTCCGCACTTTCCACTTCTCCCCCCTTCCATGCACTTTTCCCCTCCCTCTCTCCCATGCACTTTCGCGTTCTCAATGTCACTGGGCCTAGTAAGATCGTTGTTTTGTTCTCCCCTGTTCCCCTCCCCTTGCCTTGTCATGCGCTGAAATACTTGTGTACGAGCACGATAGAAATAAAATATCAATATCAATTGTTAATCACAGACAAGAGATGTGTGAGAGCCAAAAGCAGAGAAATATGTTTTCCCCACATGCAGCGAAGCCAGAGAGAATACCTTGACAAACTATTATCTTCAGTAAAGCATTTACCAAAAGCAAGTAATCTGGCAGATTGAAAGTGGGCACGCGCAGTAACAAGATGTTTCAGAGTTTCATCTTGTGAGTGATTGAGACAAAATCTGCATCCAGTATGTAGTGACTCTTCCCCTACTTCCTCTTTCGTGCCCCAGTGTTTGATTCTATCATAGGTGTAAAATATATTCAGTTTAAATCTCAAGTACAATGCGCCGGCCTTTTCACAGGGAAAACAGTGAAGGTAAGAAGATAGTGGACTTATCTTCCTAAGGAAGCAAGCATATTCCTCATAAGAACTATACGGATACATTTTTTTTTTTAAATTTTTTTTTTTACTTGTATTTAATCATAAAAAAGATTTTTACAAGAGCGCTTTCTAAACTGAGAGAAGTCCTTTCTGATTTTATCTGATGAGTGATTCGTGCCTTGCATTGTTACTTCGTTGTTTGTGCATTTAGATCCTAACTTCCGGAGTATCTACGGATTAATAGAATCAATTGTACTCACCCAATCAGTACCATACAGTTTATTTTTAACAAACCCCGGACGGATGGTGAGATCCTGTTTCTCAACGTCCAGTTTGACAAGTAGAGATTGCATTCTGCCACAGAGCAATGAGAGTGAGGCTGGATGTGCCTCCGAAATCGTCTCGGCAAGATCACCATACAGGGAGTTAGATGGAGGATTGAGTATCTTTGCATAATTGTTCATCATTCTCCATTGATGTTTTGAAGATAAAGAGCTAAGTCCAAGTTTATGTCTCATTATAGAGTTGGGAACAGAAGTAGCTAATCCCAGTGTTTTTTTCCATATACAGCCCTGCAATATGTCCAGAAATATAGTTAAATCTACCAGACATGTCAAGGCCATGTAAGAGTATGGGTTCTACTTTTAGAATATAATAGTCTATTACAAGCAAGACTGAGAATTTGCAGTATCTCTTAAAGAGGATTTTCATTTGTGAAATCAAAGGTCTTGATTTTTGATTTAAGCTATCTTTCCACTTAGCGATAGAGGAAATATCACAAAGAATATATCCAAGATACCTTAAAGATATTGCACGCTCAATAGTTGACCCATCAATTGGCCATATATAGTGCCTAATCTTCTGCTTCCCAGGATTGGAATGAACATTGTGTTTATGTGCATATGCAGAAAATATATGCAGTTTGTTTTGCAAGCCAAAAGGAGTCTTGTCAAACAAGGTTATGTCGTCAGCAAATGCTATCCAGTGTATACGCAATTTGCCGAGTCTGACTGGAAATACATTTTCACACTGCCAAATGTCATTGTGATCAGACAGATATACATTAAACAGTGTGGAAGCCATGTTGCAGCCTTGTTTGACTCCTGTAAATGTAGTGATAGAATCTGTCAGGGCACCATTCTGGTTGAGGCGTACCCCATAACTGGTATTATTGTGCAACTTGGAAATAATTAAAATAAGCTGTCGATGAATAACAAGTCTTGTCATTTTGTTCCACAGAAGATTGTGAATAACACAATCAAAGGCTGATTTCATATCCAAGGAGCCATGTATACTGGGCCACTCTCAGATATTTTAGTTGAGGCAAGAATATGGGCTAGGATTGTAGCATTAAGGAGGGTACCCATTTGTTTCCGAAATTCTATTTGGAATTTTGAGAGGGTATGATGTTCCTGCATGACTCTTTCCAGATCGTATAGAAGCAACATTGAAGAAACCTTTGATTGGGAGTCCATGAGGGCAATGGGCCTATAATTGGCCGGATTGGATGGATTGCACTTTAAATAGATGGGAATGATTATCAATAGGAGCCAAGATGGTGGAATTGTCTTAGTTGTGAAAATAAATTCAAATTTTAGAATTGAAGCCCAAAAGGAAGGATCTGAATTTAACACACAGGAACGAACAACTAGAAACACCTATATTTGAAACATAGCAGTAATGGGACAACACTTTGAATTAGATTTGGAACACATCAGTAATAGGGAAACACCTAAAATTGGAACACGTCAGAATAGGGAAGAACCCCTAGAATTGGGGCAAAGCAGCAGTGGGAAAAAGCACCTAGATTTGAAACACGGAAGTAGTGGGGAACACCTAGAATTGGAGCACACGAATAGTGGACAAACCCCTAGATTGGGATACAGCAGTGGTGGGGAAATACCTACATTGGAGACGCAGCAGTGGCGGGGAAACACCTAGATTTGAAACACAGCAGTAGTGGGGGAAACACCTAGGATTGGAACACAGCCGTAGTGGAAAACAACACCTAGATTTGAGACACAGTAGTAATAGGGCAACACCTAGAATTGGAGCACAGTAGTAGAGGGGAAACCCTTAGATTTGCAACACAGCAGTAGTGGGATAATGCCTAGAATAGATACACAGCAGCAGTGGGGAAACCCTTAGAATTGGAAAACAGCAGCAGTAGGAAACACACCTAGATTTGAAACACAGCAGTAATGAGGAAACACCTAGGATTGCAGCACAGCAGTAGTGGGAGAACATCTAGAATTAAAACACAACAGTAATGGCAAAACATCTAGAATTGGAACACAGCACTAGTGGGAAATACACCTAGATTTGAAACACAGCAGTAAAGGAGGAGAGCAAAATGTATCCCAAATAAATGCAAGATTAACAAAGGTGGGCTATTTTATAGTAGGTAGTAAGAGCGGCAGGGCTTTACAGGAATACAGTAATGCTGTACTCCCTACCCAGGCAAACACAGGCAAACATGGACTGGAGCTGCTTCTTCAGGGGCTGCTCTTTGCCTTTTGGCCCTTAGCAGTGGCTGCCGGGAAAGAGGTTGTCCAGAGTAGAGTACTTAAAAGGGCTCCAGAGGCCCAATCACAAAGGCGGTGGGCGGGAAGGGAGGTAGGCGGAAGGGAGAACCGAGAATGGGACTGAGGAGAGGGGATTCAGTGCTGTGGAGCATGTGAATTCAAACAAAACTAACACAATGGCAAAATTATGCTGCGACACACACGCCATGTTGAAACGAAATCACCCCAGATGCATACTGCATCAGAAATGCTTGCACAGGTGTGCCTGCAAGCCTAGACCCTCTGTGTAAACTACACTCAGTCCAGAGGCCAATCACAATGACGGTGGGCGCAAAGGGAGGTGGGGATAGGGGAGAACCAGAAGGGGAGCAGAGAGAGAGAGGACTCAGCGCTGTGGAGCATGTGAATACAAACAAAGCCAATCCAATGGCAAAATTATGCTGCGTCACACAAGCCAAGTTGAAAGAAACTCACCCCAGATGCAGACCACAGCAGAAAGACTTGCGCAGCTGTGCCTGCAAGCCTAGACCCTGGGTGGAAACTAAATTGGGTCCAGAGGTCCAATCACAATGGCAATGGGGGGAAAGGGGGGCGGGGAGAGGGAACTCAGCACTGTGGAGTGCTTGAATGCAAACAAAACCAATCCGATGGCAAAATGATGCTGCGGCACACGAGCCAATTTGAAACAAACTCACCTCAGAGGCAGACTGCAGCAGAAATGCTCAAACACTATGAAGATATCTAGTTTACTCACCATCCTAGCCTTGCCAATTTCACGTAGCATCATTTTGGACCCAATCAGTGAGCTGCAGCTTGATTCCCTAGGCACAGCAAGCAAGGAACCCACACCGGAACGTACACATTTTCTCTTACAGCGACAAGCTAAAACCAAAAAGCAAAGGCAAAGTCAACAGTATTGACTTTTGCACAGGTGTGGGATATGACTTGTTCAGGCCCTGCCATAAGGGTACTTACCTGGCCATAAGAAACAAAAATCGGGAAAATTACGTGAATACCCGGGATTTTTATGTGACACCCTGCCAAATGCCCTTCTAGCATCCACAAACAAACCAAAACGGCTGCCTTTGCAAATGTTTGTTTTTCGCAGGTCTTCAGTGCACGGAAACTGTGTGGACACCTATTTTGCTTATAAATCAAGTGCCTGAAGACACACTTGGTTGACATTTGCATTACACCAGGAACACATTTGCAGCAGCAATTAACTCTCGGAAGACTGCTTAAAAATACGTTTTTCCAATTGCAATAGCATGTTTTAGAAACTGTTTTCCAAATCATACATTTCACAGGGCAAAAGATGGATTCAAATACTTAGGAATCTTAGATAAAACACATCTTCTGGAATAGAATATCTGTAAACAATCTAGGGAAATGGTGTTAAGAATAAGGCTCAAACAACAGAGGCACGCTTGAGTATTTAATAAGTCAGAGATCTCACGACAGCAGGCACTGCCCTCAGCGGCAGACTCCAACTGACTCCTTTTAGAATCATACATGAAGGAAAACACTCAACACGAATGGCATGATATCATAATGCAACTCAGAGCTTATCTAAAGAAAAACATAAATGGAACCAGCGAGTTCAGAACATACTTAACATTCTATTTCATAACTATCCTACTACATAAAGTTATTTAATAAAGTAAACAAACCCAACACATCTCCCTTACAATGTTGACAGGATTACTCAAGATAGTAGTGTTTCAACCAGAGGGGTTTGTTTCTTATTCTCTCTGAGTTTGCATCCATGTTACTATCCTTTTGTACATCATTACTCAATCCTAAGCCACACAACTGCTCATTGTCATTGCTATTTTCACTTGTTTCACGGTCCTCTGCTTCACCATTATTGTTACACCTTACTAATGTCGACATGGACCAACACTCTCCCCCTTCCATGATGACTACATTACCTCTCACTACAGCAATCTTCTTTGGGCCAATGAACTTACTCTCTATGCATTTGGGAGACAACCTGTGATTCTTGACATAGACCAGATCTCCCTCCTTCCAGGTTATCTCTCTGGATTAATTTTCTACATCAAACCTCTCCTTGTATTCGTTTTGTGCTTCTCTAATGAGTGTCATGATCTTATCTCTATCCACATTTACACTCCTTGCTAAGTTTAGCTAACCTGAGCAGAGGTTCGTACCCAGTTGCCTACCCTTGAGAGACATGAATGGAGAAATCTTAGTAACAGTGTGTGGAGTAGTGCAATAATTCGAAATAATTTCTCTCAACACCTTCTGCCAGTTCAAACCCACTGCCATGGCCAGCTGTAAACCCCCTTTCACGAACCTATTTGCCCTCTCCACCAGACCATTGGCCCTGGGGTGGTAAAGAGCTGTCCTAGAATGTTTTATACCAAATTTCTTGAGAAAAGCCAACATTTTATCAGAACAGAACTGAACACCATTATCAGAAATCAGTTCCGTAGGGAAGCCCTCTCTATAAAATACTTCCTCAAAAAAAAAAATAATTTCTGAGGTGGTGGCTTCGCGAATCGCCGTCCACTCAATCCACTTTGAGTGGTAATCAATTAGAACAACCAAGTACTTGAAATCATCGGCCAAATTCTGCAGTGGGCCCACCAAATCTACAGCAACTTTTTTTCCAAGGTTCATTGGGCACACTTACAGGTCTTATCGGTTCTTCTCTAACAACTTTGTTCTTATCACTTCTCTCACACTCCCTACAGTTCTTTACACACCCCTCAACATCACTGTCAACTCTTGGCCACCAAAAGGATTGTCGAAGATATCTCTTAGTGCCTCCCATGACTAAATGTCCTTGATGTGCTATGCCCACTAATTGAGGCCTGATGTTACGGGGGGGAACAACTTTACTACCTTTCCTGAGTTTGGAACCATCCTCCGACAGATTTAACTCATCCTTTATCCCATAGTAACAGTCAAATTTCTTTTCAATGAGATTCCTGTGAGGCCACCCTGTTTTTGTCCATGTTCTAACTTGTGTCAACACAACATCTTCACCATCAGCACCTTCCCATTCATCCTTACTTATAGCCTCATACTCAATTTCCGAAATGCTCCGTCCTTGCTCTACAATTACCTCACCGGCATCTTTACCTTCCACAGGTAGCCTAGACAGGCAATCCGCTACAACATTCTCCTTGCCAGGTATATACACAACCTTGAAATCGTAGGCTAATAGCTCTATCATCCATCTTGATATCCTGGGAGATCCCTTGGTCCATTCCACACTACCCAATAGCTGGACCAACGGTTTATGATCTGTTCTCACTGTAGAAGTTTGACCCCAGAGATAAAATTTAAAATGTGCAATAGCCCACAAGACTGCCAACACTTCTCTCTCTATAACAGAATAATTTTCCTCCGCCCCCCCTTAACGGTCTAGATGCAAAAGCAATAATATGTTCAACCTTCCCAGCATCATACTGAGATAACGCAGCCAACACTGTTTTCCTGCCTGCAACAGAACCCCCCAAGGAGGGCACTTGTATAATACACTCTTTGATCTTTTGAAAAGCCTCTTAACATTCACTTGACCAATCATACTTCACACCCTTCTACAGAAAGTCTCTCAACGGAGAGGAAATTTGTGGCAAAACCACTGACAAACTTATGGTAGTACTCTGCCAGCCCCATAAACAAATGCAATTGCTCTTTGTCCTGTGGCTGGGGAGCACTACTGATACTTTCAACAAGAGATTTCTTTGGAGAAATACCATCACTGGATATTTTGTGGCCTAAATATTCCACTTCCTTTACAGCAATTTTACACTTATTCCTTTGAACAGTTAATCCAGCTTCCCTGAGTCTGTTCAGAACAGCCCTTAGCATTTCATTGTGTTCATTTTCATTATGGGCAAACACCAAAATGTCATCCTGGAAAACCGTGACTTTTTTCAAACCCATAAGTACCTCTTCCATCACCCTCTGAAATACAGACGCAGCCGAAGCCAGCCCAAACGGCATGCGACCGTATTTAAAAATACCCTCAGGGGTGATGAAGGCGGTAAAGTGTTGAGACTCTCAGGATAATGGAACCTGATGATAAGCTGCTGAGAGGTCAATGACGGAAAACATCTTTGGTTCACCTAATGTAGAAAGAGTCTCTGAAATGTTTGGAAGTGGATGCCTCTCAACAAATATACTTTGATTTAAGCTGCGCAAGTTAACACATAACCTCAACTTCCCGTTAGTATTGGCCACTAGTACAATTGGGGACAACCATTCAGAGGCTGTCACTGGTTCGATCACACCTTTGCTAATAAGGTCATCCAATTCATCTCGAAGTTGACTCCTCATGTTCAGTGGCACTTGTCTCACTTTGTGCACTACAGGTGGTGCATCATTCTTGAGCTTTATGTGATGTTCAAAATCCTTAAGTTTCCCTAATCTTTCAGAAAATACTTCAGGAAATTCCCTGGTCCAGACATCCTCAATTTCTGCAATAGTTACTGGGTTGGGCGCACTTGCCTGTACTCTCACGCCCAAACTTCTTTGTTCCTCCCAGCCCAACAAAGAGGCACCCTTCTTGGCTACCAAGATGTTGGGTAGGCATTCCCTCTCTTTGTAGAGTACTTTTGCAGGAAATTCCCCCAGGATCTCTATTGCAGATTCACCATAACCGCAAGCCCTAATATCAGTGGGACAAATTATTGCATCACTCTTCTTTAAATTGTTCACTAAAGTGTCTTGTGATATTATGGTCCATGAGATGCCGCTCGCGCACGGCTCGAGCTGAGCACAGTTGTGCTTCCCTTGCAGGGAACTTCAGGACGGGCACCGCAGTGCGCACCGCCTCCCCCCCAACTTTGAACGACTGTCCCTCAACTTGCCTGGCCGCTCCAGAGGGATCCGCTGCTCTCCCCCACCTTCCTGCTCCTTCGCCTGCTGTCGTGCACGCAGGAAGGAGCGGGGACCAAAGCGATCCAGAGACACCATGGAACTGGGCGGCAAGCAGAAGGTCCTGACGAGGCCTCGAGGTGGGTCCGTGTGAAATAAATCCTCGTCGACAATGTTAAGAATAAGGATCAAACAACAGAGGCGCGTTTGAGTATTTAATAAGTCAGAGATCTCACGACAGCAGGCACTGCCCCCAGAGGCTCCAACTGACTCCTTTTAGAATAATACATGAAGGACAACACTCTAAACATGAATGGTATGATATCATAATGCAACTCAGAGCTTATCTAAAGAAAAACATATAAATGGAACCAGCGAGTTCAGAAGATACTTAACATTCTATTCCATGACTATCCTACTACATAAAGTATATTTAATAAAGTAAATAAACCCAACAAATAGCGTCTGAATGCAGCAGACGGGCGAAGTTCCACCTCCACTGCCTGCTCCCCACATTCGCCAATGCTACTTTCCACGCCATAACAATATGCATACTGACTAAGCCATTGACTGCTGAATAATGTGTGCAGTCTTAAACAGCGGATGGCGAACTGGCTGATGCTGTGGAATTATTTGATTTGGTTAATGATGTGTTGGGGCTGCAGTAGGAGTGGCCGGTTATTTGGACTGCTGAATGCATCAATTTAAGCCACTGACTGCACCTTTCCTACAAACGTGTTGTATTACTCAATTTGAACCAAGACACCCTCTCACTGGGTGTAAACACACAAAAGTCTCCCCTTTGTGTCAAGTGGTTTTGACACAAACACACCTGCACATGGAGCCTAGCTACTTCTGACCTGCATGCACAAAACACAACCAAGCCATCTTGCCCCACCATCCCTCCTAAATCAAACCCAATCCGGCCCCCTCCTGTTCAACACTCACAGCGCCATGAGACAATGCAAATGGCAGTGGAGTGCTGTATAAAACCAAATAACATAATGAAGTTCACTTTCCTGTTAGGAGAGAACTAAGTCTCACACGAGATGGTGCTATGAGCAATCTAAGGGGCAATTCAGTCTATGGAGTTTACTCTATAAATAATTATTATACATGGAGGCAATGCCAGAATGCAGTAAACCTTGCATGAGTGAGGCATGTTATGCAGTGCACACCCAGCAGAATCACTTCTCAATGATCCAAATGTCAATATCTCATGAAACAGGAGGCAATTTGGTAGAATGATTTGACCATAGTTATACAGATGAGTCAAATGGAGAGACTTGGCTGTCACCACAGGTTTTACGAGTTTTTCAGAGTTTGGGATTTTGTATGCTTCAGATCACACTTTTTCCCATTGGATCTTTAGTTTTGCTCCAACATGCAATGTTATTTGTAGAATAGTCTGGCAATAGATATGCAAGTAATTGTAATGTAAACGTAATTGTTTATTTGTACAGTGCTCATACACAAGTGAAGTGCGTCAAAGCACTTCAAGGCGGGATGTGAGTAAGAGAATACTGTAGTCATTCTTAGGCCTTGATTTTTTCAAATGATGGAACAGAAAAATAACTAGCTAACTAGGCCGGACAGCATTTCTCCTAGTGCAAGTGCATGAGGGGAGGGGAAACAAAGGGCGGGCAGACAAACAAACTTACTCGGCCTAGTACATATAGGTCATGCAAGTGTGCAGACGGGAGTGGGGGTGGGGGACTGGTGGGCCCAGTCAACAGGGCCATGGGTTAAGTGCAGAGTGGTACCCCACTCATGGAACGTGTATTGAAAGGGCAGTCGTGCGGAGCATAGTGCAGAGGCCCGGAGGCAAGTATAAAAACTTGCAGGGGTGCCTGGGACCGGTGGGGCTCTGGAGGTGCACAAGGTGACCAGTCAGCAGAAAATAAACAGTTAGGGAGAGAGGGAGGAGGGAAGCAGGAGAGAAAGGAAAGGAGGTTAGCAGGGGAGAGGGAGAGAGAAAGAGGAAGAGAAGAGGGAGGATTTCCAAAACTTAAGGAACGCCGGCTCAAGGTGGTGAGAGGCAGGGAGGCTGTTCCAAAGGGAGGCGCCTTCAGAGGATGAAGATCTACCCCCAAATCTCTGTTTTGGAAAACAGCTCACCTACAAAGAGTTGGAGGAGGGCGAACGGAGGGCTCTAGAGGGAGAGTATTTAGGAAGAGAGTGTTATAGATAGTGCAGGCACCGCACTTGTGCACAATGCAGAGGGTTTTGAACTTGATACTTGCAGCCACGGGGAGCCAGTGGAGGGATTTCAGCACCTGAGAGTTGCGGTCCCTGGGCTTTAGGCCAACGATAAGTCTTGCGGTTCTGTTCTGGATGAGCTGTAGTGGATGGAGAGTAGAAGTAGGAAGATTGAGAAAGAGGCTGTTGCATTAGTCCAGCCTAGAGCGAACCAGGGCTCTGGAGACGGTGAACCTTTGGGGGGGAAGTGAGAAAAGATAGAATACCTCTGAGGCAGTGCAGCTGGTAGTGGGACTTTCTGGAGATGCAAGAAGAGAAGGAGAGAGTGGAGTCGAGGATGACCCCCAGATTTATTGCCTCACTGGCAGGTGGGGGCAAAGGGCCAAGGGAGGCCGGCCAGAGTGAAAGTGGGAAAGCAGGAGCAGGCAGAGATTATTAGCAGCACAACAAGACTGAATTGTGGACATACAGGAATGAGCGAGGAGGCGGAGGAGGCCGAGGGTAGCCTGAAAGAGAGCTGCGTGTCATCCGCATAACACTGAAAGTTAGGGGTGAAGAAAGAGATCCTGTGGGCCAGAGGGGTCATGTAGACATTGAAGAACCAGGGGGATAGGTTAGATCCTTGGGGTACACCACAAGTAGAGAAAGTGATCAGGAAGAGAAAGGACTCAAGGTCCACCTGGGGCGGACGGTCGGAGAGAAAGGAATCAAGCCGCACTGGGGCCTGATCTCTGATGCCAAGGGTATCACGGAGATGGGAGATACGGATGTTGTGGTTTACCGTATCAAAGGCAGAAGAGAGGTTGAGAAGAATGAGTACAGAAGGAGAGTTAGAGACAAGATCTGAGAGCAGGTCTTTGCGGGTGTTCAGAAGAGTGAGAGGAGATAAGAGAATGATCAGTCCAGGCTAATTTCCTGTGAGCTCGGTTAAATTACACCTATTTGATGCTAAATTCGGGAGATTTTCGATCCTCCCGGTTTTAAAATTGTACAAACAGCAAATGATCCCGAAACCGATATACAGAGCCCAAACTACGAGTAGACGAACGGATTGGTTCAAATGAAAAGGTTTAATCTGGCGAGAGCTCCTCTGTCTACCACAGTCAGTTCCGTTCGTGGGGATACTCCATGAACTAGGATAGCTGCCAATTCAAATTATGATTGACTGGGGGAAGCTACAGTTGTTCACAAGTATGTTGTACCCACCGACTGCATCAATCTACGAGCTCAGTATGGAATAAGGGCGGTTGTAAGGTGTTCGTAGACTGGGCGTCTGGTTGTGCAAAAATATTAGAAGAAATCGGTATATCCTTAGATGTACTGGGATCCACGCCAAAATTGGGTAAAAGACAATTGTTCAGATATATGTGGCCAAACTAAGAGAATCCTTAGTCCAATATAAATATTTTGTGGATCACTTTGTCTGGACATCTAAAAGTTTTAACATGGCTGCTCCATACCTGAAAAAGCATTCTCAATGCACTTTAGGTTCAAAGTGCAGAGACTCAGGCTAAACCCATCACCGCCGTGCTCCTCGTGGCGATCCCGGGGCTACCCGTAGCTGGAGGAAAACTCCCAGCATCCAGCCATGCCCATACTCGCTGTGGCCACGGACACGTGACCGACGCGAGTGTCATACATTACAAGGACGGGAATGGCAGCAAGCCGGGACGGCGTCCTTTAAGGGAGGCGGGATAAAGCCTCAAGAGCCAATTGGAAGTGGACTGGGCTGGACGCTCAATGATTGCTGGGGGCCTGAACCCATCTGTTATGATAAAAGCGTGCCAAGCCGTCTGATGGGTTGTTCTCTTTTCACAGGATACGGAGAAGAGAGAGGAGGGAGAATCGGAGTGGTGGGCCTATCCGGATACTAAGCGATAGAACCAAGTTGGGACTAAGGCCAACATACTCTGGGAAGCCAAGACACTGGTGAAGCAAACCGGAAGGACTTGTTTATTTTATTTTACTTAAAGAAAACTACTGCCTTACTAAAGAAAATAAATATTCTTTCAGCATTCGCCTGTCTCCCGAGTGTAATTCCTCACAGCGCGCCAATGAGTGGAGAAACGGCGGTGGCACGCAAGTTACTGGGCTCAGTTTTCTTTCTGCACGTGTGTCACAGCCAGCCTTGAGCCCACGCACCGCCGACATCAGTCCTGCAACTGAACTTTGCCACTGAGACGACGTTAATCATAAATTAAGGAGAGGACAGGGACTCAGAGAAGGACGTGCCGCCTTTTCCCCCCACGAGGCGGGATCCTCTCAACAGGACCTTGAGGCTCAGAGTAAAGCCGTCGGGGCATGGAGCAGCAGAACAGCAGCGTGTGTGCCTCTGTGCCGGCCCCTCGCCTCTACTGCTTTATTTAACTGCAACACTGTGTGTGTGTGTGCACCTGTTAACCCAGCGCTGGGTTAAAAGGTGCACACACAAACACACACAGACTGCACCACGACGTGCTGTAGTGCCAAGTTCTTGTTCCAACTTCCTGGGACAAAAGCTGATAGGGTCAAGGCCGGCCCAGGCCCACCAGTGAAGAGGACGGTGCTCAGATACGCCTTTGCAATCATCAATAGGATGTGTTTGAGTATTGGCTTTATTTCAATTTAAATGTATCTGAACACAACCACCCCACCCCTACTAAGTTTTGCCTTGAGATGCTACATAAGTACGTGGGATAAAGTGGCATCATTCCATGGAGCGAAACGTGCTGACTGGAAAAGCCAGGTGGAGAAATGGCAATAATCGTATAGCGCAACAATGCCAGTGCTCCCTGAATTTAAGGGCTGTGGTGGTATGTGCTGCTATTGCATTATGGAATGAGTCTGAGTCTCTGCACCGGCGCGGAGGGAAATCTAGGGCTGAAAATCAGCTTGCATGTGTCGGAGGTGTCTGGAGCATGTTCACCAAATTTGAGTGGATCTGATCCTTTGATCGCAGAATATTTTAGGGTGCAGACCAAGCCATGTGGTCTGGGAAAGTAGCGCGGCGCGGCCGCCTGGAGTGGTGCATACATGTGCCCACCGCTGGGAGCTTTCCTGAGATCAGTCTGTGCAGCCCAGCTCCTCCACTGGGACCCCCAAACTCTTAGAGCAGACTGGCGTTCTTGATCGAGCTGCCGCTTGCGCCATACTTTTGCTCCATGGCTGGGGTGATCGGGTGGAATCGACGCCCGTGCTGTGGCAGCGATCCTCCGTGCTTGCCATTGCCTGGGCGAGGTGGTGACCCCTTGCGGTTCCTGCCCATCTGTGCCATTGGGGACCGAGCCAGGACTTTTGAAGGTATGTGTAGAATGAGGCCTCTGATGTAGTGCCCCAACCCTGATTTTGGGTGAATATGCCATCACCCTGGATTCACACTGAAAAGCATATACCTGTGGATTGCGGAGGAGTGCTGGCTGGAGCACTGGGTGGACTGTGTCCTGAATAATGCATGGGCTGCAGCTGAACCTATGGCAGTCCCGTTAACAACTGGAAGGTGTGGCGATGGAGGCAAGGGGAAGCCCAAATGTGGTTTGTATTTACTGATGCTTGCAGGCGTGGTGCGAGGTACTGTTGGAGAGGCTGAGAGTGGTGGTCCACATTTGACAAGGTTGCACCCACCAGACCTAGCGACCTTGCTGGCATCTCTAGTTGCATGTATCAGCAAACCTTGTAAACACTAGGGGGTGTTGTCTACATTGTTCAGGCACTGGTCTACTGCCGTTGGGTGGCCCCTGGACCCACTGATCCTAGCAAAGGGGGAGGAGTACCAACTGGGACGATGACAAAGGAATCTCAGAAAAAATAAGGCAACTCTGAACGTCTGTGCTGGGATTTTAACGTGTGAGCACTGGTTGCAGAATGCTATGAGACCATCAAGGGAGAGTCCTTTTGGGATTATTGTTTAAATTCGGACTCAATTAGGACACAGCTGGCGCTATATAGGGTCTGGGTTAAAGTCAAATGCTTACTACCCAACCAGCCGACCTTAGTGGAGACTGAGCGGTTCTTCAGGAATCCGACCTTAGGCCTGAAGTTGATGGCCTGACCATTACGATTGGTGCGACTGTTCCTTGGTTGTTCAGTGGTATGTGCTTATTTGTGTCAGGTACCTTGTGTGTTGGGGTACACACGATATGTATGGAGGTGCCACATATCAACCTCTGTATGGTATTATCCTTGTACTGTATTGTCATTGAATTTTATTCTATTTCATTTTTACATATTTTTACATAATTCTTATATTTCATATTTAATGTCTTGATTGTATGTATGTTTGTACTACGTTATTACACGCATTTGTATTGTTTGTGTAAAGTTCAGATTTGAACTAGTTCACAATAAACGTATTATTATTAGTATTATTCTAGAATGCTATTTAGGCGAGCGCCGGCCGCCATCGTGGTTACTCGTCATGCCACCCTCCAGCTGTTTAGGACCACAACTCGCAGGACTAGGTCTGCTGGGAGTTGAAGTGTAAAGCATCTGAAGCCTAGGGCTTTGTACCCAGCCACAATGAATGGAATGGAGAGCGGACTGGATTAATTGTACGCAGTGTTGGAAGAGCAGGCATATAGAAGGGTTATGTAGCTGCAAAAACACGCAGCCAGAAGTGCAGGAAGGGGTGGGCGTAGGTAGAATAAGTGGTATGGAAGAAAAGCAAGTCACCTATGAGACCTTGAGCGCTCGAGCTCGACCCCTATGGAATGCCCTAATACAATATATATATTTTTAATGTGTGGAGCAAATTAAGGCGTGCCGCGTCAGGTGTTGAATGCAGCGTGCGCACGGCTGTTGTGAGGGGTATGGCATGCACAGCTGCACCTGAAATACTGTAAAAGGGGCCAGGAAGTGAATGGGCTCAACAGGGGTGCAGCTTCTGATTATTATGACTCCTGCCCCAAAGGGTACCATATGCACAATATGTATCATTACTCCTATGGGGGTCAAATGCAACCCCGCACTGCTTTATTACGTGCCTTTGAATTTTAGGTGTTTAACATTCCTAAGAGGCTTTTTGACACAGTTTGTCTATGCACCTGCAGCAAAATAACAATCAAAGGCTGATTATCACCATACAGCTCTATTCAGACAAAAGAGCTTGTGTTGGTAAGATAAAACGAACTGAGTTAATTAAAAGGAAAGCGTAAGTATCAACTCCACACTTTCTTCTGTTGGTCACCACCGGCTCCGATGATCAAGCACTGCGCGTTTCCCAGAGTCACAGCCCCCCTGAGACACACAGGCTGCGCCCCTGGGTCTGCAGCGCCAGTGCCGAAATGAACTCAACAACAAGTTTCTTTTGACATCAGCAGGCAACGTAGCCTTTCTTATGCTTGATGGTGAATTTCCAACTGAAAGGCCAGCAGTCACCTTACAAATCTGTGACAGTTAAAGCGAGCAACACAATAAAGCACGCTTTGAAGATGTGTTCATACCCATAAGGTCTAATCGCTTGATATGCTAAAAAGTAAAGTTTGCTTGATTTATTGTTGAAAGAAAGTAAAAGTAAAGCGTACGAGTAGGTTGGTTGCACACAGAGCCCCTGCTCTTGTAGCAGAATGTATTTTGTTGCAGTCAAGGGGGCCAGCGCTGTGCAGCTCCGGTCCACAGCATTCGCTGGGGGGGTGAAGTGCACAAGTGCCTAACCGCAGACTTGTGCACCCCATGATATCAGGTGGCACTGTGCCTGTTCCCAATATGACCCCCCCAGCCACTGTGGGATAGCATATCTCTGCCATCAGCACATGGGGGCAGGGGGTCCTCTTGCAGATGGGGGATACCTGTTGTCCATAGGGTAAAGTCAACAATAGCTGAACGTGTGTGCTTTTAATCAGAAAACCGGTGTGGGCATGCTGCGTGGTACTCTAATAGGTAGGTATGTTGTGATTGGCTGGGCCTAACAACCAGTACAGTCAGTCAGCGACAGCCACTCTCTAAGATTTTTGGTGACTTTGCTGGTTCTGGATGGAATGCTTTTAATCAGAAAACTGGAGTGCAAGTACTCCCCTTTTCAGATTTTGGGTAAAGATGCAGCACTAGAATGGTAATGCATATGCTCCCCACAAGTGGAATAACAGGTGTTCAATGTTGGTAATCAGGTTTTGTAACACACTACAATTCTGCAGCCCTTTTATGGTTGGATGTGTACATGAAACAAAAGAAATAGACTTGTTTGAAAGTCTGAGAGTGTGATACTAGAAATGTATAAGCACTTGAAACGTTGTGTTCCTAAGCACTTTCAATAGATACAGGAGGATGATCAGGTAGCAGTGTTTGCCAATGCGCTAATGAAACCATTTTAAACTAAGCTGTAGGTTCTGAAAGAGATGAATATCGGAGATGTCTGGCTGTTTTGCGCAGGAATAATGAGTCCATGAAACAACTGCAACACGTCTTACTGAGAGGTAAGCCTGAAGGTAACTTTTCGAATCAGAAGAAAATGGGGTCAATCTGGTAAGAAACTACATTTTAAGTTTTATGATCAGAACAGTGGAGGAAGAGCAACTGTATAAGAACACTTGTTCTCTGGTGAAATATTCTCCCTCTCTCCCTTTCTATCCTGGCTTTCACTTATCCCTACACCCGCCCATCCGCCCTCTCCTCCCAGAATGTGATTTTGCTCTGTAGTCATGTTGAAATAACAGGGCAGATCCACATAAAGAGGGGATTTATCATTTGGGTTCATGCACTTCCGTGTTAATATGGGCCTTGACACACTGCTACATAGGATGATTCATTCTTGTATTAAATGTGTGTCATATTACATTGATATTGTAACCATATTTTTCTTAGTGTACTGAGGGATAATGCCTTAGGATGCCACTTCCTGTGATGTCACGTGGGGGTGGGGTCAAATGACATCACTTCCTGTGATGTCACTTAGGGCGGGTGACATGACATCATTTCCTGTGATGTCACTTAGGGCGGGTGACATGACATTTCCTGTGATGTCACTTAGGGCGGGGTGTGATGTCACTTCCGCTACCCCTGAAAATTTAGTGAAGTTGCGTCCCTGGTAGACTTTACATATTTTCTGCTAATTAACGCATACACCAAGATCTACAGAGATAGTTGTATTTAAATAAATGCACTACTTGTACAGAGAGGGTACGCATACACATGTTAATGTGTTCATTTGCCAATATGTGTATGCAATATTTTTGATGAACTGTAATTTGCTAAAAAATATTCTTAATTAGCACCAGGGCAGATGCAGCAGTCAATCATGTTGCTTCAAAGCCAGGATGAATTACCCAATCCTGCCTGAGTCTGTAGCAATCTGCTCACACCTGCCCCACCATCTTCCCACCTGCCTACACTGCCCCCAGTCCGCCACTTCCCATCCACTAAACCCTCCTACATCCCTGCTGGTTTCCCAGGCCGCCACGCCATTACACCAAAGCTCCAGGGCTGCCATGGAAATGAAAAGGAGGTTCACGGGGAGCCCCGTGTTCCATTTGCATGGCTGCCATATATGGGCAATGCTGTAGTGCCTCACAAAGCGAGGCAGGGTAACTGCTGTTACCATCAGCAGGCCTGGAGAGGGGCAGCACAACCCCCCCCCCTCTCTGCTCCTCTCCTCCTCCCCCTGTCATAGAGACACGCAGTCTGCCAAGCACAATGCTGAGAAAGGGTGAGGTGTGAGCAATCACCTCACCCTTCCTTCATGCAGCTAGGTGCTAAGCATCCAAGGAAGCCAACAGGGATCAGGTTGAAAGACCTGCCTCCCCCGGGGGGCCAGACAGTCGGCTATCCGGCCGGGGGCTGACACATAACAGCCCCCACTACTATACATATCAAAGACCCAGGGCTCCCCTGGGTCTTATAAATACAGAGCGGCACGCTCTGGGAAAACACAACTAGTTTGTGGACCCTGAACAGGGACCCAAACACACAGGAGGTGCACTGTTGACTCAGTGCCTTCCAAACCTTTGCTTCTTTACCACAAAACCCTCCCACCCTACAAAAAACGGGAGAAGAACAAAGTAAAAGAAGTACAGGACACTGCATGGTGTCCACAACAAGTCGTGGGACATAAGAAGGCGGGCACGGGCCAGAGGGGTAACACCAAGACCCGGTGCCCAAAAGTATTGTGTATTATCTTATGATATGTGATTATTGTTATTGGCATAACCATATCTGTACAATAAAAACCTACGGCCTTTTATTGCCAACACTTGACAAACAATGTGTGAGCCAAATTATTCTGGGTAAGGGTAGGTTTCGGCTAAGTACTGTGATGCATGCATATGGGTTCAGGAGTTATTGGGTGAGTATTTATTTCTACTAACGGGTTGTAGCGTGTGGCTGATTCATTTAAACACATGCATTAGTAGCCCCCTGGTTTTGAAACCGTGGGTGCAAATAGCAATAATCACCCCTTTGCAGACATCAGGGCCAGTAACATCACCAAGGCCCAAAAGTCAAAAATCAATAGCAATTCATAACATTGACCTGAAAACAACCTTCTAGAAAACTTTGGCATAGCAACAAACCAAGAAGCAAAAGACATGAACATTATTTTCTGCCCCCTTTTATTTATTTATTTATTATTAGTTTTATTATTATTATTTTTTAAATATATATATATTTTTTGGTTTTTTTTACTGAATTTTATTATTAAATTTTTTTTTTCTCAATATATTTTTCATTATTATTGTATGGCTAATTGTCTATTGTATCTCTTTGTTACACTGATTTCTTCTGTTAATATTTAATAAATTGGTTTAAATATAAAACAAAAAACAAAAAACAAAAAATACATCACCAAGGCCCGAGGTCACAGATTTCTGGTCCCATTGAAAGTATAGGGACTCTTACGCAGATGGCATTTTCTGAAGGGGTGGCTGAGCCCCGGAGCACCTACCTACTCAGCGCCCCACCAAGGCCTGGCATTAAGGTCCAGGGATGTCATTTAGGGGATGCCAGGGGTCGCACCTGCGACACCTGAGGTCTCCCTTGCTACCCCTGTGGTCTCCCTTGCTACACCTTAAAAAAAAGTACCTTTTTTTCTTTTTTCTTTTTATTAAACTGAGGCTCCTGGGCTGTGGCCAGCAGCTTGTGGCTCTTTGTTTCTGGAGTGGCTGGTTTTCTGCTAGCTATAGCTGGTAAGATAGCTCAGTGGGTTAAACATTCTCTGCTGCAATGTGTGTGTGATATGCAGGTTGCAGGTTTGACTCCTGGTAAGGTCAACTCAGCCTTTCATCCTGCTGAGTTTGATAAATTAGTGCCAACACAGGTTGGGTGATATTGTATGTATATTTGTTCTATATGAAGTACTTAAGCATAAGTGTTACATAGTAACACATCGTTATCGTTTGGCCTTGGACGTCTGCTTGCAGTCACATTAATTTGGTAATATGGGCCTATACGCGCTGATATTAATGATACATATGGTGATCCATTTGTATAAATATATATCACTTTACAGTGATATCGTAACCATATTTTTCGAAGTGTACTTAGAAACATTGCTATGTGATGCCACTTCCAGTTTTGTCAAGGGGTGAAAGGTTGTGTTCCATCGCTGCCTGTGATGTCACTTCGGGGTGGAGTCAAATGACATCACTTCCTGTGATATCATCAGAAGTCAAGGGTCATCTGATGTCACTTCCGCTACCCCTGGCATTTTGGTGACATGACGTCCCTGTAATAAGGCCCTCATTTGATTTAGGCCAATAACGGCCCATCAAGCCTGCGTGGAGTGGAGGTGATTATAGTTACAAGAAAGTAGACGTCGGGTATTGTATGGAAAGAACATGTATACCTTACACTGAACTGAGGGGGTTCAGTAGGTGCGATAAAAAGGAGGCTTCCATAACCCGCGGTGTCCCACAAAGTATAGATTCCTCACCAGTACTAGCTGTCACAAATCAATATAAATTGGACCAGCGGAACTGGGAATAGCCACTCAACACATTTATCTGTTTATAAATACCAATAAATGCTCAATTATCAGTTGTAAAAACTTTTATTTTCATATCAAAATTCATATAAAATACTCATAAAACGTACAAAATATCTACAAATTCCACTTATACTGATTCACTCCTACCATTCATTCATTCATTCAACTTTTTGCTTCTTTATCAACCAAATCAATGGCATATATGTCTTCATGGCCTCATATTAATCAGCCTCCAATTCTATTAACACAATGAAAAAAGTCCTCTCTCAAATTGTCGGATGATTCCGTCCATGTGCTCCTACTCACATAGACCTACGTAGGTTCCGTTGGTCCTATTTAAATTGATTACTGTATAACGCCTGAAGGACCAGGGACCTTAATCAGGCACCCCTTCTGTTTATAAAAACTAGCTGTCACAAAACCTTCACTGTCTTCCTCAATCCAAATGTAGTCACGTGCTAGCCGGCAAGCAGTGCATTTGAGAATACACGTGGTCTCCATGGGAATAAAGGTGCCTGGGCAGTTACATGCCCATGCATGCACCCCTACCATGCAGATTCTACTACAAGACCACATGTGCATTAACCCCAGAGCCCCCACACAGCACGTGCAGAACACTATCCCCCAATATGTACAGATTCCCTCAGGCAGTCCGCCGCAGGTGACTGCATAGCACAGAAGGAGCACTGCATCTCCCCGTGCAAGACAACATGAGCCAGAATACACCTCACCTGACTCCTCTAGAAGACTACCAGTCACAGAATGCACCCACCTCACTCGGATGTCACCACTGGACTACATGACCCAGAATGCATCCAGCCCCACTAGACGTCGCGTCACAGAACACATTCATCAGTGTACTGACACGGCTCAATGGCCTCCGAGTCTTCGTTCTGTGATTTGCTGCATACTCAGTCTGCAGCACTCCCAGACTAATTGCTGTGAGCTGGTGGATGGTATTAAGGCAAGGCCGGGTGTGCTGCAGAGTAACAATTTGTCGTGTGGTAATAAAGGAAGCCATGTGTAAAACATCACTGCCCTATAAAACAATGGCAATTATTCACATGGATCTAAAATGCAAGCTTTTGGGTGAATGGGCCTACTCGAAGTGCATTGCTCTGTGGCCAGAGGTGAGCATCCAAGGACTGCTGCTAGGTGGCGAGGAGGCGTGTTAACAGAAATACCTTTTCTACTATTACATTGGAAGACTTGCAAAATCTACTAGCTCACTCGTATTGGCGAGGAGGTTATATGAAAGGCGAGTACCATTTGTGTGGCACGCGACCTTGATGGCGAGTACGGGGTTGCGTGTAACCTATTTGACGTTTGCAGTAAATGGGAAATGAAAGAGTCACTGTGCATGGCTGTCCTTTGTGGGGGGGGGGGGCAGCATTGAACCAAATATTAAAAGTGCTTATGGTGGCATGCACCATTTTATTTATTTGATTTTATTAGGGTCGGATATACGCTTGTATACGAATTGACCGAATGAGAATTGCTCGCGGGAGAATTGACCGAATTTCAAAGGTCAATTTTGACATATATGCGGGTGGCAACCACGCGCAACTCCCCACCCAAACCAAAACCCCCTGCAACCCCCCACCCATTCATTTTAAATAATGTAATTAACAAAAACCAACCCTATATATTTGCATAAATGTACAATTGTGCAAAAGGTCAATTAGGACCATTGAAATTCGGTCAATTCTCCCAAAGGTCAATTCTCCCCGATCAATTTGGGCAATACCGGATATATACAGGTGCCAGATCACACAAGTGCTTCAATTTTACAGAAAGCACTGGTAAATATGTTGTCACCGGTGGGGTTGGGTGCATTTCACTTAGGTCGAATAGGTAAACTAAGCAACTCGCCCTGCGGCTCTAGTGGGATGTTTAGGAATTTGCTAGGCCTGCATTACAGATAAGGGTTTGATCTTGCACTATTGAAACCCACCATAACATTAATGCTATTCATTAAGGGAAGGCAGGAGAAGACAACGAGCCATCCCATGCCACATGGAGGGCACGTCGTGCCCACGCGGCTAATGCACCCGCAACTTGCATAGCACAGCTCTTGTAGGTGTGATTTTATGGTTTCAAAAGCATTAGCTCTGGCTTCTGTACAACTCTTCAGTCAAAGATTACACACATGAATACACCAATAAATCGCATATGTACAGAGAGACCTAGCCAATGCCAACCAGGCAACACATTTTCTGAAAGTTCAGAAGAATGTATTGTAAAGAGCTAGTCAGCAGAATTGTAGGAGGGTTGTGTTCCATTTCTAGAAAGTTATCAACATTCTGCCGACAACAAGGGGATTTGATTGCAGAAATATTAAGCAGAGATGATACTTCAGTTTATAACTAGAGTCCAGGGTTGGTGTGCCGGATGGGTTGCGGTTGCCACTACCAGTTTAATGTTACTTTTGGAAACATAAAATGTGAAACCATTCATCCACTCTCAAAATTGTCGTTTAAAAAAAAAAAAAAGTAATGTAACCAACCAAAAATTGATGAAGGCTTTATTATTCCATAGTATTGTTTTCTAAAAGGGCCAAAAATGAATACGTTTCTAAAAAAAACTCCCACATAGTTTGACACATTTGCACACATGTTCACGCCAAGAGAGCCCCCCCCCCACCCCCCTGCAAGGGTCCAGGGGAAGGCTGGGCACCAGTGAAGGCCCCCGCCCCTGTTTCACGCCAGAGACAGACTCTAGAGACAGACTCTAGACCAGGGAAGGGAAAGTTAGGGGGCATTGTAAAACCGATAGTGCCTGCAGTTCTAGTGGCTCTCAAATCAGAGTCTCTGCATGGGCCCAGCCCCTGAAAAAGTGCATCACGGCCACGAGGAACGTGAGGGCAATCTAGTAGGGTGCCACTATTGGGTGGTGGGGAGGCTGGGTTTCGGAAAAGCTCTACAGAATGGCACAGGTAAGGTGGCGGGCGTATTGGACGTGGCCTAGAGTGGGCCACAGGTGGTAGCCACACTGGGCACTCTCTCATCCAAGCATCGACGGAGCCTAGGCTATATATCACCCTGTCCATTGACCTCTGCTGTTACATTTGCCCATATTATGCAGCGTGCTGCTTGATTGCATGATGGATAATCAGTCAAGACTGACTTCAAGGCCACACCAATAGGATGCGCGCACTTTCTGGAGGCCACTTAACGTACTATCTCTCCCGATGCTGGTGGGCGGGGGGAGCTCTTGGTTTGGGAGTCAGGATTGAAACAGATTTGTTGTTTCACATGTGTGAATGCAAACATGCCTGTGTTTTTTAAAAGGGCTTCGGGAGGATTCCAAGTAGATCCACTTCCCTGATAAACATTTCACATTTCTTCAGATACTGGCAAAGTGTCTAGCCTGAGAGGCCAGTTTGGAACAAATTCATTCGTATTTCCACAGGTGTTAACACAATCCTGCTGTGCTTCAAAAGGGGTGGTGAGGGGATTTCAAGTGCCCCCGCCCCCAAAGCACCCTTTATCCTGCCTGCCTGAACAAAGGGGCATAACCCGTGCATCTGTTTTGGAGCAAATGCGCCTGTTTCTGAATCCCACATTCTTCACTTTTGGTTCCGATGTGTGTCATGCCTTCCTATGTTCTGCACACTTGGAAATCCTCCACACAGAGCCTTCTCTTCGGGCATGCCAGCGTGCCACATTGCGGGCAGGCGATGCTAGTCCAGTCCTGGTTTTCACTCTGAATTCTGGCACTCGGGTTTATGGTGGGGAAATCTGGGACAGCAAGACCCAGAGTTCAAAGTTAAAACTATGACTAGATTAGCATCTGGCTAAAGGAATGGGGGGCGGGGGTGTATTCTGCTTCTGTGATTCAGTGCAGCATACAAGACCACTCCGACAAAGACCACCCGGTTCCCCAAAGGTGGCCAAATGGGTCTGGCTGCTGATCTTCGGCCCTTCCAGCACCTGCTACTTTCCCTTCCCTTTTCCACTTCCCCCCTGCTGCGCTCTCCTTTCCACTCCGCCATCCCCCCTTCCCATGCACGACGGATCCTTAAGGCATCAAGGCGCTTGAGCCCATCTCTGGCGCATCACGGCGCCATGCACCTACCGGTGCCTACTTGCTATTCGTGTACCAATATTCTACCGCCCCAGCTACAGTCGTCACCTCTAACATGTTACACCCCAATACTGGCTTACACACAGCTTGGCTGAGGTCAGCACCTTTGAGGCCAAAGCTTAAAGAACCCGCACGCGCTTCTCCTGCCCAGGTCTTGTGAATAAATAATACATGTTCGCTGTCTATGTTTGCTGCAATTCTGCTCTCCTGCTTTACCCATCCCCCTCCTAGCAGGTTGCAACTCTGGTCTGTCCACCCCCCTGCGTGGGGGGCGGCAACAATCCACTAACCCGTGAACAGTGCTAGTCACTGGGAGACCACCGCGGCAGTAAGGAACTGCATCAAAGAGTGTTTACATATGAGAACTTGGACAGCAGGGCGGTAGGTTTGTGGTCATCGTGTGCACTTGCTAGGACACAGTGGCCCCGATGCATGCAATATTAGCCTGGTTCAAAGTGAATTTTCACTGCGGAAAAAGCGACTTTGCACTGCCAAAACAAACCCTAATTCATGGAACTGTGCAAAGTGCATTTTTGCAGTGCAAAGTGCATTTTGAACTGCAAAAAAGACTAAGCGCTGACTTTGCCCGGACTTTGCACCGCAAAAATACACGTTGCACGGTTCCATGACCCAGGGTTTGTGTGGGCAGTGCAAAGTCACTTTGAACCGGATAAATATTCCATGAATCGCCCCCCCCCCCAGTGTGTCACGCCTTGGGTGGTGCACACAGTGTGTATGCGTGCGTTGTGTATGCCACGTCGTGCGCCAGAGGCAGGGTGAAATGGCGCACTGTATCAGAGACCCGATGCTGGTCGTGCTGCTTGTTTACTCTTTCCTGCCGCCCCGATCCAGGGTGAATTGGCTGTTTCTGGGTTTGTTGAGAAAGGAAGTGGGTGGCAACATCGCAAGCCGTTGGCAGCGCTCAAGGCGTGGGTGCAAAAGAGATAAGGCGCGCAAGCCTCGGGCATCAGGTGCTCACCTGCGTCCGCGATAAGGACCTTGGCTCGGCTGCAGAAGAAGCAGTGCAGCAGCGACGCGCCGCGGATGTTGTAGTTCAGGCAGGCCACGGAGCAGCCCAGCTTGGACAGCCCCAGCCAGAGCCAGACGTAGGCCGGCCCGTTGGGTAGGAAGAGTGCCGCGCAGTCGCCCTCCTTCAGGCCGGCGTGCTTCTGCAGGGCCCAGGCCACGCGGTTGCTCCTGCGCTCCATCTCGGCGTAGGTGATGGTCTGGTCCAGGTAGAGCACGAAGGGCTTCTCCGGGGTCTTGCGCACCTGCTGCAGGAAGATGTCCAGTATGGTCATGGGGGGCTTGCGCTTGGACAGGGCGCGTACGCGCAGGCTGAAGCGAAAGAGCGTGACGAAGGCCCTCACGTCCTGCAGGAGGTAGGGGGAAAGGCGGCTGAGCAGCAGGGGCAGGAGGAGCAGGAGCCCCGCCAGCCCCGTGAAGAGCAGGGAGTACATGCCGGCGTGCGCGCACGGCGCCCGGGGTGGGGGTACTGTCCGAGTGCAGAGGGACTGGGGGCTGGGTGGGGGGTGGGGGGAGCACGGGCTGCGCGACTCTCTGAGGAGTTACAGGACTAAACTTGCACCCCGGAGCCGAGGTTGCGCACACACGCACGGACAGTGCGCATCTCAGCCGATAAAGTGAGCTGTGAAGGAGGACGCGGGCTAGGAGCAGGAGTGACTTCCACACCCACTCCAGCGCCGAGGCACCTCCCCGACAGGTTCACCGACCTCTCTCCTCCGGGAGCGCCAGGCCCCTGCAGCAGCGTGCGTATGTGGGAAGGAGGGGGCATGGGGGGAGTTCACGCGCGCACCGCCACTGTCTTGCAACGCTTGCTGATTACACGTGGGGACTGTTACACACAACCCCCTGCACGATGGCTTCCCCTCAGCCCTCTGTGCCACCGCCGCTCGTGCCACTTTAACCCAGTGTAAAGGTCAGTGGGGAGTATCTGCAGCCCTCAGCGAGCGGCGTGCCACGTCATACTTGCCAACATTCTGTGACCAAAAAGTTTCCAAAATAATGCTGAAATCACAGGAAAATACAAAACATAGATTGTTGGCACCACTGAAGAATTCTAAAATACACAACCCTTCAAACAACAGAACACAACACAACGTGGAAAGAGGTACAAATGTTTAAAATGTATACTTCTGAATGGTAAGTTAACACCAAATTCAATGACCTAACTTCACAGAAGACAATCACACAGAGCTGACAGGCAACGTGTACCACTGCTCTGTAGCAGCAGCCTGGGAGTGCATTCTTATTCCTGCAGTGCAACACTGAACGACAGACTGATACCCTCCTGCGTCTGATAGGAAGATGCTGTGTTATGGTGGCACACTCTGCCACTTGTCTTCACTGGTGTTCACCAAACGTCTGTCTCTGCAAGAGTGCAGTGCTCTGCCACTTGTCTTCACTGGTGGTTCACCAAACGTCTGTCCCAGCAAGAGTGCAGTGCTCTGCCACTTGTCTTCACTGGTGGTTCCCTGAAAGTCTGTCCCAGCAAGAGTGCATTGCTCTGCCACTTGTCTTCGCTGGTGGTTCAAACGTCTGTCTCTGCAAGAGTGCAGTGCTCTGCCACTTGTCTTCACTGGTGGTTCCCTGAAAGTCTGTCCCGGCAAGAGTGCAGTGCTCTGCCACTTGTCTTCGCTGGTGGTTCACCAAACGTCTGTCTCTGCAAGAGTGCAGTGCTCTGCCACTTGTCTTCACTGGTGGTTCCCTGAAAGTCTGTCTCTGCAAGAGTGCAGTGCTCTGCCACTTGTCTTCACTGGTGGTTCACTGAAAGGCTGTCCTGGCAAGAGTGCAGTGCTCTGCCACTTGTCTTCGCTGGTGGTTCACCAAACGTCTGTCTCTGCAAGAGTGCAGTGCTCTGCCACTTGTCTTCACTGGTGGTTCCCTGAAAGTCTGTCTCTGCAAGAGTGCAGTGCTCTGCCACTTGTCTTCACTGGTGGTTCACTGAAAGGCTGTCCTGGCAAGAGTGCAGTGCTCTGCCACTTGTCTTCACTGGTAGTTCCCTGAAAGTCTGTCCCAGCAAGAGTGCATTGCTCTGCCACTTGTCTTCGCTGGTGGTTCAAACGTCTGTCTCTGCAAGAGTGCAGTGCTCTGCCACTTGTCTTCACTGGTGGTTCCCTGAAAGTCTGTCCCGGCAAGAGTGCAGTGCTCTGCCACTTGTCTTCGCTGGTGGTTCAAACGTCTGTCTCTGCAAGAGTGCAGTGCTCTGCCACTTGTCTTCACTGGTGGTTCCCTGAAAGTCTGTCCCGGCAAGAGTGCAGTGCTCTGCCACTTGTCTTCGCTGGTGGTTCACCAAACGTCTGTCTCTGCAAGAGTGCAGTGCTCTGCCACTTGTCTTCACTGGTGGTTCACTGAAAGTCTATCCCGGCAAGAGTGCAGTGCTCTGCCACTTGTCTTCAGTGGTGATTCACTGAAAGTCTGTCCCGGCAAGAGTGCAGGGCAGAGTCACGTAGCGGTCAGGTCAATGGATTGATCTGAACTGATCACTGAAATTAATTACTTACCCGCCCACCACACAGATAAATTAATGTGTTGCATGCTTTGTCCTGCAGCCTGCCTTAGAGTCACATAAATTACCCGCCACTGGAAAAAGCAGCAGGATCTGTCACCCAAATTTGCAGGCGGCAGTCCTGCTTAAAAAGCAGTAGCCTACTGCCTAAATCAGTAGGGTTGGCAAGTTTGCCACGTTTTGGTGCTAATCTTTCGGTGCCGGCTGTTTTTCCGCGGCCCGTTGGCCCCAGAGCCCCTTTCGGCACTGACAGAGTGACGCACAGACCAATTTGACGCAGTTTATTTTTTGGCGCACGGGTCGTTTAGACGCGGCTGACTTTGCAGCTGCGTCTAAACGCCCTCTTCCAAATTGTTCAATATATGTTGCCCACAAACCAGGTGGAGTTCTGAGCTACTCCGCCCAACTTGTTCATTTGACAAAGTGGGGCTAGAAGCGAAATGTATTTGCGAAATAACACAGTCAGGCCCAGCGCTTAGTGGCAGTCTTCACTATCCCTGTTTAAATCCACCAGAACCGAACAGGGGCCCACACTGAAGCCAACATTCTGTGGTATGGCTGGAGTTGTCCGATGACGGGACGTTCGTGGCAACAGAGGGATTTCTACCGCTAACGAGTGAGTCACCGCCGAGAATGCAAGGGCACTTTTTTCGGCGTTAAGCAGGATACGCTGGTGAGAAGAGATTTTGACAAACAGAATGCCGTACAAGTAAACCAGGCGGGCATCAACAATATTGGATGTTATAACGCTTTGAAGCCCTTGTTGTCATGAACTGCCGATTACGTCCATTCTGGACTTCGTGGTCCATGATGCATCGTGTTTTGAACTCTGCGATCCTTCCAACATGGCCGTCAGTTTCAAAACGCTGCTTACCAGCCCTTATGCATTACGTTCAACTTCCTACTAAACAGCCACGCCCCCGCGGGTCTGCACATCTCAACGCTACTGCTTAGAGTAGTTAGACGTATGTTGCCGGAGTCTGCTCGGTGCTCTCTTCCGAGTCCTTGTTCACATCTTCCTAATTATATTTCCCGTTCGTTCCCTTTCCTTTCCTTACCTACTTCCGCGCTTCATTTCTGGATCCTTTCTGTGCTCGGTCCTACTACGCTTCCGTACCTCCGAGCCCGGACACTGTTTCCTTCCTGGTTCCCAGTCCTGGATGTTTGAACGCTACGCAGAGAAGGACACTCGTAAACCTCACGCTGGAATCCGAAGATCCGTGCACGGGCATGTATAAATCCCAGACAATATGAAAGAAGGAGGCCACTTCCAAGAAGGTCGCAAGTAAAGAGAAACAGGTCAGAAGGGGAGAGACTTGTGACACTTGTGATAAGTTGACAAGGTTGTGGTCTAATTGTGAAGACAACCACACAGTACCGGTTAATGAAGTATTAATTTTGAAAATACAGGGTCTGGATGTATAAGCTGCAATAGTGGTGGTGGTTTTCGCTACTTCAAAATTGACTGCTAACTAACCAAATGCTGTTGGTCCCCTGAAGAAGTTCTGATGGAATATGTATAATTAAATACAGAACGAAACATGTTGGGCCGAAAGGACACTGTATTGTTTAACAGTGGATTGAATTTACTATTAAGTTATGTTAGAACCCTGATGGCATATAGGGATTTGTTTAATTGGTCTCAGATATGGGGAGATAAAGAGATTGGAAATACCTTGTTCACTTTATCTGCCAGACAACATTGGTTGAGTTGTTTTGCACTGTAGAGGTTATAGCAACTTGTCAAAGTAGTTTTATGCATATGTGTTTTTATGTAGTTTGTGACATTTTGTATTGTGTTTTATTGAATTGTGCACACTGTGTTGAATACAAATGTAATAAGATGTAATAGTATTTTACATTATATGGATAAGAATACTGGACAGTTCTTTATTTGTTCAATGAACTGTTTAATGTCTAGCCTATAAGGAGAACATACAGAGACTAGAGAGTTTTGTAGTATTCAATTGTCTATGGTGTTCTCTTAGGGGATACATTCTTGGTTCATTAAACTCCCTTAGTCTCTTTGTGTGTTGATGGTACAGCTCTATGCCTGGGCGACCATTCCGCAAAGACTTGCCCGGCACTAAATGAGGCACTCTCTCCCATCCCCCGAAGTGAACAGCTGTCACAGAGAGGCACAGAACTGAATGGGCCCAGAAAATGCCCCACTCTCCCATCCAACAGAGGTGACCAATTGTCGCAGAGAGGCCGAAGCTGGAAGGGCACACAGAAGGTGCCCGCTACACCACCATGAGTGACCAGAGAACACCCAGATACTGGCAGGGCAGTGAATAATCCCCTTCACTAATGTGAAAGGGGGTTTAGATTCTATTAAATGAGTATTATGCAAACCAATCCTTATTACTTGACACCATAGCAGCAAAGAAAAAACTTTAACATAAAACCAGTTTCCTTTTTCTTTTAAAACTGAAAGTTTGTGCTTTAAGTAAACGGAAAGGGAGTAACCCCAAAAAAAGATGGGGGGCAGGTCATGCCCCGCACACAACAAATGAGCAGGAAACATTCTCCATAAAAGACCTTTCCGCTAAGATCACATACTCTTCTGCAGCTGCCAAATGACAGACGCCATCATAGAAAAAACAAAATCCAAATTTACCACCAGATTCGACACTTGCTTGCAACACCGCACCCTTCAATATCCTTGGCCCTTTCTTGAACGGGAAACACTTTAGCCAGAAGCTGCATGGAAACAAAACAGAAACAGGTGGGTGGGATAATACCTCCTTGTCATTAATAGAATCTAAAGGCACTCTCACGTTAGCGAGGGGGATTTTTCATTCTATTTCAAGACAGGAGGCTTCATATTATGCAAGTTGAAAGCTCTTGCATTACATCTATAGCTACATGCGGAATACGCTTATGATAAAAGCTCTTGAACGTGGACTCCTTGGACCAATCAGCTGCTTTTAATATGTGTTCTAAACTACCACCCAGGAAGACGGATTTGGAAACCATGGCACCCCTGACTGAGTGAGCCCCGAAAGAAGAAACATCAACACAAGCTTCTTTCATGATGTTACGCTCACCTGGTATCCACAGGGACGCCACCCAGCCGGGTTACTCGCTGGTAGGCTTCTCAGCTTTGCCCAGATGTGGTCTGCGGGGAAGGTTCTGTCTGAAAATACAGGAGGACTGTGTTCAAGACTGACCGACCGGGGTAAGTATCCTCCCTCCACCCCCGTATGATTTCAGCCCCTCTGGCGCCCACTCCTCACCTTGTGGTAGAGTTAGGCGTGCTCTCCGTCCTGCCTTCTTTGCAGGGGCGCGTTGTCTTTCAGGGGCGTGTGCGGTCCAGTTACTTCACTGACGCGGCCCGTTTGATATTGTTCAGGTAGGTCTTATTGCTGTTCTTTAGTTTTGTTGCTATCCTGCATGCCTTTCTTTTTTTAAAATGTCTCTTTTTTCTCCTTTAGGTATGCAGAGCTTCAGCGCGGCGAACTGGCTTGGTTGAGCCCCGCTGATAAATGATGAGGAATTAAGAGCGCTATGATGCAGTAAGTAAGTGCTATGCACAGCGCTGCAAAGTCTTGCCTTTGCTAACCTGTGTTTTCCTTCCTTGTAGGTCGCAGTGTTCTGCAGCGCGAGTGGAATGTCCGGAGTGGTGCCAGCCGAGAGGCGACCAGCCAGGTAAGCCTTTTGAGCAGTTCGTAATTTACAAATGTCTCTAATGCTTACTTTAATGTTGCCTCTATCTTCCTCTTTCAGGTCGTTCTGTCCGGGAGGCATGCAGATTCGAGGAAGCTGTTCTCAGTAGCTGCGAGTGGCTAAAGATGAAGACTGCAGGTAAGATGCTGCTGCTAATGATGTTCCTTTTGTCTCCTTGCAGGTTCTGCTTCTCCGAGGTTCGAGGGAATAGCTGGACACGGTGAGCGTCACGTTGCAAGCTGCAAAGTAACGCGAAGTGTGTTGTCTTGCTCGGGTGTGGTTTAAATAGCCCCAACAAAATAGTCCAGGTAAAGTAGTCCCTAGGCTACCACACCCAAAACACTAGACTGCATAGCTTGGTTCCCTGGAACCAAGCTATGTGGATGCCTCCATGTTGGCTGACAATACATTAAGTAGTTCCCAAGCACATGTTTTTTCATTGTGTATGAGCCTGGCACCATAGGCGCCAGGAGTGGCCCCAAGAGGGTTTCGGAAGAGGATGCCAGGCTCTAGAGGCCCAAGTCCTGACTCCACCTGGCCAATGGGTTTGCCAGAGGGGGTTTTGGGCGAGGGTCATGACAGCACTCCCCCCTAAGGCCCCTCCCATGGTGTTCCTTCTGCCTGGCCCAGGTTTGGTTGGGAAGTTCCGATGGAATTTCCTGATTCGACGTGGTGCGTGGATATTCTCACTGGGCTCCCAGGATCTATCTTGTGGTCCAAATCCTTTCCAATCGACAAGATAATATGGCTTGGTCCTAGAGTATTTAGAGTCCAAGATATCTTTGACTTCGAATTCTGGTTCCCCATCAACAAGTATGGGCTTAAGTGGTGTCCCAATCCGTGTGCCAGGTTGCATTGGTTTCAGGAGGGACACATGAAATACCGGGTGGATTTGTAGATTAGGTCGTAAATCCAGTTTCACGGCTACTGGGTTGATAATTACCTTAATGGTATAGGGTCCTAAGAATCTGGGATGAAAGGTCCCGGTTCCCTTGATGGGTACGAATTTAGCGGCTAACCAAACTTTGTCTCCTCCTTGATAATCAGGGGCCTTTTTCCGGTGTTGGTCGGCGAAACTCTTTTGTTTTTCTTTGGCATGAATAAGGTGTTCCTTTGCCCTTTTGAATGCCTGAGTAATGGTTGTGTGTAGAGTCTTTACTGCTGGCATTTCCAAGCTGGCTGGAAGGTCTAGTTCAGAGGTACGTGGATTACGATGGACTACTGCCATAAAGGGTATAGTAGGGCGTTTGTCCCGTGCTTGAATGCAAAGAATTGTTATATGCATATTCGGCTATCCATAGTAGGTCTTTCCAATTCCTTTGTTCGTGGTGCAGCATGTACCGTAAATATTGCTCGAGTGTCTGATTGGTTCTCTCGGTTTGGCCGTCCGTTTGGGGATGGTGACTGGTAGATAGCCGAATGTCGATCTTCGCAACTGCACAACATTTTTTCCAGAAGTTTGAAACAAACTGGCTGCCTCGATCAGAGAACACTTTTGCTAAAGTGACTGCGCCTGGGAGGACTTTGAGAGGAATAAAATGGGCCATCTTCGAGAATAAGTCCACAACTACAAGGATGGTGTTGAACCCTTGGCTTGGAGGTAGATCAGTGATGAAGTCAAGGGAAAGAGTGTGCCATGGAACTGGAGGAATGTCCAATGGTTCTAGGCGACCAGATGGTTTTTGTTTCTGTGATTTATTTTGTGCGCAGACACCGCAGGACTGAATATACTGAATGATGTCCTTACTCCAGGTAGGCCACCAAAAGTTCTCTTTCACCTTAGCTAGGGTTTTGGTGATCCCAGGATGCCCTTCGATAAGTGAATCGTGATAGTTTGAAATAATATTCTGTTGTAATTCCTTTTTGGGTACATATAGGCAATCCCTAAATGGTATATTGTTCTCCTTGAGTTTGCCATGTGAGGAAGTCATCAGGATTCATTGTCCGTTGGATTTCTTTTAGTAGTTCTGCTTGTGTTAAGGCTGTCGTGATACCCAAGAGTTTGTCTTCAGGTATAATAGGTACTGGGTCTGGAGTTGTATATACCATTTCATCTATGCCCATGCGAGATAAGGCATCCGCCTTTCCGTTTCTGACTCCTGGTCGAAATGTGATTACATAATCATATTCGGCGAAGAAAAGGGCCCACCTTAATTGGCGCGAGGACTGGGCCTTGGCTGTTTTGAGATATTACAGGTTTTCAGTGGTCTGTGATGACTGTAATGGTGTTTCTGGCCCCCAGAAGGTAGTGCCTTCAGGCTTTAAAGGCGGATTTGATAGCCAGGAGTTCCTTGTCCGTGATGGCATAATTAATCTTTGGAGGTTAGAACTTTTTCGACCAGAAGGCCACAGGATGTAGCTGGACGGTTTCCGGGTCTCTCTGGGAAAGGACAGCCCCCATTGCGAGACTGGACACATCAGTTTCAACGACATAAGGGAGGTCTGGATGAAGATGTCGCAGGATTGGAGCGGAGGTAAATCTTTGTTTAAGTTCCTGAAAGGCTTCTTCTGCTTCTTCGGTCCAAGCAAACTTTTTATTGTTTTTTCATAATAGTACTGTGATTGGGTGCACAACCTGAGAGAAGTCTGGGATGAACTGGCGGTAGAAGTTTGCAAAGCCCAGCATGCTTTGTACCCCTTTTAGAGACGTCGGTGAAGGCCATTTCAGAATGGCATCTACCTTGTGCACGTCCATTCTGATGCCTCCTGGAGTAAGGATAAAACCAAGAAACTCTACTTCGGTGACGTGAAAAAAGCATTTTTCAAGCTTTGCAAACAAGCAATGTTAACGGAGCTTGATGAGGACTGAACCAACATGCCTGACATGATCTTGTTTCGAGGCTGAGTATACTAAGATGTCGTCTATGTACACTAAGGCGCACACATCAATTAACTCCCTTAAGAGGTCATTCATGAAATATTGGAATGCCGCAGGAGCGTTGCATAACCCGAAGGGCATGACTTGATATTCAAACAAGCCGTGCTTAGTACGGAAGGCGGTTTTCCATTCCTCTCCTTTTCTGACTCGGACCAGGTGGTACGCTCCTCTAAGGTCCAATTTGGTATAAATCTGGGCATCTTTAACTTGGTCTAGCATCTCGGGGATAAGTGGCAAGGGGTAGTGGTTCTTCACAGTGATCTGGTTCAATGCGCGGTAGTCAATACAGGTTCTCAAGTCTCCTTCCTTTTTCGGTACGAAGAACAAAGGACTGGCTGCGGGGGACTTCAAAGGACGGATAAATCTGTTTGCAAGGTACTGGTCTAAATAGGATTTCAAACAAAGGCTTTCTGGTTCCGTGAGAGCGTAGATCCTGCCGCAAGGGATTTGTGCACCAGGAACAAGGTCGATCTGACAGTCCTAGGGTCTGTTCGGCGGCAATGTATTGGCTTAGTCCTTTCGGAAAACATCCTGGAAATCATGGTATTCACTTGGCAAGGTATTAGTTGCTCCCAGTGTTCATACCGTCGCTCCATGAGTCATGGGGATACAGACGTCGGGTTTCTCCTCTTGGTAATAGCAGGCAGGGGAGCAGTCACCAGGGAAGGTTAATTTTCGTGCCCGCCAGTCTATCAAAGGGTTGTGAGCAACCAACCATGGCATCCCTAGTATTAGCCTGAACTGAGGTGCCCTGATGAGATCAAATGAAATAGACTCCCGATGTCCCTCATGGTACAGCAAGGTTACCCTGGCTGTGCACTGGGTTACTGGTCCGGAAGCAATTTCTGTCCCATCCATGGTGGTTACCTTATCCATAGTTGGCTTAGAACACAAAGGAAGCCCCATCTCTGCTGCCAGTTCTTGATCAATATAATTTCCAACTGCTCCGCTATCGATGTATGCTTCAACCGCATGCATTCTTGACGACTGTTGGTGGTTAATTAAGATCACTGGTATTGGAAAGTGCGAGGTCGCAACTCTTTCTTCTCACTCAACAAACTGACCTCTACGTTTGTTGAGCTTGGTAGTTTTCCGATTCCTTAGCTTCATCCTTCTCTGTGGCCCCGACTGTTCTTCTTGGGGGTTTTACTGGACAGTCCTTCAGGAAATGTCCTGGTTTACCACAATACAAACAAAGTTGTTGTTGTCTTCTATTGTCCCGCTCTTGTTTTGTTAATGGAGGCCGTATTCCTCCAATCTGCATGGGTTCTACGGTTCTACAACCTTTTCAGGTACACAGGTGTGTTTTCCCTTGGTCGAACATACACGGTCCGAGGGTCCGTCTTAGACCGGTCTGCTTTTCGGTCCTGCAACCAGTGGTCTAGCTGCACCAGATTTATGAATTCAGCACAGTCTCTGGGTGGATCAACCACCTGGGCTAAGATGTCCTTTAATTTGCCTCGTAAGCCTCGATGGAATAACGTGGTTCTTTTGTTTTCTGGCCACCTAGCTTTGGCAACCAGTCTGTTGAAGGTAGCAATGTACGTTAACAAGTCCTGATTCCCCTGTCAGAGGGACAAGAGTTCATTGTCTACTGCTTGTTTCTGGGTATGGCGAGCAAAAAGTGTTTCTATTTCTCTCTGGAACCCCCCAAAGTCATGTAATAGAGGATCGTTATGGGTTAACCACGGCACCGACCAATCTGCTGCACTACCACTCAGGTATGATAAGACAAAAGCTTGGTCGTTTGGAAATGCTCCAGGCCTACAAAGAAAATGAAGGCGGCACTGATTGATGAATGCTGCATACTTCCATGGGTCGCCTGAGAACCGTTCTGGTGGTGCCAGGGGCACTGTTCCAGGCAACGTGATCTGTACCGGAGTGGAGGTAGTGGATGATATGGTGGGGTTTTGCATTGTTGGATTGCTTCCAGGTAGAGGCGCCTGTCCTGCCTGTGATTGCAAGTATTGCCTGCTAATTTCTTCAGTGCGTTCTTTGGTCACTATTAGGTCTCTCCGGAGGGCATTAGTCTCTTGTTGGGCCGAATGAACCTCAGCACGAAGCTCTCCTAGTAATTGGGCCAATTGGTCCATTTCTGAGGTCTCCATAGTGCCCAGGTGGACTTGTTATGGTAGGCTTCGCGTTCTGTTACGCTCACCTGGAATCCACAGGGACGCCACCCAGCCGGGTTACTCGCTGGTATGCTTCCCAGCTTTGCTCAGATGTGGTCTGCGGGGAAGGTTCTGCCTGAAAATACAGGAGGACAGTGTTCAAGACTGACCGACCGGGGTAAGTATCCTCCCTCCACCCCCGTATGATTTCAGCCCCTCTGGCACCCTCTACTCACCTTGTGGTAGAGTTAGGCGTGCTCTCCGTCCTGCCTTCTTTGCAGGGGCGCGTTGTCTTTCATGGGCGAGTGCAGTCCAGTTACTTCACTGACGCCGGCCCGTTTGATATTGTTCAGGTAGGTCTTATTGCTGTTCTTTAGTTTTGTTGCTATCCTGCATGCCTTTATTTGTTTAAAATGTTTCTTTTTTCTCCCTTAGGTATGCGGAGCTTCAGCGTGGCGAACTGGCTTGTTTGAGCCCCGCTGGTAAATGATGGCGCATTAAGAGCGCTATGATGCGGTAAGTAAGCGCTATGCGCAGCGCTGCAAAGTCTTGCCTTTGCTAACCTGTGTTTTCCTTCCTTGTAGGTTGCGCGTTCTTCAGCGCGAGTGGAATGTCCAGAGTGGTGCCAGCCGAGAGGCGACCAGCCAGGTAAGCCTTTTGAGCAGTTCGCAATTTGCGCATGTCTCTACTGCTTACTTTAATGTTGCCTCTATCTTCCTCTTTCAGGTTGTTCTGTCCGGGAGGCGTGCAGATTCGAGGAAGCTGTTCTCAGTAGCTGCGAGTGGCTAAGGATGAAGACTGCAGGTAAGATGCTGCTGCTAATGATGTTCCTTTTGTCTCCTTGCAGGTTCTGCTTCTCCGAGGTTCGAGGGAATAGCTGGACACGGTGAGCGTCACGTTGCAAGCTGCAAAGTAACGCAAAGCGTGTTGTCTTGCTCGGGTGTGGTTTAAATAGCCCCAACAAAATATTCCAGGTAAAGTAGTCCCTAGGCTACCACACCCAAAACACTAAGCCGCATAGCTTGGTTCCTTGGAACCAAGCTATGTGGATGCCTCCATGTTGGCTGACAAAACATTAAGTAGTTCCCAAGCACACGTTTTTTCATGATGTATGAGCCTGGCACCATAGGCGCCAGGAGTGGCCCCAAGAGGGTTTTGGAAGAGGATGCTAGGCTCTAGAGGCCCGAGTCCTGACTCCACCTTGCCAATGGGTTTGCCAAAGGGGGTTTTGGGCGAGGGTCGTGACACATGATCCATATTACCCACCTGGCTAAAGTAGCCGGGGACACAGGTTTGTGGGGTCTGCAGTGAGAAAGGAGCAGCTGAGAGGAACCTGGAGCTCTGAGCCCCACAGTCTTCTGTTCAAAAGTTTTTAAACATTGCACAACACACAGTTTGTGGTCTTCCGGAAAAGCAGTTTAGGAAACTGAAGAAATCATAAATGTTGTTCTTCTAGAGAAAAAGAAGGTTACCCCTTGATGAGAAAACACTTTATCATCCACATCCAGTGCTCTGACATCCAAAACTCTTTTAATGGAAATGAGACACAATAGCATGGCTAGCTTGGAGAAAAGTTGCAGCCAGGTTAACTCAACATCATTAGGCCAAGACTGAAGTAAATTCAAGACCAAATTGACATCCCACAAACTGGAATACCTAGCCTTAGGAGGGACCTTGATGTGAATAGACTTAAGAGCCCTACACACCAGGAAGTGTCTTCCCACCAGTTCAACCTTTACCAACACATGCCCAGCAGAACCGCAGCTATTTTCTGCAGCTGGTCCCTTTGTTGTCTGGGGATTGAAATGTCACCCATATCCCTTGACCTTGGCGGCGGGTTCTGCCTTGCACGTTTTGCTCTCTGTCCAGCCCGAATCAGCTCAGCTTGTCTCTTGCCCAGAGGCCTGAGGCATGCTGTACTTTTCCTAACCCTTATAATGTGGTTTCTACAGTGTGCATGCTATGCTACATTTCCATAGGTTAGTCACACTTGGCTCTGTCAGGTCCCATAGGTGCTCCTGCAGTTCCATAAGGTTATTTGCATGTAAGCATGTGCAAGCTCTGCTCAGGATTTCTTGTCTTGTGGTTTCTGCGTTGCTGCGTTTGGCTTTTGGCAAAATAATAAAAGCAATGACAGTATGTATATGTACCTGTCCTCTAACTATTGAACTGTACGCTCGTGTTCTTCATGTATTTGAGTGTGTGTTTATCTCCCGATGTGCAGATGGCACGTGTGCTTCATGTCTAAGGGGGTGGTGGGCTTCCCCATCCCTCTACACAATGACCCTTGAACCCTACAGAGCAGGAAAGAAGATCCTGAATATTGGCTTTATACACCGAAAGCCTTATTTCAACAGGTTTTAACGTCAAGTGATGTGTAGCATGGAAAATACTGCCAATTGCTTGATGAAAAGCTATAGCATGTTTATTTAAATCTGCTACTGCACACAAATCTAAAAGGTTCATCCATACTGAGGTGAATGCCAAGAAGTGAAAAAAAAGACCTTTCTGCCTCTGCTCTGGGACATCACCTTAGTTGCTGACTTCTTTGCATGGACTATCGTATGCTTATCGCCATAAATGGGGCATAGTAGTCAATTCACTTTTAAAGAGGTCTGGGCTACGTGCCACAAGAACCACGTTCTCTGCGTATGATCAGAACAGAAGCCTAGAACGAATACACAGCACATCAGGGGTGGCTTGTACCAAGACATATTCTAAGATGAATTGGGTGCCAAAACGCACTCATGACGTAAACCCTTATTTGTTCTGAATGGTCGGTTACATACTCCACAGGGTCCATACCTGACCACACCTCAGTTCTAGTACGTAAATAGATAATCATTTTCAGAAGGTGGATAGTGTGGAGGATCAGAAGAATGACACAGACACAGTATTGACATTTTGATTGGAGGATCAGAATAATGACACAGACACAGTATTGACATTTTGATTGGATATTTATTAAATGTTGAGAAAAGGTCTGCTGTCCAAAAAACAAACCCTAACTGACCCTAATACTATTCTAACCATAAATAAGGCCAGGAGAATGTCTCTCTTCTCCTGATTTTCTTTTTTCTCAAGGTATTCTCCTTGGCTTCAAGCTTCTTACTAGTAGGTTAATTTCAAATAGTCTCTTGTCACTCTTGTTATCAGTTCTTGTAATTCTTTCACAAGCTCTGTGGGGTTGACCTCCTCTTTATGGATTGCTTTCCAAAAGTCGCTTTTGTCTCTTTGAACTTTTCCTTTAAAATGAAGTACTTTCTGTACTTAGGTAGTACAGGTGGTAGGGTTTCCTGATAGGTAAGGTTCCCCCTCCCTTGGGAAAAGGATCTACCTTTTCTTCCCTTCATAGGATTCTCATATTGGTTTACAGTCTCTGTTCCTTAGCATATATAGTATTCTCACCTCTTCCCAGGGTATAGGTATCTCAGTCTTTCTGAACTCTTTTGCAACATTTATCTTTATTCTCGCTTTCTCGTTATTAAAGTTCAATTTCTTAGGCTGCACTGTTACATTCTCATAAATTCTACTGATACAAGTTTTGACTGCTCCATAATGATCCCTTTTTGGCCTCCCATTCTCCTTGCTACATTGGATATGGTGAGGAAATGTCTCTGAGGCCTCTCCTCGCTCTGGGTCTGCTCGGTTGCCTCTTTTTCTCACGCCTCGGTCTTCTATGGGGCCTCGCTCTCCGTTTTTCCTTACTGTGCGAGCTGGTAACGCTGCGCATATCCGGATTGTTTGTTGCTTTTGCAGCGTAGTTCTTTCTGCGTTGTTCTAGGTGCACCCTGCCCACAATGAAGTTGTCATGGTCAAGCCACCACCATTGTTCCTTGATCTCTCCCTCTCCGTGGGTGTGGTGCATCCGATCGTTTGCTCTCTCTCTCTCTGAAAGCAGTTTCAAAGCTTGTGGGCACTGCGGCTCTTTGGGACTCCTCCCCTCTCAGGTGTTACACATCAAGCGGGCCTCCCCTGCATGCGTATGCATCTCTCTGCCTCGACTTGCGTCAGCATCTCCTCTTCCATTCTGCTTGTTACCATCAAATGGGAACTTCTGTTTAAAGGGACAGATACTTTTTCTGGCTAGCAATAATATATGTTAGTTTTCTCTTGACCCACATCTCTGGATTGTACACTGTTTTGTACACTTGATATTCCCATGCCTGCCACGAGGGGATGTGACTTAGGGGATTCCTCACATGAACGGGAGTCCTTGCTCCCAAAAGGGGAGTCTCTCCCAGTGAGGTTCCACTTGCCTCAAACCCTAGCGAGGGTGTTGCGAAGCGGGCTCACCTCCCTAGCCTCACGAAAAGGGACAAATTCCCTCGATTTGTCACAAAAGGAATGCCCAGACCAACTAAAAAGGTCCAGAGGCAACATCTATTCACCATTTTGAAGGCAATGGAGAGGTCTATAAATCTAAAAAACACACTTGTGTTTTATGCTATGTTTTATGGTCTTGTATCCTGTACTGCTGCCACTTGCATTGTCTCTTGGCGCTCTGGCAGTTCTGCAATGGAAGGAGGGTTGGTGGGTTGTCAGTGGGATTGAGAGGGAGAAGGGCAAGGGAGCTTTGATGTGCTGCTGGCAGCTTCAGTTCAGAAAAACCAGTCACTGAACGTTGGTACATTTTTGATTGGTAGCCATCATGTGGTGTTGGGGTATGAAAGTGCATTGATGCTTTGTGTGTACTTGTGTTTAGTTTCATGTTTGGTGTTGAGAAGTGTGGGTGGTTTGTGGTGCGGTAGAGGTATTGTTGTGCGAAGTTTAGAGTTAGAGGGTGAGTGTCCAGAGTATTGAGTTTTTTAGTACGGTTAGTGGAGTGCAGCACATTTCCTACCACAAAAACTCCATCCAAGTGCAACACATTTCCTACCCCCAAAAAATGCATCCAAGTGCGACACATTTCCTATCCCCAAAAAATCCATCCAAGTGCGACACATATCCTACCCTCAAAAAATCCATCCAAGTGCGACACATTTCCTACCACCAAAAAATCCATCCAAGTGCGACACATTTCCTACCGCCAAAGAATCCATCTAAGTGCGACACATTTCCTACCCCCACAAACCATGTAAGTGTGACACATTTCCTACCCCCAAAATCTATCTAAGTGCAATAATAATATAATGGAGCATTTATATAGCGCTACAAACCCAGGTATCTGAGCACTGCTTATTACCCACAGTGTGTGGTGCTCATTTATCGACCTCGGAAGGATAAAAGTCTGAGTTTGGCGCTGCCGGGATTCGAACCTGCGTCAGCAGGCTCTGCACAGATGTCAAAGCGATTGTGCCACTTGCTGTGCTATCGGACCAGCAATGCACAGATAACCCCCAATAAATAGATCAGGCTAGTTCGAGGGTGAAGCAGGTAATCTACACAGTGTTAAAATATGATGGTGGTAATGTAGAAGTGGCAGGGTTTTAATTGAGCACAGTAATGGCTGTGTTCACCGCCTTTGCCACCTTACCTTAATTGTAGCTGTAGGACGCTTTGTCAATCGTCCATGGGTGAACAGGGGCAAACAGGGATGGGGGCTGACAAGAGGGGAGCTGCTCTTTACCATCAGCCCTTAGCCAGCAGCCCGGGCAAGGCTGACCTAAGGAGGTCGGTAAAGAGGGCCCATTGCAGTCACATGGAGGGATCACCCGCCTATCGGCAAAGGATAGTGCAGGAGGTGGGAGTGGGGATGGACAGGGAGAGCAATGGAACGGGCGAGGAAACAGGAACAAACAGAAAGTGCCCACAATCTTTGGGATACTCGCCTCTCCCGCACACCTTCTGCAACTGGCTACCAGTCAATTCTTCAACAACAGGGAAAAAGACCTTCAATATAGGATCCCCTAAAGGAATCCTAATTTTTATCCCAACCATTTAAATCAGATTTAACCATAAATAAGAAAATAAACGCTTCAACTTTGTTTAAACATAAAGAATTTCATGTATTTTCTTATTTTGTTACACATTACATTATCCAAACATATGATAGTTTATCAATTTTACACAAATAGGACATCTGATTTTAGTTTAGCTCTACGCGTTACAGGGAAACCCCCTTTCCTCAGGACTAATCACTCTTCATTATATCCTTAAATGTTCTTCCTTTTCCAACAGGATCTACAATCTAAACACGTGTATACCATATTAGTCTTCACTGTATACATTTATGAATGTATAGTCATTGTAATTCAAAACATCTGTCATAATTAAATAGATGCTCATTCTCCAGGTGAGGGCCTTTTTTAGTAACTCTGTGTTCAAGGAGTGAAAGATTCAACTTAGAAACCACTGTGTCCTGACAACAAATCAACAAAACGGGGGGGCTCTATTAAAAACCCACCCCAACTGCCTAAAGACATTAATAACAAATCCTAAAAAATGTGTGGCATCACCCTACCTTACTGGTTACTGCTGTGTTGCAATCCCCAATATCACATACAGGCTCGGATTGGCCCATCAGCCTTTCGGCCCGTGGCCGGCCCGTAATCGTCCCTGGGGAGTGGGGGCCGGTTTTTGGCCATGCCTGGGCCGGTTTGGAAGAAAAAAAATATTTCCTTTTTTTTGTTCTTCCAAAAAGCCTTTCATCCTTCTTAGGTGGGTAAATGAGTACCAACGCAGGTTCGGTGATATTGTATACATATTTGTTCTGTAAAAAAGAGCTTAAGCGTAAATGCTATACAGTAACATATTATCATTTGGCCTTGGGCGGCAGCTTGGATTTACAGTAATTTAGAGTACTTCGTAAACAATGCTATTTGATGCCACTTCCTGTTTTGTTAAGGGGTGAAAGGTCGTGTTTCATGGCTTCCCGGGATGTCACTTTGGGGTGGGGTCAAATGACATCACTTACTGTCATCAGAGGTCAAGGGTTGTGAGGCGAGGGGTGGGCCACTTTCTTTTGGGTGACCGGGCCTATTTCTTGTCCCAGTCCGACCCTGGTCACATACACTCCAATATGCTTGAGATCCCGGATTGATAAATAACGGAACCCCTACTCTCTCTCTTCTTCAAAATTGGGGCGTGTTTCTGCAATTATGAAGACCGAAGTATCAAGACGTGTCGATGCGAATCTCACATCCTAAATGCCCTTTACTCCTGTGCACTCAGGAAATAAGTTGTTATGGGTGGTAAGTAGAAAACAGCACACAATAGATAAGCTTAGTCGAGCCACGCCACAACGTGGAGAAAAGCAAGATAGTCGCTATTTGAAGTGATGTCATCCGGGCCTAAGCGCTCCATGATGACGTCAGAGGTAAACAATGCACGCTCAGGGCGTTCTGTAATATATGATGCAGCAACTTGCATCCGCTTGTGTTAATGGTTTAATTCTATGCTAAAAGACTTTTGACGCTGCTAAAGATTTCATCCTATCTCAAGTGAGACTATTAATAAGTGACTATGGGCCTCATTACACGGATGGCGGAGAACCATGGCGCTAATAGCGCCATGGTTCATGGCGGTAAAATACCGGCACCGCCTTGGCGGAAAGGGGAATTACCGCCCCATTCCAAGGTTGGCGGGGCGGTAATTCCCCCTTCCACCATTGCCCTTCCCCATTCCCATTTTTGCCCCATAGGGCATAATGGGAATGGGGAAGGCGCTAATTACGGTACCGCAAATTGCGGTACTGTAATTAGCTCCCTGGGTCCCTTTGCGGGTTGGTTTTTAACGCCTGCAAAAAGCAGGCGTTAAATCCCCCAACCCGCAAAGGGACCTCGTAGTAAGGCGGTAAGGATTTACCGGTACCGGTATTTTACTGGTACCGGTAAATCCTTACCGCCATCCATGTAATGAGGCCCTATGTAATCCTCAGTGCGAACCAACCAGACATATTAAAAGTTCCAGGACGGAAGACAAAAACGGAATGATAAAATGTGCTAAATTAAATACAGGGATGAAGTATGGAAAATAAAAGTACGCTAACTGGAAATGAATACAGAGAATAAAAATGCTCAGACCCAGTGGGGATTGCAAAGGCTGGTGTCCTGTTAATATTCCAAAGCGGTTCCACGTGTAGCTTCTTACAGGGCGCAAAGGGCTCAACTAGGTCCCATTAAGGCTGTACTCAGGGCTACTTTGAAAGTAAAAAGGCAAGTCCAGTGTTGATCGTTGCTGTACTCGTTGTGCTTCTTAGCTCTATGGGTATGCTGATAAGGTGTCAGTTTGAAATACATAGCAGGGAAATAAAAAACCCTCTCCGGTTGAACGAGTCTCAGAAGTAGCCATGCCCACAATCTATGACTTAAAATCACCATAACGTAAATTCAAGGACTCTGGTCTGCCGTTTTACGCAATATTACAGCATGGTTCTGCAGGGGTGTGTGTGGTTTGAGCAGGACTGTAATGATTGCTTCACGCATGGTAGTATGCCGGAGGATAAACTACCTCCCAGAGCTCCAGCAATTTAGGGGATAGTTCTGCCGAGTAGACTTTGTACAAGTCCGTTGGAAGACCATCTGGGCCAGGGGCTTTCCCGGATGTCAAATCTTTTATTGCCTGTTGGATTTCCTCTACTGTAAAGGCGATGTCAAGTGTTCTAGTTCGTATGCCGACACTTGGTCAACCTTCTTGTATAGTTCAGTGTAGAAGTCTAGAAAGACTCCATTGATCTGTTCAGCTGTCGTATGGACTGTCACGTCTTCCCCCATGATACTCGTGATTGGTCTGATTCCATGTTCTGCCTTGATTAGGTTTGCTAATGTCTTCCCAGCCGTGTTCCCCTCCTCGTATCGTCTGGCTCTAATTGGTTGTGCGATTTATCTTACTTCAAGTTGGGCTAGGTCTCTGTATCCCTCCAGCTGCTCCTGTAGTGGCCTGAGAGTTTCGATCCCCGGCGTATGTGAGTGTGTGTTTTCCAGGGATCATAGAGTGAGCTCAGACTGTTTCAATTCTTTTATAATGTCTCTTAGAGTGCTAGCATTCATGATAGGAGATGGCCTAGCAGCTGTTATTTAAATGTTTCCCATTCCGTGGCCATCGAATCTATGGTACCTACGTTATTTTCAAAGAATTCAGTGATGTCTGCCCTCAGGGGTTCAATAATTATGTCATCACGCAGTAGGGCCAGCGGCATCTGCCACATACGTGGTGCTTGTTCCATGTCTATCATACCCATTTCAACTAGAACCGGTGACTGCTGCGACAATGTGTGTGGAAAGATGGAGCAGTTTACCACTCGGGGGACAAGTTCCGGTGAGGTTAGCCAGTAGTCTATACATGAGCTGGAGTTGTGTACTGGAGAGTGGAACGTGTATTCCTCTAAGGATGGGTGGAGCTTCCTCCACAGCAGCAATACTGCAGACATTCCCTGCAGTATTGTCATGGCTGCTTTAGTGTGGGGTCTGGAGAGTCTGGTCGATCTATCACTCTATGGGTCTAAAATAGTATTGAAATCTCCCCCCTAACCACCCCCACAGGACTTTGGCATTTTCCGGGGGTGATACCTGTGCCGTAACATGTAGGTAGAAATCTGCAGTGTTGATATTTGGGCCATATGTATTAATTAGAATGATCTCCAGGTTCTTCAGCGTGCCCCATATAATTACGAACCTGCCCTCAGTATCTACCTCAGATCTAGTGAGTTGTAAGCCTGTGTGGTGATGAACGAGGGTCAGCACCCCTCTGGATTGCTAGGAGTATTCTGTACCTGTCCTCGGGGAACCCCAATCTCGGGCAAAAGTGTCATGTTCCGATCCAAGTGGCGGTTATTACCGCGCACACGACTATGCCGCCATTGATTGTTCCATCGCGCACTATCCGAACGGCCTGCAACGCTCTAGTGTTTCACCAACATGGCCGCCACTGAGAGTTACTTATGGTCAGTAATCCCAGCGGTCGGTGCGTTGCAATCGTTAGGTTAGCTTGATCTTTCTCTTTGCGGTTAATACACTAGTAATCATTTCTCTTATTCCGCTTTGCACCAAAGCCCTTGCTCTCTCTCTCTCACTCTCCTTTCCTTCTGGTGCCTCGCGCACCCTGTATTCTGTCTCTCTCTTTCTCCTTGTTTCTTGTTACTTATTTTTCCCCTTTGTTACCGGCACCCCGGACCACCTCTTCTCTTTACAGCGTTTCCATCGCTGCTTCCTGTGCTTTCGTATACTTTCGTTTCCTCTCTCTTTTCTTCTTTCTCCTTTGCCTCATTCTCAGTGCAGTGCCTTGGTAAGGCTCAATTCTTCCTTATGTTTTCACTGAACTCTGGCATAGCTTTCGCTTGCCTTCCTTACTATCTCCATTTCGGTTTTGAAGCTACAGATTAGGCAATTGTTCGCCTTACTCCATCATCCAACTATTTTCCACCTGCCTGCTATTTTAGCAAAGACTTACCACTGGAGTGCTTTCTCTGTCTGGTCCCGACGCTAAGTGTGCCCTACATCGCTCAAGAACCTAAGGGGTTTTTTCTGCCTGCAGGCTTTTCCCCCCTCTACTTACTGCCTGTTCCCGGGGCTGGAGCCGTGGTGTGGGAAGATAACAGCTCCACCACGGCTTCTACCCGTGACAGGTCCGTTCCACTTAAGAAGGAGAAAGACTACCTGGCACACTAACACAGAATAGAAGAAACCTCCGACTCAGATTCCACAGGTGAAGAGAGTGGTGCAGGGTGTGGGGAGGAGGAGACTCAGAGCCAGGGGATACAGGAGTATCCGGAGGATCGTCAGGACAAAAAGACTCTACAACTCTCCCTGAGCCCCTCCACCCCTTTACCCCTGTGAGTGTGCTTGTGGACCCCAGCCAAACCCCCGCACACCCCGTGTGTGCTTGTGAACACACCCACCTCCTTGCCCCCCATGAGTGTGCTTGTGCCCCCACCCAAATGCCCCCATGAGTGTGCTTGTGTATCCCATCCACGCCCTTGCCCTGTGAGTGTGCTTGTGCCCCCCACCCCCTTGCCACATGAGTGTGCTTGTGCCCCCACTCACCCCTTGCCCCCGTGAGTGTGCTTGTGCCCCCAACCACCCCCTTGCTCTTGTGTGTGCTTGTGCCCCCCACCCCTTGCCCCCGTAAGTGTGCATGTGCCCCCACCTCCGTGAGTGTGCTTGTGCCCCCCCACTACCCTATAAACCCCCGTGAGTGTGCTTGTGGCCCCTTGCCCCAGTGAGTGTGCCTGTGCCCCCTCCCACCCCATGCCCCCGTGAGTGTGCTTGTACCCCCCCCCATGCCCCCAGTGACTGTACTCGTGCCCCTCTTCCACCCCTTGCCTCCTGTGATTGTCTTGGTTGCCCCCTACTTCCCGATACCTTCCCTCCTCCTGTTAATTTCAGGCACTACCTCAATTGCCGACAGGTATAGTAACTGTAGCCTCTTGTCTTTGCAGCCACCTGCCCTCTCTTCACCACCTTCTCCTTCCCCTCTCCACCTGTCGCTACAACCACCTTCCCCTCTCCTCTTACCCCCTTTTTTATGTCCATTAGGACCTACTCCTATCATTTGTCCCACGACCTCTGATAGCAGCTGGTCTGTCCCCCACTTCCCCCCTTGTCTTCTCCTCCCACTGCCCCCCAGCACTATTCTGAATTGTCCTCTTACCTATTACGATAGTTGCTTGTTTGTTCCTCTCCTCCTCCCTTTCTCCATACCTCCCCTCCTCCCCCTCCTCTTGTATTCATGCACTCCATCAACTGTCGTCTGGCATAGTAATGTTACTGCTGGTTTGTCTCATTCCTCCCTTGTCTTCTCCTCCCACTCCCCCCCAGCACTATTCTGAATTGTCCTCTTATCTATTACGATAGTTGCTTGTTTGTTCCTCCCCTCCCCCCCTCCTCTTGTCTGGCATAGTAATGTTACTGCTGGTTTGTCTCATTCCTCCCTTGTCTTCTCCTCCCACTCCCCCCCAGCACTATTCTGAATTGTCCTCTTATCTATTACGATAGTTGCTTGTTTGTTCCTCCCCTCCCCCCCTCCTCTTGTCTGGCATAGTAATGTTACTGCTGGTTTGTCTCATTCCTCCCTTGTCTTCTCCTCCCACTCCCCCCCAGCACTATTCTGAATTGTCCTCTTATCTATTACGATAGTTGCTTGTTTGTTCCTCCCCTCCCCCCCTCCTCTTGTCTGGCATAGTAATGTTACTGCTGGTTTGTCTCATTCCTCCCTTGTACTAGCGCTATGTGAAATGTCGCCAGGCTGATTATGATAGTAATTCTTCACATTCTAAATTGTTTCAAGGGCTTGAAAGAATGTCATTGTTTTCTCTCATGTTCCCTCCCTCCTTGAAGCGCTTTGAAACACATTGTGTATAAGCGCTATACAAATTATCTATCAATTCAATACAACTGATGTACAGAGGATAGTGATCACAAAAAGGGCCCTAAGTGGAAGTCCTCTTTCATTCCATTTGGAGTCAGTCTCTCTAACTTCTCGATCCAATAAAGCTCCCTTTAGTTCAATGTTCTTCCTAAGTCACCCCTCTTGATCATCTATGGACTATCTCGAGTGCAATGAATCTCAGTTGTGCAATCGTGTGTCTCAATAAACTGAAGTGTCTGGCCACTGGTGATTTTGTATATCTAGTACGAATATTGCTCTTGTGTTCGTTCCATCGTTGTTTAGCCTTGCAGGAGGTTTGCCCCACGTAGTAAATCTCACAGGGGCAACTAAGCCCATAGATAATTGAACTTCAGTCGCAAGTAGCAAAGTCCCTTAGTTTTATCTTAGCCCCTGAACGGGGGTGTCTGACATATCTTCCCTTACCTTAGTTGCAGCTTTTTGGCGCTTTGTCAGTCCTCCATGGCCGAATACGGGCAAACATGGATGGGCCCAGCCCAGAGGGGAGCTGCCCTTTACCTTTAGCCCTTAGTCAGCTGCTTGGGCAAGGCTGACCGGAGGAGGTCGGTAAAGTGGGCCCATTCCAGTCACGTGGGGGACCATCTGCCTATCGGCAGAGGGTAGGGCCGGAGGTTGGAGTGGGGATGCGCAGTGTGAGCAATGGGAACGAGAGGGGAAACAAACAGAAAGAAAAAGTGTGCAAGCAAGATAGAAAGAAGCTGCAGAGAGCAGAGATGGACCGAAAGCAGGAAAGGCGCACTTACCCAAGGCTGCATACTGTCCAAACAGGGGCTGGAAAGTCCCATTGTGTGCCAAGCAGGCGAAAAGGATCACTGGTGCTCAGGCCCACTCCGGTGACGTCGGGGGGGGGGGGGCTATTTGCCTATCTGCAAAGGGTAGGGTGGGAGGTCGGAGAGGGGAGAGCAATGGGAACGAGAGGGGAAACAAACAGGAAGAAAAAGGGTGCGGGCAAGCTAGAAAGAAGCTGCAGAGAGCAGAGATGGGCAGGAAGCAGGAAAGGCGCACTTACCCAAGGCTGCATACTGTCCAAACAGGGGCTGGAAAGTCCCATTGTGTGCCAAGCAGGCGAAAAGGATCACTGGTGCTCAGGCCCACTCCGGTGACGTCGGGGGGGGGGGGGCTATTTGCCTATCAGCAAAGGGTAGGGCGAGAGGGCGGGGAGAGGGGAGAGCAATGGGAACGAGAGGGGAAACAAACAGGAAGAAAAAGGGTGCAGGCAAGCTAGAAAGAAGCCGCAGAGAGCGTAGATGGACAGAAAGCAGCAAAGGCGCACTTGCCCACGGCTGCACACTGTCCACAAAGGCGTTGGAAAGCCCCTCCCTGTGGTATTATAATTAATATATTTAGCTGCTAGTGAAGAAAAGTTCAAGATCTGGTTCATCATTCCTTACCCTTCTCTAATGCCCAGTTGTGTGTACCAGGCAGAATGCGGATCTTGTGATCCAGCCACTAAGGGAAGAATCCCGTTACAATGGTCTTTGTCATCCAGCCCAGGAAAGACATGGGTCTGTATAATTCTGGCAGCGATGTATTCTCCTTTCTTACAACTCTGGACGATAATCTCACGCTGCACGTACATGGGAGTTTCCCCATCCCAGCAATTGCATTAAATACATTAAGAAATAGTGGGCTCCTAAGTCTGGAGAACTTGTATAAAGATCTGTTGGAATGGCATCTCGCCCTGTGCTTTTCTTAAACGTGCTACTCATGACTGCTTAGCACAGGTCCCCAAGTTTACATTTGAACGAGCCATTCCCCAGTGACTGTAAAAAATACTTTTCATTGTCACGGATTGCCAGAGAACCCTTAAACACTCTCTGGAAATGTTTCACCAAATTCTGCGGCAGTGGCATTGGTCTCAATATTATGGTTGAGCTTAGAATTTGAGCTCTTTGCCAACAGTCTCCAAAATATTCTTGTATCATTGGTAATTCAGGCACCAAGTAGTTCATTCCATTTTTACAGGGCTGATTCCATGACCCCGTTTCCACGTGTCACCATATACTTCTGGCTTGTTATTTTAACGTAGGAGGTAGTCTGTCACACATAGTGCCACCCTTTCTTTTTTTCAGGCGTCACAGCGCCCTTTATTATTGTGACATAATTTGCCTTTATTTACCCCTTTAGTGAACGTTTTGTCAACCTTAGTCATCGCCTTCTAATAATTAGATTCAAAGATGTTACCGTCACTGATAGGTTATTTATAACGCGCTTAATACCCAGAGGTTCCTAAGCGCGGACCTGGGGATCGAACCTATGTTGCTCTGCGTCATCTTGCTGCCAAGGCGAGCACGTTGCCGCTAAGCTATCCTCCCGTGTAGACGCATTGGTATAGAGTCAGATAAAACCTCTGATTCGATTGTGTCAATATTAAAAGAATGCCATTGAATATGTCCCCTGTTAGTGGTCAGGTTGCCTTCTAAGAACATATCGATTGCAGGTACTATCATAGAGTCAATAGCAATTGATTGATAAATGCAATGGGCAGTGGTCAATGATTATTGGGTAAGGGCAGACATACACGTGATTAAAGGTCAGTGGTGTACCAGAAAAATAAAATAATGTATGTTCCCGTAACCCATATGTCCCCAAAAGGTGACTTGGCCAGGAATATTAGCTCTGGTATGACCTTTCACCATCCTTAATCCATTTTCAGCACACAATGATCGTTAAACGGATTCCTGATCGAGTTAGGATGCGGCTTGGTTAAAAGTGCTGGAAGGATTCCCCAGACACCCCAAGTATTCTTGAGGTTCAGTGAGTTGGGAGAGTAGAATGCCTAAATGCCCAGGTCAATGCAACCTACCAACACGGGCGCACGCGCCTCCGCTCTAGGCACAGAGGCCTCTGTGCCCTCTACACAGACCCCCTAAAAAGGTACTGGCGCAGTACCCGGGTACTTCTGAACTTCCCGCATCAACGTGTCGGCAAATATAAATCGGTAGGCAGTGAAAACGCAGTCCAAAACACATTGCGGATTTTTCATCGAATGCATTCATTGCCGGATTCTCGTTTCCTTGACAATATAACATGGAATATTCGGAAGTGGATATTCGGCGAAGGACTCATCTCAGGACGCACATAGTAGTTTAACCGCTACTAGAGCATTATTTTCCGAAACAGGAGCGGAGAGCTTGTCTCAGCCCTAAATGGCACGACAGACAGTGCAGCTGCGCGACCTTTGATTTACTAACGAGAATGGAGGGGGCACTCGAAAGCAGCACAGGTGCAGAACATGAAAAAAGCTTCCTTTTAAGTGTACGGAAAAGAAATGTTAGCACCTGCAAGCCCATTTAAATGAAGGCTAGAACTGAACATAAAAGCAGATTTTTTTCAACAGTGAATTTATACGTTTAAAGTACAGTGGAAATGTATTTCTCGAACAGAAAACTTTGTTTGGGTTAAAGCCAGGGATGCCCGGAGGATCCAGGTCCATTCACAAACGTTGGCAGAACTTTTTGAAAAAGGAAGAGGCGATCTTGCCTTGCAGCGGCAAGTGGAGTGACAGGACAGGGAAGCGCGGTGCCTTAAGATTTACAAACGAACTCACGCCCTGATAATGTAACTGTTTCTGCAAGGGAACACGGGGTGAATCGTCAAAATAACAGCCAGTGCCTAATGCTCTAACTTCAAATGCAACATTTTGTAGAGAAGAATAGGCTTGTACCCTCTGGCACGTGACTGTAGATATCTCCAGAGGCAGGCCTCTCAGCTCCCAAACCTGTCTTGCCCCAAGAGGAAGTGGCGTCCTTCATCTCGCCTGTGTAGGCAGGCAACCTGTTTAATGATCACACGCAGGCATGAAGATGTGGTTACTGTTATTTATTCTCCTCACACACACACATTACTTGCTGCTGTCTTCATAAATGCTTTCTTAACATGATTAGCATCAGTACATTTATAGACCAGCTGGATTCACCTGTCTGCTGTGTAGATTGGCAGGTCTATTTACTTCACGCCTGTAAGGAGAGTGCACGGCTGGCGTCTAGTCTTCTGGCTCGCTGCGCTCGTAATCGCCTAAAGTGTGGATCTTGCGCTTCAGTTCTCGCGTTGGGTTCCCGCGAGATCCGCGCGGGACTTCCATGAAGTCCTTTACTCTACAACATGTCTACATGATTTTCACTTTGAAGGTATGTGTAATGCCTGTAGGATAATGTGCAGTTCCAATTACCTGAAGGCTTTTAAAAAATAATCAATATTTGACTTCCCATCTTTATTCCAAAACATTGTTTTACCACAGTGTTTTAAGAACAACATTTGTAAGTGGCACATTACTTTTATGTATTAACGATGATTAAGCTTCCTTTAATTCCTTAACGACCTTAAACACAGTGTTCTCACAACGTTAATATCACATACAAACAATATATCTTGTGTTTTCCTCTCTCCCCATTATACTAACCCATCCCCTCTCTTTCAGATTCACTGAAGCCCTGGAGAACATGCAAATGGCACTGTTGCACAGTATAAATCCCGGTAACGCAACATAACATTACCTAGTCGTTTAGCAGCAAAGACGAGAGGCTTTTCACATTTTCCATGCTTACCGCCCCCTCCCCCCAGGGACGTCATTTGGTGGTCGCCAGGGGTCGCAACTGCGACCTCTGTGGTGTCCCTTGCGACCTCTGTGGTGTCCCTTGCGACCTCTACTAAAAAAAAAAAAAAAAATTTTTATTTTTTTTTTTAAGTTATGCAAGCTCCTGGGCTGTGGCTCTTTACTTCTGGGGTGGCTGGCTTTCTTGTTCAGGCCCCTTAAAAAAAAAGACTTGAGGCACTTGTTCTTATTTTTCTTCTAACACTTTCAGCACTGACCCTAAATAAGAAAGAATAGGTATACCAAATAATGTGTCTTTCTGGAATTCTATACAGTAATTGCTGGCCTCATTAATGTTTTATTTCAGGCACACTTCAGGGGGTGAGTCACTGATTTAGTCTGTTCTTAAACACCTCAACTCAGCCTTTCATCCTTCTGAGGTCGATAAATGAGTACCAACACAGATTGGGTGATATTGGGTGTATATTTTTTCTATATAAAGCGCTTAATGATGTGTTATTATATAGCACTTACGCTTATCATTTGGTCATGGACGTCTGCTTGCATACACAGTCATTTGGTAATACGGGCCAATAAACACTGAACTTAATGATACATATGGCGATCCATTCTTGTATGAATGTACATCATATAGTGATATCATAACTATATTTTTCATAGTGTACAATGCTATGTGATGCCACTTCCTGTTTTTTCAACGGGTGAAATGTCGTGTACCATCGCTACCCGCTACATCACTTTGGTGCGGGGTCTAATGACATCACATCCTGTGATGTCATCAGAGGGTCAAGGGTCGGGTGATGTCACTTCCGCTACCCCTGGCATTTTGGTGAAATGACGTCCCTGCCTCCCCCCCCAAGCAACCGCCCCTGACAAACAGAACTCCTTAATGTGCTGGAGTCATGTCCCCAGAACACACAATAGCCACAGATACAATCGTAAAAAAATGCTGTGTAAGCAGTTTCTCTTCCTCTTTTTTATGGCGCATCAGATACGTACTCCACATTATTACAAAAGTCTGATTACTCGTTCCCTGCATATGATGTTCACAAACTGTGCCTTTTAATTTGTTGGTTTATTTCATATGTGAGCTTTCTTTCCTAGCAAAGAACACGTTTGTGTACATTCGTTGCATCGCCTGCTCGCAGTGGACGCTTCGGGGGCTGGGTGGGGCTGGAGGGGGATTAAGTGCAACTGCTCCCTATGGTTCGCACTTCCCCCTGCGCACTGGTGCACTTGTGTGGCTTTTGGCACAGGCGTCCATGAGCTCCTGTTTCCTGCAAGAGAGTCCCCGCGGCCCCTTCACAGCATATTAGCTTTGCGACCATCTTACGTTTTACCTTGCGTAGCCGGTGTCTTTTCCCCCTTATTAATGCTGCATGTGGTGGAGAGAGTCAGCCAACCCATTGCAGCCACAGCTGTGCCATAACTCGGCTGTGTTTTCCCTCCTGAATTTCCTATTCATTGCCTTGTAGGAGGGGGCAGAACCCCCCCTCCCCCCTTCTGAATGACTATGGCAGGGCTCTGCAACCTGTGGCTCTCCAGATGTTTTGGACTTTGACTCCATGATCCCTCTCTATTGAGTGTGCTGACTGTAGGCGTAAACAGGGCAGGGCCTGCCAATCTGTAACTGCCTGCCCATGTGTGTGCATTTACAGATGTGAATGTCACTGCGGTGTGCCCAGTTACATTAGCTTCAGGCACCACTTGTTAGACAATCCTGGCTTGCCTCTGGTGCCGAATAGGGTTGATGGGAGTTGTAGTTCAAAACAGCAGGAGAGAAAAAGGTTGCAGACCTCTTGTCTAAGGGATAGAATCCCCTCGGAAGCCGCCTTCTCAGTTGTTCATGCAGCGCCTTAAAGAGACAGCAACCTGTTCTTTTGAAATGAAATTAAATTAAATGAAATTATTATTTATATCGCAAGTGTTTCAGAGCGCGACCAGGCAAAAAGGGAGGGGAACAAGGGAGACAAACCTGAAAAAAACGGTGATCTTACTAGGCCCAGTGACATTTAAGAAAGGGCAAGTGCATGGAAAAGGAAAATGTGGGAAAAGTGCATGGAAAGGGGGGAGTGGAAAGTGCGAGGCAGAGGAGAGAAAATATAAATAAATATTGAATAGAATAAATAAATAAGGGCGATAAACCATGGTAGTGCAGCCAGCAAGTGGCAGGTGAAAGTCATACAAGGTATATCTGATAAGTGCAGAAGAAAAGTGGGAGGGGGACTGTATGGGTACAGATACAGAAACCTAGTGGGATGGTGGCCTGGAGGCAGTGCAGGAGGGTGGCAGGGTGAGCAGGTGAGAGTACTACAGTTCACAGTTCCTTTTTTTTCACGTGTTGCTCACAGCTAGCACAGCCTAGAAGATCTGGAGCTTTTAACGGTCTAAAGGGGAATGCATTCTGCAGAATTGGCCCAGGACAGGCGATCTGCTTGAGTGCATTTCTTTACAGATGTGTATATTTCTAAAGGCATTGAGGGACATATAAAGTCCCTGAATCACAGGCCCATTTCCTAGGTCCCCGGGAGAAGGGGGGCACAGCCAATAGGTCTCAAGAGGCCGGTGAGTTTTCCACATACCTGTTATTTTTGCCTAACTCTATTGACTCCCCTTTTTTCCACCACTTACCCTTCCAATCCTGCTTCCTCAAGTATTTTTTATATAGAAGAGTTTCTAATGGAAAAACAAGCCTAAGCTTTACCTTTTGAAGCATTGCCTCTTGAAGGAGCTACCTACATCAAACGGTTTTGTCTCATGAACTTCCTGCGTCTCATGGTTGACCATAATGAAGATCAGGAAGGGCGGAACTGCTTGTTCTGCATGGACGAAAGAAAGGGTTTCATATCTCCTAACCGCCCCTTTCCACGTGGTGGGATGAAACGGGACATCATAGAGCCATTTCCCAGCCTCAGTAGTCTTTTCACTTGATCTTGTCTAAGACATTGTCCAGCAACACCATTGTGATAACCTAAGAGTTAGACATTAGAAACGGGAGAAACGCTTCTCACCTACAGTTCTCTGGATCTGAGCACGCCTTTGGGTAGAGTTCGCAAAAGCATTGTGTGGTCGGTATTCATCATACTGTCTTCACTATCAAGCGATGTAGGGGTTTCAGTGTCCATGGAACCCTCATTCGGTAAAAGTTCAGTGACCTCACATCTTTTGCTCACCTTCTCAACCTTTGATGTGGCCCAAACACCTGTTCAATGGGACACCTTGAGATGCCCCATGAAAGACGTACAGAGAACTCTCTCTTTTGGTCAGGTTTCCCAGAGTCTCTTTGGTCTCCTCAGCATTGCATCCAGGAGACACTGTCTGGTTTTCTTTCTCCAGTAACGGAGTCCTTACCACCTTCGGCCTCCGAGTTTGAGGAATAGTGAGGTGGTTGTTCCCATAGATGCCTGGTCAATTCAGACCTTTCTGGCAAACCTTTTAGATGTTTTTTCTTCCAGGAAGGACTTGCATGTCAGACTCACCCATTTGTTCCATTTAGGAGATGTTCTCAAGTATTCCCCATGCATTCTAAAACTCCTTAATAAAGATTCCTTTCCCCTTATTAGTTGGCTGTGAATTACCCTTTAAATTGGGACATGTGTTCATGGTAGGTAAGGGTGTTCTTAAGTTGTGTTACATGGAAGGGGGTTCCAGATGCTTCACAGGCTTCTCCCACCTCAACCTGCTTCTTGCAGCAACAAATGGCCTCTACCACAGTTTTGTTTTCAGCATAAACCATCTTAGTGTTTTTTGACACTTCAATGTGGCAGGTATTAACCCTGTCTACCCTTGCCTTCACTGGGACTGGATGCTAGAAAGTGAGCATATGGGATGCATGTTGCTGTAATTTCCCAATCCTAGTTCCCCTCACCGTCGGGCATTTCTCCAATGCTGATCTCTTCCTTCTCACCTCTCCTCCCCTGCCCTGTGCCCCATCCTGCCTCAGATCTTTTCAACTTCTTACCCCTTTCCACTGGAACCGTCTTCCCCTCCCCATACGCTCCATCTCCTCCTACTCCTCCTTCCGCACTTGTCTCAAGTCCTACCTCCTCCAATCTCCATCATAATACCTGAGCTATCTCTTTCACGTTGGTCCTACATCACTTCCTACATTTTTACTAATCTCCCCCACCTCGGTCCCATTCCAGTCATGTAATACCTTACTGTTCATGTGAATTGTTCAAAGTACTGTTTTCTGATACTTGTTTCATTGTTGCTAATGCTTGTTATGTATTCTTTTGTCCTCATGTTAAGCACTTAGGATTTAAGCGCTATATAAATCCTGATAAAATACAAAAAATACAATATTCATGGCGGGCTGACTTGCATGGTCTTACCGTCAGTTTGCGCCCCTAGGCGGAGTGCGCTTCTCACAGCTCCTTCGCCTGTAAAGGAGGTTTTGGGCGGTAAGTCATGTGTTCTTCTAGTACTGAGTGGGCCATGTTCCGATGCAGCACATTGAGGCCTGTTTCCCTTCCTGAAGTAGAGGTTGTTGCATAGAGAAAGCTAGATCATTTCTGAATTCAGAGTGACAGTCATTCTAGGCTTTCTTTCCCTCACTGTGTGGTGGCCCTGCTTATATCTCAGATCCCACTGAAGAGGATTGGGAAGTGATTTCCATACGCGCTGCAGCATCTACTAAAGAACAGCCCCTCGCCAATTTTTTCTCCTTGAAATGTTTGGTCTTTTATTTCTCAAAATCTCTCCAATTTATGCCACCATAAGTGCTTTTCTTTTCGCAGGTTTCTCATTCCTTCGCAGAATGAGTGCCGTTCCCCCCTCCATCAGACCACCCCAAACATCAAGAGGATTTTAAGGGGTGAGGCAAATGATGGGAATTTGAATGGGTGGGTTTCTTTTGTCCTGATTAGAGATTTAGAATTGGAATTCATTAGTGCATATATCAGCTCACGTAGGGCAAGGAATTGTTGGTGAGATTCTGGGGTACGGGGGTGGGAGTACAATGAGGATCTTTCACATTACTTGCCTCAAACCATGATCCTGATCTTTTTGGTTAATTCACCTTTTGGTGTTTCAGGTGTAGGCCTACGCCCCACTTCTCACTGAGAACACCCAAACCGAAACTACATATTCGCCGTAGGAAGACATTTTGCAAGGGTCCAACAGAACTTTCTCAAGAATTTGCCATTCTGTTTTTGTAAAGGGTGTTTTCTCCACAGAAACACCCTCCAGATCTGTCAAAATAGAAAAGCAGTTTCTATTTCCGAATATCGTCAAGCAAACACAATTGGCACTGACCTACCTACTCCATAATTTATGATCCATAACATTACTGATACTATTGTATATATGACTGTAAATTGTATATTCTATGCTATCGTCTGTACAGATTTATGACTTTTATTATGCCTTCCTGTATCTTTCATTGTTACAACTACTAACTTGTAGTGTCATCGTCTGAATATAATTGATTGCTAATTGTAAGACTGTCTAAAATGTAAGAACAACGCTCAGTTGCCCCAGGGTTTGATGCGCTATACAAATAAATAAATACAAATACAAATACAAATACTGGCACAAGGCTCTTTTCCTCATTCAGAAATGTTGGCATTTCTTCCACACGCATCGATTTACATCACCATTGACCTATGTTCGACGGGCTTCCGGATCTGAAGCCTTTTTACTAAATGTATTTTTCAGGACTGATTCTGCCGTTTTTGTTATGCCTTCGTAATCTGTTTTCCACGGTTCTGCTGCAAGACACGGGGAACCTTAAACCTAATATATAGGTTTGGCCCTCAGGTCTAGCTTCCGTAGTTTACCATATTTTCCAGTCATTCCACATAAGTTATGTTACCAAGTTTTTACACTGCCCCAAATCACCAGTGTACTGGTGTTAGACTGCCTTGGTTTGTGTTGTGGCCCGCTCCCGGATCACCGGGGCAGGCCAGAGCTGATGTCGGGATCACCCGACATAGACTTCTGGACTGCGCTCACGCAGCAGCCATGCGACAGGGGACACCCTGCAGGCTCCAAGGGCACCGGAGCGGAACGCCATTGATGGGGGCACCCACCACACTGCAGCCCCGGCCCTAGGGGCACACAGGCCGGGGTTGCTTCAGTAGCCGTGTTCACACAGCTAAGACATTCATGGGGAATGGTGTTGCCCAGCAGGGGCTCCATTCTGGTGCAGGGGCCAACTCGCAGGCCTCCTGCACATGATGGGGCACCAGCATGCTGCGCACAAGAGACACGCCAGCGTCAAGTCTTTGTTTGACTGACGAGCCGGAAACGGCTCGTCCCATTTATTGAGTTGGTCACATGGATACTGCCATGTGAGCTATTACACAAGTCCTGGGAGCTGCCATGCTCCCAGGAGGGGTGACATGCAACATTCATCCATTTTCATAACGAACAAACAAAATAACATCACACCACAAGATGTGTGTGATGTAACCTCGGGGTTACATTCAGGGTTGGTGATCTACTGGTGACACGTTGCAAACTCCACATGCAAGCACACCCTTTATTAACCTGGGTGAGTGGATCTTGCACCACCAAAACACCAACATCACTCACACCTGGCACCCCTCACTACAAAAACCCCACAAATGCAGGAACAACGTTTCAAACAGTACTTTGTCTGAGCCAGTTCAGGTCTGCAGGCTCCTAGCCGTGATGTTTATGATTCCGGGTCCACTTTGATCACCCGCAGGTGCACAGGATACCAGTCCGACTACCCTTGAGATCTCTGCCGGACAGTTTGGAGTTCCAGGGCCAGTAAAGCCGCACCTCGGGGCACCAGGGGCCACATCAGCCTAGTCCTTCGCTGGTGATGCCCAGACTGTGGGAGGACGCCGGTCTTCCAATGATGGGCCACCTCAACTTTCCCGGCCGGCAAGATGGGCGCACATGCACTCACGACAGTTGCAACTCTCCTCCACACCTTCTACTTCCTCTTGGGGTCACTGCCACCTGGCTCGGAGGTGGTGACCGCATGTTTGGTGTGCTGGTACGGGCCTGCCCGAGTATGGTGAACATGGGCAGCGCCCTTCCTTCACTGTGCATGCGCATGATGTTGCTCCTGGCTGGAGTCTGCTCTCGCTGCTGAGGGGCACTTGAGGGGCACCTGATGTTGCCCGGTCTTTCACTGAGGGCACTCGAGTGCTCCTTGGAGAGCCGCTTCCCTGTTGCTGGGCGAGAACTGCAGCCCTCTCTGCGTGCTGAGTGTGGAGTCCTCTCTCTTGCTGCCATCTCCTGATCGGCTTGCAGGGGCTACCGTTTGCGATCTTGCACCTCCACCTTGATAGATGGGCCTTTAGGGCTGATGGGCTCACAGGACAGTGCTCCATGAGCCAAGCACTGGGTGCCGTCCTTCACCTTTGCCCTTCCCAATCTGTGAGCTACTGGAGCAGACAGTCTGCTCCTCCTCTTTGCTGTTGTGGGGAAGACAGGGTACTCTGGCTTCCCAGGCTCCTCCCGCATACCTTTCATTGTCCTGGGGCTGGAACACCCCCAGCCTCACCTGATGGATGCTGGTGAGCTGGTGAGAACGGCAAGTGTTGCTGCCGCCTCTTCTCGGGGTCGCGGCAGGCTTCACTCTCCCCTTAGGCTGAGTAGTGTGGGTCCACTTTGCTTCTCTTACCAGATCCCTACCTAAATAATAAATCACAGACAACTTATGTGTATGGAAAAAGTTGTAGGCCGTAGGCATTTTATTTTCTTACAGAAAATACAACACAACAAAATAATTACACTGCCATATGCTTTTGGGCACTTTGTTTCCAGTCCCGAAGTTGCCCAAGGCTCCTCATGAGTCCTTGTTATCCCTGGGCCTTCGTTCATGGGCACATGCCGCCTACGATGTATCTTGGACCGTGTACCGAAAGAGTACTCGGCGTTCCTTCTTCTGCCTGCTCCTTCGTTTCTTGGACCATGTATCGAAAGAGTACTCAGCGTTCTTACTTCTTTTTGGACCGTGTACCGAGAGAGTACTCGGCGTACCTGCTCCTGCCTGCACCCTTCTTCTTCCGTTATTCTTGTAGGGTGGGTTGGGTGGCAAACATTTTTCCTTCCACTTATCCAGGTACTAAGAGCCTACCCGAGAGAGGTGAGCTCTTACCTGGTTTGTGCCGCCTCTCCTTTTCCCGGCTTACTTATACCCCCCCGGCCTTTTGTTCCTTATTGGGGGTGGCCGGGTTAACCCCCTGACCCCTTGCTGTTACATTTCGCACCTTCCTCGGTGCTGTTTCCTGCCCTTCCTGGGCTTTTGTTTCTTGTGGCGCCATTCGGACGCCCCTCCCTATGCTTTCGCGCCGTTTTCCCCCACCCCGCGCCTAAACTCCCAGACCCTCTATCGTCCCGCATTTCATGCGGCCCGGGGCCTGGGTCATAGGCTGAGTAGTGTGGGTTCACTTTGCTTCTCTTACCAGATCCCTACCTAAATAATAAATCACAGACAACTTATGTGTATGGAAAAAGCTGTAGGCCGTAGGCATTTTATTTTCTTACAGAAAGTACAACACAACAAAATAATGACACTGCCATATGCTTTTGGGCACCTTGTGTCCAGTCCCGAAGTTGCCCAAGGCTTCTCCTAAGTCCTTGTTATCCCTGGACCTTCATTCCTGGGCACATGCCGCCACACCTGAGCGGGTGTTCTTTACGCCCGCTCAGGTCCCCCCAAAAGCACTCTACCTACAGCCTCGTTCTTGGAGTGCCCTAAAAATGTTGTTGGAAAAAACCCTCATCCCTTTCCTTGATAGGTGTACCCCATCCTGGTGAAACATGTCCAGATTCCTCCGGTGTAAGCCATGTCTTATGAAGTGCAGCCCTGTGTTCTTGCAGTACTTTTCTACTGATTTATTTAGTTTCTTTCTGGCTATTTCAATTGCGTGCCTCTTCTGTGCCCCGTACCAGACCCTTCTTGGTATTCTCTCTGACATAAAAATCTCGGTTTTCCACCAGCTGCGGGCTATGCTATGCAGCGACTCGCAAATGTTCCTTTGTAATTTACCCCTGTTTGTGCTCACCCAGTTGTTCCCTCCGAGATGTATGACTAGGTACTCAGGGGGGTCCCTGAAACCTATCAGGCCCGACAGCCTGTCGTGGATGTCCTCCCAGTGCATCCCCGGGAGGCCCCACCAGGACGTAATTGTGTTCCTGAAATGTAGTCCTTGTTTCTCCTCTTCCAGCCACCTGCCTGCCCGGGTCACGAAAGAGTGCCCCACTATCCATGCCGATTTGTAGGGTCCGGCCTCTATGGAAAACGGGGAAGATAAGTGTCATATCAGTTCCTCCCTTATGTATTTTTTAAAGCATTGCGACTTCCATCCCCCAAACCTTCTCACCCCCTTTGCTCCCAGGCCCCCCGCCCACGCAGAGGTAGCTGCTCCTAGCCTGAAAGTGTGTGTCCCAAATTCGGCTGGATCCCATCCTGCTTTTGCCACCGCCTGTTTCAATACTGCCTGAAACTGGTACCTGCTGAGTACGCTGCCGTCCCTATGTATTAATACCTGTCCGTCGACCTCTGGTCGCAGATCTAGGAATTCTTGTGTGATGCATCTGGGACAGTGGTCCTTCTCTCTAATGCAATTGAGATCTATTGCTCTCCCCTTCCCCGTTTGGTCTGTCTTAGATTTCTTTAATATTATAGACATCCCCATGTTTCCCATACTAATGTCTTTCCTTGCCAGGCCGTCTCCTGCCACTGTGTTCCTGGCCACCAGCTCCCCTACTCTGAAAGCCCCGTAGTATGCTAGCACAAATGCTGCCCTGAACGGCGCGGTTTCGTACGTGCTGCTGCATGTGTCTCGCAGCACTTTTAACAGAATTATCAACTTCCCAAAATTTACTGGCCTTCTGATATCTGGTTTCTTCCCCTCTAACTTCGCCCATCCTCTCATAGCGTATTTTATTTTCGCGCTGTCGGTCGGGTCCGGTATGCCCGCCCCTTTTGTGGTATATGCCACCGCCGCTAGGTGCGCTGCTGCCCAGCTTTTCTTTTTCACTTTGGCAAATGCTCCTTCGAGAAATTCACAAATTTTTTCCGTTGAAATTTCTTCCACCTCTTTTACACCTGTTTCCATCAACACATCTTTTACATGCTTTTCGTACTGCTTACCCGTTTTGTACGTTAGGGCATTCCTGGGCAGCTTGTCGATGACCCTTTTTTTTCTCCGTTCTTCTCCCACTTCTTTTGAGTCGACCTTGTGGCCAACCGTGCTTTCCTTTCTAGTGCCTCCAACGGGACCCATGTCTTCCGCGGCGTGGGCGTTCTTTCCTTGTCGGCGTCCGGTCTCAGCTCCCTGAATTTCTCCCACTGAAAGCGAGAGATTGCATAAGCCACCACATTTTCTTCCCCAGCGATATGCCTCGCCTTTATGCATGTATTCATTTTTAGGCTTTCCAGTGTGATCGCCCTCATTAATTCTAACACTACCCTGCATGACGCACTTCTTTTGTTTAACACGTGCACCACCGCTATGTTATCTGACCATACTGCCAACTCCTTGTTTCCTAGCTCTTCCCCCCATGCGCATGACGCGACCCATATCGGGAAGAGCTCAAGCAGCATTATGTTTCTTGTCCATTCCGCCACTTGCCATATTTTTGGCCACTTGCCTGCACACTATTTTTTCCCCAGTATTGCGCCAAAACCGAGGCCACCTGCTGCATCGGTGAATAACACCCTTTTACCTTCCTCGTTCACCGGTGAGCGCCATATCACCGACCCCTTGAAGTATTTCAGAAATTCTGCCCACTCTTCCAGATCTTTCTTGATTCCTCCCCCCAGCCTGACTCTGTGGTGCCCCTTGCTTGCACCTCTTGTTTTCAGCTCGATACTTCTCTGGAACACCTTTCCCTGTGGTATGACTCTTCCTGTGAAGTTCAGCTTCCCCGCCAGCGCTTGTAATTCTCTCACTGTCGCTTTGTTTTTTCCCTGTAGTTCCTTTATTGTCTTCAGCAGATCCGTCACCTTGTCCTCCGGGATCCGACACCTTCCTTTGTTTGAGTCAATTTCTATACCTAGGAATTGGATAATATGCGTAGGGCCCATCGTTTTCTCCTCTGCCAGAGGAAAACCCCACTCGTTTTTTATTTCCACAAATTTGTCCAGGGTTGCCCTGCATAGCTCCGATCCTTTGGGCCCGACGAATAAAAAAGCGTCCATGTAATGTACCATCATGGACTCCCTCATCTCTTGTGTTACTGCCCATTGTAAAAATGAGCTTACCCTCTCAAAGTATGCGCATGAGATGGCGCACTCCATTGGGAGGCATTTGTCGATGAAGTATTCCCCCTCCCAATGCATACATAACCATCTTTGTGATCCGCTGTTGACTGGCAACAGGCGGAATGCCGATTTAATGTCTGCTTTCGCCATCCATGCCCCTTTTCCCGCTTTCCTGACCAGTTCTACTGCCTCTTCAAAGTCTGAATATGATACTGTTGCATCTCTCTGGGCGATGCCGTCGTTCACTGAGGCCCCCGGGGGGTAGGATAGGTGGTGTATCAGCCTGTATTCCCCTTCGTCTTTTTTCGGCACCAGCCCTAGTGGAGAGCATATACATTCTTCGAATGGTAAGGCTGAAAATGGTCCCTCCACCCTCCCCAGTTCTACTTCTTTCCGGATCTTACTGGTCACTATATCTCTGTTTTCAGTTGCCGATTTCAGATTCCTAGGAATGTCTTGCACTCCCTGCCCGGTAAACGGGATGTTAAAACCTTCTCTAAAGCCTTGTCTGATCTGTTCTGCCGTTTCTTGGTCTGGGTATTTCTGGAGCCATCCTTCCATCTTCTCGATTCTTACTGGCGTGGCCCCTTTCCCGCCCCAGTCCTTATTTCCACATTTCATCGCTTCTGCCGCTTGGAGCTGCGGCCCTTGTGCACTTCGAGCTGCTGTGGTCACCCTTACATCTCTCGCACTTGTGGCTGAACTTGCACTTCCATCCCCAGCTACAGGGTACCCCCTTTTCAAAACTCCTGCATTGTCTTGGTTCTGCTCGTGTTGTCCCTGTGCTCCCACTGCTCCCCCCTGTGTTGTCGGGGGCAGGCTGCTCTGCGACTCTCTCTGTGACCCATAATTTCTGCTCCGAAAACTCTGGTCTCTATTTCTGTCATAGCTGGATTCGTACTTTCTGCCATTGTATCTATAATCTGCTTTGTAATCGTTCTGCCAATACTGCCTTCTCTGCTGTCCCCTGTGCTCCGCTCCTTGGAATCCCATTTCTCCTTTAGCACGTTAAATATGTAGAGATTAAAGTTTTCTTCATCCCAGCCCATATCCGGAAAGCAGTCCATCTCTTTCCTGAACTCGTGGTCATACTCCAGCCATGCGTCACCTCCAAACGCTGCGTGTACCTTCAGCACCCTCTGTTGATATGCTACTAACGCTACCCTGTCTTCCGGGAATTTCTGTAATATAATCATAGACATTATGGTGAAGGCCGACATCCAGTTGTCAAAACTCCTTACTACTGGCCCCTTTTTAAGTAAACTTTTCTCGTCCTCTAGGGCCACATTCATCCCCCTCTTTTGGGAATCTAACAATGTAAATATATCGATCAATTCTTTCCTCCATATTTTTTCCTTTACTTTGTCATTTATGTACCAAGCAATCGCTTTGATTGACCAGCCCTGTGCGTCTTTCCCCATGGTTGGCCTGCCGTATTTCGTCATGAGTGGCCCCCCATTTTCCGCCGCTGACACCGCCTGTGCTGCTCCTGGTGGTGTGCCCCCTGTCACTACGTTTGGCCCTGCCGGTGCACCTTGCGGTGCCGGGATTATTGGTGCCCCTTGCGGCACCGGGACTACCGGAGCCCCTTGTGGTGCCAGGATCGGGGTTTCCCTGGGTTCTACTGGTGCCCCTTGTGGAGCCGGGCCCGGGGTCTCCCTGGGTTCTACACCTGCCCCTCTCTGTTTTTCCCTGCTCACAACTCCTTTCCATTTTACCCAAGCCCTTAAGTGATCCCTTTCCTCGTCATCACTGCTTTCTTCGGTTGAGGAATTCCCCTGCTGCTCCTCCCTGGATCCCTTCCCCTGTTTGCTCTTCTTGTCATTGGTTCTGGGCGACTTACCCGAAACCGTGACGCAATTTCTTAACATTTTTACGATTTTATTCCCCACATTATTATTCACAGTACCTTTCTTTTTATCTTTTTTCTTTCTCTTGGTCGGTGCCTCTGTCTGTTCCTCTGATCTCTTCGACTCCGCTCTTCCCCTTTCCTGTCCTTGCCGTACCTCGTCTTCTCCTTAGCTGCTGCTGGGCTCTATGAACAGTAGAGGTGACGTTGTCTTCGCCCTTTCTTTTTTCTGCATTATCTCCAGCACCCATTGTGCCCCGTATTCCTTCTACGCCTTCATAGCCCATTCTGAGAATTCTTGGGCTCTTTTTGCTCTTCCTTCCGCCATCCTTCTCGGCTGAATTCTGTCGACCACGCTTCTCGCTTGACCGCGGCGAAAATTCTTTGTTCGTTCGCCTCTGTTATTTCTATGTCGCTCCTGCTCCGGCACCGTTGGGCGACTCGTAGTCACTGCGGCTAGACGAACTCAGAGAGGTAGAATAATGCATGAGCCCGCAAGAGCAAACGTTTTTCCTTCCCCTTATCCAGGTACTAAGAGCCTACCCGAGAGAGGTGAGCTCTTACCTGGTTTGTGCCGCCTCTCCTTTTCCCGGCTTACTTATACCCCCCGGCCTTTTGTTCCTTCTTGGGGGCTGCTGGGTTACCCCCCTGACCCCTTGCTGTTACATTTCGCACCTTCCCCAGTGCTGTTTCCTGCCCTTCCTGGGCTTTTGTTTCTTGTGGCGCCATTCGGACGCCCCTCCCTACGCTTTCGCGCCGTTTTCCCCCACCCCGCGCCTAAACTCCCAGACCCTCTATCGTCCCGCGTTTCATGCGGCCCGGGGCCTGGGTCATTTTTGTTCGTTTTTTCCACCACGCAGGCCTGGTGGTATCAGGCCACTCCCCCTCCTTTCTGGGCTGCAGCCGGCCACGATCTTCACGCTCCAACCTGGAGCACCGTCATCTTCATCATGCTCTGACATGGAGCATGTTCGTGGGGATATTTTCCTTTCCTGCTGCCCAGCGACCCCCAGATTGATGTTTGGGGCTACAGCAGGCTGCACAGCGGATGCCTCACTGAGTTGCGGCTACGCCCCTATCCTCGCTGCCGAGGCCGCCTCTGCTGCTCTTTGTTGCAGGCCTTCCGCCTCCCTCCAGGGCCACCCAGCAGCACAACAGGCCATAGAATTACGCGGATCCACCCGGGCTGGTTTCCAAGATGTTACGGTCACAAGCTCCTCTTTGCTCTTTGGTTTTACGTTTTTTTTAATGCTCTGTTCCGGAGCAATTTTCCATTTCTTTTTCATTTTCATTTGCGGCTCCTCAGCGGGTCGCACCCCACACACAGCCTCCCCTGCCCCGCTCCCGATGCTACTTCTGTCACCGGAGCGTGCGTGGGAGAGCCTGCAGTACATTCACTGTGACAGCGGGGCTCAGCAGGTCACGCCCTTTCTCTCTGGTCTCTCAGCAGTTCTCTTCTTGGCCTTTTATCGGGGAGCGGGCCGCATCGACCTGCTGCTTCCCCCAGCCTCTTCCCACTGCAGATCAACTGGAGCCACCAGCAGGCCTCTGCGCTGCGCTCCTTGTTCAGCGGCTCCCGCTGCCTCCTTCACAACCGCGGCCAGAGCTGCCTCCTCCATGCGGGCACCAGGCGGCCCGTGTAGCAAACACAGGGCCCTGGGCCACCCGCGTATCACCACAAGAGGGAACCAATACACACAGGCGTCCCGCAGCCCGCATGCTCCAGCATGCGGTGCTCAGACCAGCCCTTCCTGCCATTGTTGTGACCCACTCCCGGATCACCGGAGCGGGCCACAGCTGAGGTTGGGATCACACGACATAGACTTCTGGACTGCACTCACGCAGCAGCCATGCTGCAGGGGACACCCTGCAGGCTCCGGGGCACCGGAGCGGCACGCCATTGATGGGGGCACCCACCACACTGCAGCCCCGGCTCTAGGGGCACTCAGGCCTGGTTGCTCCAGTAGCCTTGTTCACACAGCTAAGACATTCATGAGGATTGGTTTTGCCCAGCAGGGGCACCGTCCTGGTGCAGGGCCCAACCCACAGGCCTCGTGCACGTGGCCGGGCACCAGCATTGTGCGCACAAGAAACACGTCGGAGTCAGGTCTTTGTTTGACTAACGGCTCGTCCCATTTATTGAGTTGGTCACATGGCTACATCCAAGTGACCTATTACACAAGTCCTGGGAGTTACCATGCTCCCAGGAGGGGCGACATGCGTATTGTAACTCTTCCAGGGGTTTCAAGACTGTAGTCTGCGAGGAACAGGATAAGGGGAGGAAGTAGAGGGAAATAAAAGGGGTAACAAAGCACACAACGGGAGAAGACATAAGCTAGCAGGTAAAATGGAAAGAGGTAATGTTGGTGAAAGCTTGTTTGCATGACGCTTTGAACATGAAAATAATTGTGCATAAGAATTAGGGATAAGTTCAATAGGTGTGAGCAGCTGAAGGGGAATTTACTTGTGTGCAGGTTATAATACATTGTAGTCAATGGCAGCATGGTGGATTTCTGAAGTGGTCAAACAAACCCTTGGAGCCTGGAGGCTTCTGTTGTCCCAGAATGCAATTTGTCTCCGACTAAACAAACCCCAGCATTTTCCGGACTGCCAAGCCAAGAGGCCAGGAGCAGGTACGTTTAGGCTAAATGGTGTAATGGGGGAAGGCAGGGGTAGAAGGGAATCGTCTTTCTGAATGCAGTATAAGCCTTTGCACCATACTTGTACTGAATGTTTTGTGGGATCGGTGTGTGGATCTTGCAGTGGGTCCACATGCAATAGGGCGTGGTGACTACAAAGTAACTGAAAGAGGAGTAGGACTGTACTCTGTGTGTGCATGGTGTTATTCAACGCTGCAAAGATGGACATATATGGTTCAAATAGCCTGTTGCGTGGGATATATCCCACTCTGGAAAGCCTATGACCACTTTTTAGCACACTGTACTCTTCAAAGAGTGGAAATAGCCATTTGCATATCAGTCTGGTCCCACCCACCTGGGTAGTCCAGCAGTGAAATGCTGGGCGATTCTCCGAGCAAGAGAACCATCAGCAACCCCAGACACGTGGTTCGGCCTTGTTGGGCCTCCTCAGTGAGGTGAAGCTGAGCCTCTTTAAGGCGCAGTGAGCAAGGAATCCACATAAGGATTACCATAGGTGAATTAGGTGAAAACCCCAAAGTTCTACAAAATGTTCTCCTGGTGGTACTAGTACTTGGACAGATCCTGTAAATTCCACTCCCACCCACAATTTGGTGCTAGTTCCGGATGATGGCAAGACCTGGTATAATAGCAAGTCTTGTTGTGTTTTTTATGCTTGATGGAACAGAAATTGATGTTGAAATCTAGAAAAAGAAGGATTTCTGCAAATGTTGCCAGACTAATACAATAGACACTAATGCCCGTTTGAAAATTGAGAAAACAGAGAATATTTAGTTTTTTTCTCGGTTTCTTTCAAAAAAATATTTTGTTCTGTTCCCTTCACCCCACTGAATGGTTTGTTTTTTATCCCTTGATTGCCTGCCTTAATCTGTGAACTGTCAAAAATGGTGACAATCGTATTGTGTAAATTAGTGTTTTAATTAGAGTTACTTTAAAATCACATTGCTTTGTGTTGAAAACAATCTACAAAAAAATATTTTATGTGAAAAACAAAAATGCAAATGTTTTGAAAAATTCAATGTTGTCTCACTTATGCTTCATGGTGGAGAAATATGGAAGAATCCTGTCTGACTAAACAGTCAACATTATATGGACAGAGAGAGGGGCAACCAGTTTTTCTGTTTGTGTGTCATGGATATCTGTCACTCTGGTCTTAACACGGACCAGGAGCTGCACCATTTTTTATAAAGGATATACACACCACAATATGCAACTCTACATATCTGTACATCAACAAATTACTTACAACCATATGTAAATGAATATCTTTTTTCTGTATCCTCCAGATTACTCATGCTGAATTGACACTTATCATACTTGTAAATAGACTCATGTCCTTTGATTGAATTCTTCAGAATATTCAGTTGAATCACCAATGATCATACTTGCAAATAGACCAATGTATGAATATATTACTTAATCCACAACCTGAAGATCAATAGTATCAGCTTTGCACTTTACACAAGCAAAGCACATTATATCGATTTTCATTTCTTATATAAGAACCAAGACAAACCAAACCCTAATAGAATCTGTCTGCACTTATATTGAACGCACAAATAATCAATACCATTAGATAATGGGCGGTGTGGTTCGCCATCCCGAACCAAAATGGCGATTGAACCCACATAACGCGTGACATCATCGCACACGTATGCGCGATGATGTCATTGCGTAGTATTTATAGCGGCCATATTTCAAACACAAACATGGCAATCGAACCATGAGGAATTGAAAGACGCTCACTGCAAGGCAAAACATTTACTGGCATTGAGGTAGAGATCGTTGGCAGCACACCAAGACTGAACTGCAGGCAAACAGTCAGGAATGAGCGAGGAGGAGGAAGAGGCCGAGGGTAGCCTGAAGGAGAGCTGTGTGTCATCCGCATAACATTGAAAGTTAAAGGTGAAGGTAGAGATCCTATGGGCCCAAAGGGCCATGTAGACAAGAACCACAGGGATAGGTTAGATGCCTGGGAGATGTCAGAAGTAGAGAGAGTGATAAAGGAGACAAAGAAACCCAGTTCCACCTGGGAAGGGCGGTCAGAAAGAAAGGAGGCTAGCCACGCCAAGGCCAGATCTGTAATGCCCAGGGTATCACGGGGACGGGAGATCATGTTGTGGTTAATCGTGTTGAAGGTAGAAGAGCGATTGAGAAGAATGAGGACAGAAGGAGAGTTAGAATCAAGATTTGTGAGCAGGTTTTCACAGGTGTTTAGAAGAGCAGTTTCCGTGACTCGGATGCTCTAAAGCCAGACTGATGGTCATGGAGACAACCAACAGATTCAGTGTGGAGGGTAAGCTGAGCGATAGCTAATTTCTCCAGGAGTTTGCACAGGAAAGGAGTAATAGAGATTGGGTGATAGTTTTCCAGGATAGAAGGGTCAGCAGAGGGTTTTTTGAGCAGAGGGTGCCCAAGGGAGTGCTTGAGAGAAGTGGAGAAAACTCCAGTGGTGAAAGAGAGGTTGCAGAGGTTGGCCAAGGCTGGTGCAAGAGAATCAATGTTGTCCTTAGTAGTTTTAGGAGGGCAAGGGTCAACCTGTTTGGAGGAGGCTTTCATGGACTGGACTTGTCTAGAGACCTCCTCAGGTGTGATAGGGGAGAGGGAGGAGAGAAAAGGGAGGAGGTGGCTGAGGGGTTCCCAAGTGGTGTAGGTGCAGGCAAAGGTGCGGGGCAGACAGAGAGGACAGGATGTCGATGTTTTGGCAGTGAAATGGGCAACCAGGGGCGAGCAAAGGGCCTGGGTGGGTGCAGAAGAGGATGAGGCTGCAGTAGGATTGGCCAGTTCCTTGCAGACTTTGAAGAGTTAAGCCGTGTTGTTTGTTGCCGCTGATATGCAAGTTTGAATATAGACTCTGTTCTTAGAGTGGATTCTTGGTGGCAGGCCAGTTTGTCAGATGGTGCACCCGAAGATCCCATTTCTGTTGTGCCCCGAGACCCCCGACCGGCCCATAGAGTCAGAGTTTGCTCAGAAGCACTTTGAGACAAGATAGCTGCACCCGTGAGATGGATGGGGGTGCAGATTCATTACTCCAACACCAATCAATAAGGACAACTCAATGGTTTGGCAAAGGGAGTCCATTTAATGACAAGTACAAAAAACAGGGAGTTATGAATATCAGCAATGGTGCAATCTTCCTTCTCGCTTCAACTCCAACGAACTTCATAAAAATTGTAACATTTATACTAAAAACTCGTCATCATTGACGTGTTAACACTCAAAAGTTAACATGCAATTCTATTGGTTCGGAAATGGTAACTTTACTAAAGGTACTATATCTGTATATGGTAACGGAGTATGGAGATTGGGTAAACACTGTCAGGTGGGCATCTAAGCCCTACCTTTAAAATGACTACTGCAGACGTCACTAAAAGTACGACGTCCTATTGGTTCCACTAACTATAGGACAATAGATTACTTGGTCCACTGTGATTGGGTTGGCACCAACCCCATGCATACTTTTTCACTTCGCTTAGCAGCACGCAGAATGGTCGGCCAGGTGCAGGGTGCCCCTCAGCTCACCCGGCCTTCCTCCAATCAATCATTACTTTAGTGGCTATGTGTCAATTATTTAGCAGTGGTTGGCATCCAGACTGCATCTTCTGCCTCGATATCTTCTCCTGGCTCACAACCATGCGTAAGTGTGAGGGTCTTGCTTCGGTTCATTCGGTTGATCACGTGATTCAGACACTGTGGATTTGCCTTTTCGTCAACAATTAGTGTATTTGATTTTATGTTCACCCACCACCTGCCTTCGCCTTCTTATCTTTCTCCTTCAAGGCAGTATATTCTGGTGCTTGCTTCAGTTAATTGGTGCTACTGTTCGTTCATTTTGATGGATACAACCTAGTTTCCCTAGGCACGAGTTGCCTCTGCTGAGTTTCTTTCTGCCCCTCAGCTCCTGATCTTGTCGAATGTGATACCTTTCTCGACTGGCATTTTTGGTTATTTCTGCTTTTGTGCAAAGTGAGCGTATACTTCATATAAACTGCTTTAATTGAGATAGATATGTATATGGCGCTTGCCGCACTATCCCTCTACTAAGCATAGCAAGCCGCATGATTCCTTTAGCTTTCTTGCGGTTCCAAGCATATGTACACATGTAAACTGGTCAAATATCTATGCCATGCTTATAGCTTAAGCTTCTTTTTATTTGACATCACCTTCACACTCTAAGTTCACTATATCCTTATTCATGGCATTTTTGTCTCTTTATGTCATTCACTGGTAGTCATTTCTTCTATAGGTGAGTCAGGTTTTGGTTCTTCTGGCATCACCATTCGTTTTCCATTAAGACCTTTTTGGTTTCTTCAGGCACTGTACTCAGACGATCCTCCTTTCGTCTCATTTGTTATTATGGCTTCCTCAATGGGTATCTTACTGTCCATGGTTTCCTCGGTACTGGTATTTCAATAGGCATCGTTCTTCTGATAGGTACTGGACAGAGCCCTACTCTCTGCTGGTTTATTTGCTCATCATACGTCACATATCTCGGTGTGAACGTTCCTGGTACTTTAAAATGGACGGTTGGAGTACGGGCTGTATTTGGGACCTCCTCTATACTCCCCCTCTGGGCGATTCACTTTCACTTCCTTCTTTTGGGTCCATCTTCTTTGGCTCCTCAGTATTCGTTTTTACTTCATCGTCTGGGTCCATTCTTTCTTCATCTTCTGTGGCTATAAATGATGGTCTGAAGAAATGTCTCTTTGGAGTCCATATTTTTATTACTCCTTTTAAACCTCCTGCTGTTCTCACGTGTTCATCCTTGTTCCATGTCATCAGCTGACATTGTCCATTTGGGCTGCAGTAAACCCATCTTCCCATGTTAAGTTCTATGCTTCTTAGGACATTGTTCCCTCAGATGCATAAATGCTAGATTTCATAAGGTCTCTTATTTCTTCATCAGTCAGGTCTTTGGGCTTCCATCCTGGCTCGACATCAATCATGATCTTCATCCCTATGGCTTTTTTCGCAGTTCTCTGGCACTGGGATATTATTATCTCGCTTACACAGGATCCTAGCAGTATCATCACTAGCAGGGCTCCCAGGAACCTGACAGCATCTGCCATCCATTGTGGAAACCATGAGAATAGTGATCCAAGCCAACTTTCATCATCAACTTCGCCCGTTTCATCAATATTCTGATTCTGTAGTTTTGTCAGCATACCTATGGCTTCTGTTAGAGTTCCATTTATCTTATCGTGAGAAGGTATAAATGTGCAACATGATTCTCCGATTTTTGCGCAAACTCCTCCATCCATGGCTGTGATCATGTCAAGCACATATCTATTCTGGAGAGTGATCAGTCAGACTGCTCTTAACTCTTCCTTAATGGCGTTGAATCATTTTATGGTAGTGTTGATGGTCTGCAGTAACTCCCATCTGCAACCATTTAGTATTTGCTCCAACTTGAAATCTTGGCATGAAAATTGTTGTGAATACTGATGAGGTGAGGCTAAACAGCCTGTGTTCATGTGGGATTGCATGAAACGCTTCTTCTGATTTGACAGAAAAGTAATTCTCTCTCTTCATTTGGGTTATTATTTCCACAGATCTCCTTTTCCTCAGGTGTGCATCTGCTTTTGGGAAACTGTCAATATTCAGGTCACTTTTCAGGATCACCAACGCTGGAACGTTGACATTCACTATTGTGCATATGCCTCCCCAGTTTCTCGGCAGTCTGATGTATGCTTTGGATCCACATGCCCAATAATGATCCATAATCACTGCAGTTCCATGCATCATTCCTGGAGCATCAAAGATTCGTCCACAGTTCTGATTCTCTCCCATCCTTGTGCCATTTATTCCTGAAGCACAATTTTGAGCTCTCCAGTGGTACTATCTGTAAGGGTCCTCCTCTGTCTTCGACCCATGTCAGCAGTTTTGCAAGTCTTGGCCATAAAGGCTTGCATATTCTTTGTGAATTTTCAATTGCTTCCTTGCAGGCTCCGCAGGACCATCCATGCTCTGCAAATTACTACTCCTTTCTCCCATCCATCTGGTGTAAGCACTGTTCCCCAAATATGCATTTGGCCTCTGTTTTTCCAACTTTGAACCTCTTCTGGAGTTTTTCCTTGGACATTTAGTTTCTGGTTCACTTCCCATCTGATTTCTGCTCCTTTCGCTCCAGGTTTCTCATACCTGATCACATGATTCCTTGTATGAGCTCTGTCTCTTGTTTTTATGTCTTGAACATAATCATCTTCATCAGTATCCGTTTTTTTCAGATGCCCATTTCAGTGAGGCAATTCTCTCCTTGTCCTCTTTCATCCTTTTCCTGCTGTTTATAGATGCCCATCTCATCAACCCTGACATTGGTCTGGCATATGGCTGTATTGTGGAGCTTGTAGTTGTCCCTTTCACTGGACCATATTTGCTCGGCAATGTTGTCTCTGTTGGTTTATTCTCTGATTCCTCTTGTCTCTTTGGGAATTCAGTTTCTTCCATTTGTCTTTTCACTGCATTTACAGTAGAACTTCTCATAGTAGGCAGTCTCTTCTTCTCTAATGCTTTGGATTGTGGTTTTGTAGTCATTGACATGAGGCCTGGCGTTTGTTCAATCAATGTTCATGTGCGTGTGGTTGTCAGTAACCTTTTTTCATTCACTCTCTGCCGTCCCTGTCTCCGGCTTTTCGATTTGCTTGTTACCACAAGTGTGTGTGTGTGTGTGTCATTGCTTATCACATCCATCTTAAGTTCAGTCATTCCATTATCAGATCTCCTAGGGGCTGGGATCACTATAAAAGGTCTGGGTACTTTTGTGGGTGTCATACGTTAATGACAGTAAAATGATGATAAATATAATACACAAATACATTATGCCCCTGTAGGTTAGGCGGCAGCATTTACGTCCAGGAAACTGTGACCGTCTCTCCTCCTGCGGGAGAACAAGAGTACTGTTCTGGACCCCCATCTCGATCATCTGTAAAATGTGTTGACTTTTCATGCTAATTTTAACCAATGTTATTTCTAGGTTCTGCCAGTTCTGCTTGTAAGTCGCAGATACTAAACAATTGTCTCTCTTTGAATGGCTTGTCTGTCGCCTCTGGATACAGTTTCTTTTTCTATGTAAATTTCAAAATCAAATAATAATTCAGTAAGTCTCCTTACTGTGCATGTTCAAAATATATGAGTTCCCAGTCAGTTCCTCTAATCTGCTTCAATCCTGAAGACATGCTATGTCCTTGTCAGTACAAAAAATAAACAAACAATAGAACAAATTAAATCTTTGACACTGCTCTCTCGATCTGTCCCTTGGTGGACATTTCTAAATCTTCTCAAATAGTTCTGCAAGGGTTAGAAAGTTCGATTTGCATCTCAATTCAATGCAGGAGAATGCCCATCTGTGCAGAATTTGCTGGGTCTCTGATGTATGTGAGGACATCTTCATCGATCGATCTCCCCACAAGCTCTGGAAAATCCTCAATTAGGCAGAAAAACACATTACTTGCCAACCTGCTGTCTTCTGGTGACAGGGACATTTGTCCTGTCATTGCTGGAATTTGGGACTGTATGCTTTCACTTTACTGCGAACAGTGTCTGCATTTTCCGTTTGAGTGGAGAGCAACTTGAATGACTATACTATTTAGGATTATGCTCAGACTTCTGTATTCGCTGGATCTCGAAGAAAAGTCAATAGATCTGTCGTTTTCCCGACAAGTTCAGGACACTCTTTGATTAGGCGAAAAAATAATACATTGATAAACTCATTTGCTTCCTTCTCTGCTTGGGACATTCAGCTTTTCCTCGCTGTACTCCGGAAGTAGGAGGAACTGTTCGGCAATCACAGTAAGTAATCTCTTTATAATCTTTTCGTTTTTAGGATCTTGAAGAAAGTCAGTGATACTGGTGAGCCTCCCCACCAGTGACGGGTACGATCTTGGCACTAGATCGAAGTATGTCACCACATCTTTGGTGATGTTGCTACTGTGGGACACCATAAGTGATTCTGAACAAGGTTATCGTGCGGAAAGAGTCAGGTACTGGTTTTTCTTCCAGCTTATGTGTCCTCGATCAAAACGTCCCATGTACTCTTTTCCTGATTAAGGCTTTACTGTGCCTCAGTCGAAAGTTCAAATTTGACAGGCTATGTTGTGGTTTATAAAAGCAATTTTCTTCTTCACCCTAGGATGCACAGAGTGTCAGTTCTATGTCCTTATCCTCCTTTTGCTCAGAGGAATGTGCAAAGTAAAACCACAACTTTTGCACAAAAGTTCCTTGTCTTTGCTTTGCTGCTGCTCATGCGTCCTTCTTCCTCGTCATAGATCTTGTCTGCACGTGCTGTGGTTCTTCCCCGTTATCTGTGGTCTCTTCGCACTGGGGTGCAGGCAGGGGGCCTTCTCCGATGTATGGCTTGATGTCACCCAAAAAGATCCCAGCTCTTCTTCCTTGTAGTTTTACTGTAAAGGGACCATTAAACCTTGGCTCGTCCCACCTTTTCCTCGTATGTTTTTTTACTAACATAGTGGGGGTCATTATGAGTTGGACGGTAAAAGATACCGGGCACCGGTAAGGAGACTGGTGCAGGTAATCCCTTGCTGCCCAATTCCGAGGTCCCTTAGCGGGAACTGTAAAGGACGTGTGGTCTGACCACACGTCCTTTACGGTTCCCGCTAAGGGACCACGGCGCTAATAACGAGCCTGCTATTCACGGTCCCGTAATTAGCACCTTCCCCATTCCCATTGAGCCCTATGGGGGCTCAAATGGGAATGGGGAATGGTTGGTTGAATGAGGACTTACCGGGTCCTCCAGGGACGGTAAGGCCCCATTCAACCAGACCGTAGCCAGACCCCGTATTGGAGGCAGCCATGGCGCAAATAGCCATGGCTACCTCCAATCTTGGAATGAGGGCCAGTATTTCTAGGAAAAACGGATGGAACACAAAGTCCCTGAGCTGTGCCTGAAGTAGTGTCTCCTTCTGTGTTCCGTGCTGCCCTGCACCCTTTTCGTCGTCGCTGCAGCTAGCCTGAAATTAAAGTAAGACAAGATGTTATGCAATTCAAGTAATTTTGCATTTCAGACCCTAAGATTTCTCCTGATGACTGGGCATCACATATTGCTCTGTCTCGGGGGGGGGGGGGTCAGTGGAGTGTGCATTCTTCTTCCTGTGGCTATTTTGTGCGACGTAAGATGATGGTTGGAACCGGGTTGGTTCCTGAGTGCATACAATGCCAAAGGAAAACAGTGCAACCATCTCGTTCTTAGAGTAAGCTTCAACTTGGCTATCCTTTCCTTTAATAAGCCATTGAGCTTCTCACATATTCCGTTACCTCGCGGATGATACACCAACAAGAACTTGTGCCTTATACCAAGTAACAAGCTGATCTGCTCGAAAACTTAATTTACAAAGTGGGTCCCATCATCTGATCTCATGACTTCACATACCCCCCACCTGGGAACTACCTCCCTCACAAAAAAAATGGCTGGACAGGTAGAGTCTGGGTGTGTACATGGACCTCTTCTATCCATCTAGAGAATGGACACACCACATCAATTGGGTATCTGCACCCGTTACATACTTGAATCATGTCGACGTAATCGACATGCAAGTGCTGAAAAGGCCCATTTGGCATTGGGATGACTCCTCTCATTACCTTCAATGTGTGCCCAGTTGTGAATTGTTAGCAGATAATACAGTTCACTATAAAAAATGCAACGTGCTAAGTTAAGTTCGATATGAACCAGTCTTCTGCGAGCATTACCGCTAGATTCTCTTTTGTCATATGTGCTGGGTAGTGTAACTGTTCCAGCGCTATTTTTGACATGGCTATAGGCATTACTGGTTTACCAGTGCTGTCTTGTTGCCACAAGCTGGCAGAGGGGTTTAAAGAACACCCTTGCCGCTTCCACAAATTTCTTTCCTCCTGTGGTGCCTCCCCTTGGAGTTAATATCAACTGTGTCTGTCCCATATTGTTATAGCTTTCAGGTGCAATCCGTGCAACCATCATTTTCTTATTTGTGTGGGTGACTTCCACTTCAATGATCATCTCACACTTAGATGCCATACGCTTGGCTTCTGTGTCTGCTGCTTGATTTCCACGTGAGATAAAATCTTTCCCTTTCGTGTGGGCGGCGCATTTCACGACCGCTATGCCCACTGGGATCTGTAGCACCTTGATCAGCCTGTCCAATAAGGCTGCATGCTGCACTGGCATGCCGTCTGCTCGGAGGGAGCCCCTCCTTTTCCAGCGCGCTAAGCCTACGTGTACTGTTGATGTCACATAGGCGGAGTCACTGTACACTGTCACTTCCTGGTATGCGTGATTCTCAATCGCTAGTATCAAAGCCAATAATTCTGCAGCTTTTGCTGAATAATGAGACGGTATTCAGGCACTGAGAAGCGCTCAAAACTCTCCATTTGCTGTGTGCTTCATTACAGCAATGCCTGTATATCTTTCCCCATCGCTTTGATCGATTCTCAAAGAACCATCAATGAAAATAATTTCTCCTCCTGCCAGTGCATTCTCTTTCACCCTGGGAATTTCATCATAGAATTCTTCATAACTTGCATAGTCATGTATTGGCTCTCCTTCAGTGACTGGCTCTGCTATGAACATAGCTGGGTTCACTATCTTACATCAGACTATTTTAATTGATGGATTTGATATGATCACTTCATAAGCAGAAGCTCTCTGAGATGTTAGTGTGCCCTTTGGTTTCTCTAGAATAGCAAATAGTGAGTGTTCAACATACAACGTCATGGAGCATCCCATCACAATGGTAGTAGCTTTCTCAATGGCGAACGCTGCAGCAGCTAAACTTTGTTTGCACAGGAAATGGCCTCTCATCACTGGGTCCAAATTTCCACTATAATATGCCAGGGGCTTATACCCCAATGTGGTTCTCTATGTGAGAACTGCCGTCATAACGCTGCCATTTCTGTGCGAGAACATGTAAAATTCCTCGGTATAATTGGGGATTCCTAAAACTGGTGCTGTGTAAATTGCTTTTTTGAGTTCAGCAAATCCTTCCTCCATGGTCTCAGACGATTCAATCTTTTCTTTCGTCACCTGAGCTTTCTTTAGGGCCTGAAGCAGAGGCTTGGTGTACGAGCTGTAGTCGAAGACCCATGCCCTGACATAACTGCACAGGCCTAAGAAGCTCTGCATTTTCTTTACAGTGTGTGGCTTGGCTGTGTTTAGTATTGCTTCAGGGGTAACTCTTTTCCCCTCATGTGAGATCAGCTGACCTATGTAGAGTACTTGTCGTTGACAATATTGTAGCTTTTCTTTGCCAATCTTATATCCTTTCTCAGCCAATGTAGTCAATATCTGGACAGAATTGTGTCTGCATTGCTCCTCTGTCGTGCTGCAAATTAAGATGTCATCCACATATTGCAGGGCAACACTTCCTAATGCAATATTGCTTAGGTCCATCGGTAGGACTCTGTTTAAGATAGAAGGAGACTCACAGTACCCCTGGGGTAGGTTTGTGCTTTTCAGAAACATCTGTCAGAACGTAAAAGACGTCAGATCTTGTGAGTCACAGTGCAACGGGATTGAGAAAAATGCATTTTTCAAGTCAATCACAGTGAAATATCTTGCCTCAACAGGTATATTACATAGAATTGTAGCCGGTTTCGGGACTAAAGGGAACTCGGCCTCAACACTATCATTTATTGGCCTTCAATCTTGAATTAGCCTCCAAGACCCTCCCTTTGATTTTTTGATCGGATAAACCACAGTGTTACATGACGATTCTGACATCACTAAGATGCCTTGTTCCATCATTCCAGAAATTGTCTTAAAAATTCCTTCATCTGCCTCCCTGGACATAGGGTATTGCTGTGTTTTCGGTAAAATTGCTCCTGGCTTCAGGTTGATTTTCACCTCCCTGACTCCTTTCAATAGGCCTACGTCATAGGGGCCTGTAGTCTATACTAAGACAGGCACCTGGGCCATGTCATCATCAAAATATTCGGGACGTTTTGTGCTAACATCATTCTCTGAGGCACTTCTCTTTTGATCATTATCATACAAAATGTGAGGCTCACTTCATTTGTTGTCTCTCCCATATCTGCTTACTCACTTAACAGATCGTCATCAGTGATGTCAGTCAATCGGTATCCTTCTTCAATGGCAATTACTGTGCACCATTGTCAGCCTTCATCGTCATAACCATCAATCCAAGCCATTTTCCCTCGTACTGCAGCTGTTTGTATCAGTAAGGGAAATACTTGTCCCTTCTCCTCGTGCATAGGTATTCTTGGCCTGAATAGAAATTCATCTGGAGCCCTCATGATTTTTTCTGTAAGGCCTGGCAGCCCTGCCATTAGCACGCGCATTCCGTACTCAAATATTTCGGGCTCCAATGGTACAGCCCTCATGTCCTGCGTATGCTCCAATCATTTTGCATACGTTTGAATAATGCATTCCTGGAGTTGAACATATTATGCCCTCCTCCATGAACGACATTGTCATATTTAACTTTGTCATTAGATCTCGACCCAAAATGTTTACTGGGGTTTGTCGTGAATATAATAAAGGCACATTCATTTCACATTCTCCTATAGAGACTGGAAGGCCCCTTGAAGAACGTTGTTGCGCCGTGCCAACACCCGGAGGTCTTTCCTTGCTGGTCTTTTTTCGCTGGACATTGCCAGGAGGCGGAGCCAAACCCGCCAAAACACTTGCCACAAGCGGAGCGTGGCAGAGTATTTGGCGGAGTGTTTGGCCCCTTGAAGAACGTTGTTGCGCCGTGCCAGCAGCCGGAGGTCTTTCCTTTCTGTTTTTTTTTCGCTGGAAATTGCCAGGAGGTGGAGCCAAACTCACAAAAACACTTGCCACAAGCAGAGCGTGGCGGAGTGTTTTGCCGAGTGTTCGGACGGGGTGTGAGCTCCTGTGAGCTCTCCTTACACCTTCTGGCTCTCACCCCCCCAAGTGAGAAACCACTGACGTATATTATGGAACCCGCGAGCATTCTGCCAGTGGATGCAAGCAGCCTTCCAGATGCAACAACAAACATAAAGGTGAGTGATGTGCTAAAGAAAATTGCCCAGCCACCTTGTCCTGTTAACGTTGAAGCAATAATTATTGCCACTACAATATCGCCAGACATGATGCCATATATTCCGCCCCACCAGCTGAGCAAATCGTTAGAACTAGAATCAGGAAATTGCACAACTTCAACATCGGCTGAGGTAACGATTTCGGAATTATTTGCCCCCCACAAAGCACTGCCCGTTATAAATCATGCCACACAGGAAGAAGTGCAGGGGATGGAAATCACACCTGAGCCAGGATGTGAAATGCAAACGTGATAATAATGAACAGCTTAAACTTGCGATTCTACTGAGAGAGAACGACCTGCTAGACATGAAGCAAAATGAGAAAAGAAGACGGGCGAGTACCGGTTTGAGTACCGCTTAGCCGCGTGGATTCCTGCTTCGCTCCTGTGCTCCTGTGCTCTGTTGGACTTTACTCTGGACGTTTCCTGAGGAGCCTATATTGGCGTTCACTGGCGTTCTTTGCACCGGATCTGTGCTCCCAAGCCCCTCCCCTCTCTTTGTGGCGATTGGCTGCTTGGTGAAGTCGCGCTTGCTACAAATTCCTTGCGCACGCGCACAGCGCGCGCGCACTCGGGCGAGTACCGGTTTGAGTACCGCTTAGCCGCGTGGATTCCTGCTTCGCTCCTGTGCTCCCGTGCTCTGTTGGACTTTACTCTGGACGTTTCCTGAGGAGGTGATACAAAAGTCCTTTTGCTCCTGGGGATAGAAAAAAAAACTTTATTGACATTTTTAACAAATGCAAGGACAGTGATACAGTGTTGTTTGTTTTGTCTTTTAGCCTATATTGGCGTTCACTGGCGTTCTTTGCACCGGATCTGTGCTCCCAAGCCCCTCCCCTCTCTTTGTGGCGATTGGCTGCTTGGTGAAGTCGCGCTTGCTACAAATTCCTTGCGCACGCGCACAACGCGCGCGCACTCGGGCGAGTACCGGTTTGAGTACCGCTTAGCCGCGTGGATTCCTGCTTCGCTCCTGTGCTCCTGTGCTCTGTTGGACTTTACTCTGGACGTTTCCTGAGGAGGTGATACAAAAGTCCTTTTGCTCCTGGGGATAGAAAAAAAAACTTTATTGACATTTTTAACAAATGCAAGGACAGTGATACAGTGTTGTTTGTTTTGTCTTTTAGCCTATATTGGCGTTCACTGGCGTTCTTTGCACCGGATCTGTGCTCCCAAGCCCCTCCCCTCTCTTTGTGGCGATTGGCTGCTTGGTGAAGTCGCGCTTGCTACAAATTCCTTGCGCACGCGCACAGCGCGCGCGCACTCGGGCGAGTACCGGTTTGAGTACCGCTTAGCCGCTTTGCCGCATTGGCGCTGGAGGGGACCTAATTGATATCTTATTTCCTATCTCCTGTGTAAGTGTTTTTTCAAGTCCCTACAAAGAATATTACGTACAACATAGACCCTTTCCGGTGCTATATTTGAGGTAACTGGACGCTCAGTCGAGACACTGAAATGGCTACACGTAGCCGACCTTATTCCTTGAAAACTGATATGCCACCAATGCCAAATACCTGCAATAGCTTTGATGGTAATCAGATTATGCATCAACAAAAAAAGATCTCTTCCAAGTCTATTGTTTTGTCCTCTTGTCCTTTGACACCAAGGGGGCCTCAAGAAATAGGGTCGCAACCGCTGTGTCTATCGACGCCTAAACAAGGAGGGCAGCCGACAGATAACTTCCATCCACCTTGTAATTTATTTACGCAAAGTAATCATCCTGTTTTACTCCCCCTGCGCCCCACCTACCGAATTGTTGCTGGTATAAGGGTGCCTTGTGAGCTTTCCGATAATACCATGTTAAACTCACCCTGTCCGGTTTCCTCAGTACTTGGTACACAGGATCTGCATTCATCCATCTCTACTGACTACACTCCCGATATACTTGACGCTCAAGAGGTATCCCTACATGCGCGTCCGCATGAATCTCCTATTACGACTTGTAACTCCCAGCATTCACATGCAAAATCTGAATCCCCAACTTCAGTTCATTCTTTGTCAGCTATCTTGTATGTTCACCCTACTCCTCGCCCTCAAAGGGCTGACCCAATAGGCGTTTCTGCTGAAAGTCAGCCCTTACTGTTACATACTACACTGATGGCAATTAACACCACTTTAGCGGCACTGTTTAAACTTTTTGAAGTTTTGGATGGGAAAATAACAAAACAAGAATCCAAGTTAGATGAGCTATTGACATGGACACAGTCTATGAAATTGGTATTTCACCCTGACCCCCATCTAACGGCCGGTATGTCGAGTGGTTTACCAACCGGCAATCGGTTAGTATCGACTCGTGCCCCTTCACGACCCTTCCCTGACTCCGCTCCAATTCTCTCAACGGTTCTTGAATATCCAATGGTACCCAATATCTCAAATATTATTACTTCCAGTCCACCAAATCCATCTGTTGTACCGGCTTCCGAGTACCAATCATGGATCAGTGTACAAGACTCTAATATACCAGATTTGATGCCTGGTAATGCCTTGTCTACAGTGAATAACAATCCTCACATATCTGAGCATAACCCTACTGCGGTGTCTATTGATGAAAATTCTCATCACACACCGGATAGTATTGCCGCTGTGCCATTACAACCTAGGCAGACCGTTAAGTCTCTTACCAAAAAACAAACAAAAAAAAATAAAAAAATGGCTGCGGCTCGAGTTCCAAAAGCGTCTATACGAGCCTTTTTTAAAAAAATCACTGCGTCCTGTACTATGCCTCGTGACTCTGTAGCCACATCCCCAGTTTCCTTGGCAAATGTTATAACTACCTCTGCAGTGCATGTCGCACCTGCCCCTCTCGTGGTACATGACTTACTAGACGTGCCTCCCGTGCTACATGGTCCGCTGGACCCTCTAGTTGAAGTCCTTGAAAATGACCATATTAACATCATCAATGCTCCATGCTTGCCAAAGCCTTCGGTCAATTCCTCAGATAAACAATCATCGACACCTAAGATCTATGAAAATGACCTACGAAAGGCTGATATTCTGAGAGAAATGCGTAAGGCGCTGGACGCCTATTTAGACGAACGGGATCCGGTCCCCAGGGACCCAACCATGAAATTGGTTCCGGATCCACATGTAAAAACGGTTTCATGGTCATCACCGGTTGTGCAACCAACAACCCTGTCGCATCTAACTAAAAACGGTGACTCGATTGTACCAAACCGAGTTCCCAATTCAATTCCACGATCCCCTCAATATAATTTAGAGCGAAGTAACAACTCGCTCACTAATCAAGATTCGAGCAAATATAATCACAAACTGACTCGGCATTCGACTTTGCCTTCTACAGCCTGTCATACGCTAATCCTGAAATGTCGTGAAGGTCCATACCCGAAATTTAATTTAAATAGGCAAAGTGTTTTGAATATCTTTGGCGATGTATACGAACTAGAGGATTTAACATCTCTAGACATCGCCCAAGTAGAATATCTCTCCGATGATTCGACAGCGATTGTGCGTCTATGGATCCCCTCAGGATTAGTGCTAAATACTATATGGCTAGCAAGAATGTCATTATTTAATATGGGGTTTTTGCTAGCCCAAGATCCGGATCGCACTACAAATTGTACCAATACTCTCAGTGTTCAGCGGCCTAAAACCTACTCAAGCTCTCGTGATGACACTCAGGCTGAGAGTTACTAACCACCAATTACCCTACAATCCCATGCCATTGGGATTGCCTCTTGGAATACTCGTGGTCACGCTCATTTACTGACATCTTTAAAAACTCTTGCAGGTTATGCGATAATTGCTCTTCAAGAGACTTGGTATCTGGATCCACCTACATGGGATAATTTTGATGTCATTTTGTTACCTGCAAAGTTGGGTCCTCGTGGTCGGCCTTCGTCAGGTTTATTGGTGGCTGTAAATAAAAAATTGGGATTCTGTATTGAAGCCTGGAGCCATGTGAACATCCACATGCAATTGGTGAAAATTAAATGTAAAAATCATACAATAGCCTTGATTAATATCTACCATAATCCGGTAGGAATACCCGATCCAATCTTTTTTGCGGGGCTAAGTAGTCTCATTGACCTCATATCAGTTACTGATGATATTACAGAAACTTTTATCATGGGCGACATAAATATGGATTGCTTATCCTCTTCTCTCAAAATCATGACGAAGGCCGTTACCACCTGGTCAATGTTTATGTCAGATTGCAACATGCGAATGGTGAATGGTTCGGTAGCCAATGATATTCCACCAAAGGCCACATGGCATCGAGACTCTAGCCATAGTATCATTGACTATATGTATGTTTCAGAAGCTATGTTCCCGGAGATTATTTCGTTCGAAATCCTTCAACAACCAACGAGTGACCATCATCTGCTCTCATTACAATACACATGGTCATCTAATAGCACACCCAGACAATGGATGCCCCAACCTCTAATGGTAAACAACTCCAGGACCCGGTTAAAATGGTCCAATGGGAACCTGGCGGAGTTTACCCATGCTCTACATGCCTCCGTAAACTCGTCTAAGTTGATCGAATATATTGACTTTCTCGAACCCTTCCTAAACACCATTGTCCCAAACCCCTACGCTAAAACCCATAGCCACACTTTTGATCTAGCAATTAAAACCCGCAAGGCAGAATATCGTAAAGAAAAGCGTGTAATTCTCAGGTCAAACATGACAAATCCCATCTCTGCACTAAAAACGGCAAAATGTAAATATCATAATTGGATTCGTCGACGTCGTGCTTACATATACCAACATGACGGTGAAGCCATGCTCTCTGCAATTTGGTCCAAAAACTCTGCGGAGATATGGCGTCACCTCAACCACAAATCAAATCAAACTCAAGCATATTTACAAACAGGAACTGTTAAGGAGGACATTTGGATAACCCACTTCTCAAATTTATATAGTGATCCAAGTTTCGATCCAAAGGCCTACCAGCTCCGATCCTCCACAGCTTGGCACATAAATTGCTGTCCATCCTTACTTGAAGAACTGATTAAGAAGCTAAGCTCATCTCGGGCTGCCGGCCCTGATGGCCTTCATAACATCATGTTGAAGGACAACCCAAGCCTCTGGGCCCGTAATCTCAATGCAATTTTTGCTCAAATAATGAATCACCGTAGATTGCCAACTTCTTGGCTATCCTCAATAATTGTCCCCATTTACAAGAAGGGTGATCGTGCTGACCCCAGAAATTATCGCCCTATTGCCCTGTTAGACGCTCCAGGCAAACTCTTCGCAAAACTAGTATTGAGGGAATTTAATCAATGGACAGAATGTAATGCTAAGCGTGACTGGCATCAAACGGGGTTTGTTGCAGGAATGGGGACTGGTATTAATTTACTAACCCTCCATGCAATTAAAGCACTTAGCCAATCACAGAAACAATCAGTTTACTTCGCGTTCGTTGATTTACATACGGCTTTTGATTCTGTTTCTCGTCCACTACTCATGGCAAAGCTTGTACGTGATAGTTGCCCACCAGCTCTTCTCGATATCATCCATGCATTTCATGGTGCAACCTCGATTCGAGTTAGACTCACTTTAGAGGGCTTGCTGTCAGCACCGATCAAGACAGCTAGAGGTTTGAAACAAGGTTGTCTACTAGCCGCTGCAATTTTTAATTACTTTATCCATGATTTAAGCAACACATTTTCGCAAATATCCTCTGATGCCCCCATGCTAAATGGCAAAAAAATAACAAATTTGAACTATGCTGACGACATAGTTCTTATTTCAAAAACTCCGAAGGGCCTCCAGAGCTTGATTGATACCTTTAGTAAGTATCTACAGGAGAATCAACTCATTGTCAACACCAAAAAAACACAGATTGTAGTTTATCAAGCAAATCGCCTTCATAAATATAAGTTAAAGTGGGTAATAAATAATATTCCCCTAATGACTGTTTCAAACTATATCTACTTAGGCATTGATTTTGATGGGTCCATAACGCCATGTAGACAGGTTGAGCACCTCGAGGTTAAGCTGCGCACTGCCATCTCTCAAACAAAAATTATATTACATAAATTTGGTAAATTTACTATCAAACCGGCCATCACCTTTTGGACCATGAAAGCGATCCCCTGTATTTTATATGGCACTGAAACTCTTTTGAATTGTAAAAACCTGACTCTGATTCTAGATAGATGCGAAAGTAAATTTTGGCGGGGTGTGCTTGCTCTACCTAATTGTGTCCCAGGTTGTTGGTTGCGTTATGAACTTGGCCTTATTTCAATGCAGGTGGTTTATACGTGGCGTTGCTGTATGCTCCTGCGTAAATGTGTTCTGGCTCCGCCCAAAATATCCATCCTCTCGATAATTGCTGATTATATGTTAACAACTGACAAGCATTTTGTAAAACAATGGATTGATTTTTGTTTAACAGCCCTAGCGGATGCAAATGTTTCAATTGATCTATTGACTGCGAATCCAGAGAAGTCTAGAAACCTTATATTCCAACTTGATTGGCTTAAGACCCTTGAAAAATGCCAAAGGTATCGTCAACCATGCCGCTTTCGATTCTGGCCCAAATCAGTCAAAAGCCCTGAGTCTTATCTCTTGCAATCGTCATCAGCATCATTCCGAGGAGGCCTTCTAAGAGCCCGTTTTGATTTATGGCCGACCTACGAAGTTCTAGCAAGACGAAATTTGAGACCGCAAATGCTTACAATATGTAGATTCTGTAAGGATGCAACCACAACTGAGTCTCTCGAGCATCTAGTTTGTCATTGTGTCCAATTGGTAACCCTCAGATCACGGTGCTTCTCAAAAGTGATGAGCATCTTAGCAACTATCGACCCTGAAATGCTATGGTCGTTTTTATTGTGTTTTAACAATCACTCTGTTCAGATAGCTCTATTCAATTTTCTATCTGCGATGAATTGAGACATTGATAAATGAGGAAACTTACACTCTCAGGCAGCCTATATATGATACATGATACATGAGTAATGATTTATTGGTGAAACTTAGTTCTTGTTGAATCATTTGATTGTAGTGGACTCAGAGCTCAATGCTCAAGCATAATTCGCCAGAAGTTTGTTGTTGTATGCTTTGGGCTTGGCCTTGGTCTTTTGGTATTTTATATCGCCATGACATCTAGGCTGCTTGGGTATATACATTATCAATGAATGTAACCAAATGAATTGTGTATTTATCTTTTTAAAGTATTTAATGTTGTATATTGAAAAGTTGTTTATAACAGCTAACTCAATAAAATAAAAAAAAAAAAAAAAAAAAAAAGAAGACAAAGCATGAAAACTCAGACTCCACAACCACCTAATGGATTGACTCATGAAAATCCATTAAATAATGAACTTGTGATAGCAAGAAAACAGAATTTTAACACAACACCTGATACAACACCTAAGGCGGCAAACATCAAATCTGCAGATGTGGCAACTCACACTGCGAATTATGGCTCAACATCAACACTATCTTACCCATTACATACACACACTTCTTTAAGTGTGCCCAGCTCGTATCCCAAAGCCATCGCCAACTTGGCCAATGCCTTGAATGGTGATCTTAACATCACAGACAAAGATGAAGGAATAGCTGGAGGCAAAATAAAACTGAGACATAATATACCACGGAAACAACTTCCATGCCATATTACTTACCTGAAAGGTCCATTTGGAAACCTGTGGGAGCAGAAGCCAAAAAGGTCCACTCCTATGATTGCCAACAATTTAACAGAAGTAGTTCTAATACTTCTCGAGGACATGCTCTCCAAAATCGTAGCAAACAGGATAATGAGATTCCTGATCAGCTGCTGCTTGAATCCACTACTAGTTTGGAATTACAAGGAGCTAACATCTTGAAACTGTCAAGACAGTACAAACAACAAACGGAACAAAATGCTAATGCGGAAGCCACACGTCTGAAGCAGCGGCAAATAATATCAACCAAGTCCGAAGATGTAGCAACTCAAACTGCAATCCATAAACAGCCAAATGACATTCAAACTCAACTTGTCAGTGACCAAAATTTTCAAGTTGTATCTACACTGACTAATATCATGGCTCCGTTCATGAAACTTCATGAACAAATGACCGAACAAATGAAAGATCAGATGACAGTTCTTGCAATGTTGACTTCCAAGATGATCTTTATCGAAGGATTTATTAACTCAATACAAAAAGAAATGGATTTGAGTGAAGCAAAAATAATTTGATTCACTCAATATTGGACCCAGTAATCAAAGACAGAACCGACGTCTGTCACAACGACTGGTCTCAGTTGATTTAGAATCCTTAACTGAAAAACATTCAACATCAATGAAGAACCCATTTGATTTAGAGGCACCAAAGACACAATGGCTTGAATTGGCTCTAAACTCAACTAGCAACCATGTGAACAATACTGGACCTCTAAAGACACCTACCGACTCTTCATCTAAATTGAATGTTGACCCCGAGATTGCTATTGTACCAGTGTCGGGCCCGAATAATAGTGCATCAGTCATAAATTCAAACGATGACATTGTCTTAGTGGATGATATTACATCAGTCACAAATTCAAATTATGACATTGTTTTAGCGGAACCCGAAATGCACATCTCGACGCCACAGATATGTTCGATTTTCGTAAAGGGTACAGCAGCCGCAAAATCGAATCAACCAAAAATGTTGCCAAAATTCAAAAAAATTACGAAGACTAAAAAGGAGTCAGCTCCTGCAAAGACCAATCGTCTAAAGCTTCACCAGAGTGCGACAAAACAAGAAATCATCAAGAATGATGAAACCAAGGTCTCCAATACAAATTCTAAAAAGCCAGGAAAAGACTTGCAAAAAATTGAAACAGTGGTGAATTCGGTCGTCGTCAACGCAACAAAGTTACTTCCAAAAAGTCAACAAATCAAACGTCACCATCTAAAACTTGCCAAAGCTTAATTGCAAGAAAACAAACAAGAGGAAATGAACCGTTGGAACTAATGGAGCTGTCCACATACTCTGTTACAGAAGATAGCGAAAGTGACGACGGTGAAGCAGAACTTAACGGCACACTCAGAGCATCCTCCGAATCTGACAACGAGCTGGCTAGCCCTTCGATTCAAGGAAAGGTGCAATGGAGTCAATTGCCAAAGAGGTTGTCTAAACCGAGTGATGAGGAGCCCTGTATGTGCAAAGATTGCCTGAATAACAATGTAGCGAAATCAACAACTATAGTGACATCACTTCAAACATTGCAGTCAATCACTTCTGACATGCCAGAAGATATCAAGAATGCAAAACAGGAGCCGTCCAAGGCAAAACCGAAAAAACTACCACACCTGAACTTGATTCTACGGCATTAATGAGTGAAGAAAATTTGACACCCGTTCAGTTCACTGGAGCAGCTAATGATAAAACTTCAAACACAGCTCCTACAGACCATTATCACATGTCACCGTTGAAATTATCTAAACATCCACAAGTTAAGCGACAAAACCCAACAACAAAACATCAATCTTGTCCAGTTCAGTATGCAGATGGACTATTAATTGAAAGGCTCTGCCCTGAAGAGGATGGTCTCACCCTAAAATGTGCAAACATTATTAGGCGTCTACATCATGTTCCCTCGCTTAGATCATTGACATCTAATGACGTAGCAAGAGTAGAATTCATGGATGAAGAAAGATTGGACAGAGCACTTATTCATTCCACAACTCCTTTAATAGCCCAATTATTGAAACAAGAAACGTCACAACTAAGAACATTGGACTTTGATGTCATTGATCAGCCAATTATATCCAAGCCAACAAACTTAACGTGTAAGATTGCACTGAAGACAGGAATGCAATCTCCAAGAAGAAATGTGTTGAAAGAAACAAAAACACATAACGAAAATGAGGGCACACAAATGTACTCACGAGAAAAACGTGACCATCATCATTGCTCCTCAAGGCATAGAAAACCAGAACAAAGATCGGCCAATCATTATAGGCGGTCCCGCTACAGAGAGAAGTCAAAATCTCCCTTAGATCGACATACAGAGCATCGAGGAAGATCACCAGGAAAAAAGAGCCGAAGAGGTTGATCTAGCCATAAAGAGATATCAAAATCTCCTTTAGATCGAGACTCTAATCGTCAAGGAAGATCTTCAGGAAGAAAAGGCTGAAGAAGTCAATCTAGATCATATGTACCTAGGGTAAAGGACCATCAGGAAAGCCGGACCAAAGATTACCTGCTAAAGGCACCGAGGATAACTGGAAATGACTAATGAATCTAGTTGCGGACAAAATTCAAATGCCATAGGCCAGGCCGACAATCGCTAATAAACCCCTAACGATTGCATCATGGAACACTAGGGGTTTTTTTTACATCTTTTTACTCAGCAGAATGACAACATTGAAGAACATGATATAAGTTGTCTACAAGAAACCTGGCTTTGTGAATTACCAATTGTGGAAGGATATTCAACTTACCTAAATCCTGCACCTAAAGGTGTCAAAAGTCGCCCTATGTCAGGTCTCCTGATCCTAGTCAAGGACCATGTACAACTCAAAATTGTGGCAGAATTGAACCCAACCAGTCCAATTCAGATACTTGTTGGTACATTAACAGATAACAATAACAAGGGAGAGCAAACACTGGCCATGTGTAACCTATGTTGGAACCTAAATACATTAATTAGCGTGGATTTTCCTGGCCAAGTAGAAAGATGGATCGATCACTGCAAAAGAAATTGCCCAAACACAATGTTCATTTTGTGTGGGGACTTAAATTGCAAATGTTTAAACATCAATGATGAACCTATCAAGGCTAATAATATACTGGCCACAGCGGCTGAACTAAGAGGTATCCAGTGGAACATGGCTATGGAAGAAAAAAATATGTCAATTCTCAATGGTTCAACTATGGATGATTCCCCAGCACAAATAACAAGGGAAAGCTCCACAAACGGGCAGATCCTAGACTATATATTCATCTCAGACCTGTTGGTCTCTTAAAACAACAACATGAAAGTAATCCAAATGCGAGATAGAGATCACAACTTGTTATCTGTGACATTGTTCCCAATCTCTCGCAGAGATGATCACATGGATCCATTATGTCTTGAAGTAACCATGGGTAAAAATCGGCTGAGAATACCATTTTCTAAACTACCAAAGCTAATCGATGCTCTGATAACCTCAATTAATTCACCACAAGTCAAAGGGTCAGTTGACACACCTGAATACATAAATCTATTAAAAAACTTTGAAATTAACAAAAAAGGAACAAGAATTATGTATCGACATTGGACCCACATTTTTGATGCTCAAATTGCAACTAAAAAAACAACGATGAGGCAGCAATTGAATGCATTAAAACATGACAGAACCTCGGCAGCTTTGATCCAGAAACGTAGAATTTGTCAATACTATTGAAACTGACACCGCAATACAAAAAGGTCCTAATCCAAAAAGATGCAGAAACCATGCTGTCCACATTGAAAAATAAGAACAAAGCTGAGATGTGGAAAATGATCAACAACTCAGAAACAGAACAAGATTCAATGCTTATGACACCTATAGCGCCGGAGAAATGGATTGCTCACTTCAATTCCTTCTTGGATAAAACTGAACATCCATACCTCGTGAACAAAAATGAATATCCATTCTCAGCACCAGAAATCAGTGGAAAAATGGCATTTAATAGACACATCTACTCAAACTATCATGGAAATCATCAATAAGCTATCGACCTTGCGAGCCTGTGGTCTAGACGGCCTCAGTAATGTAGTACTGAAAACAGATGCTGCCGAATGGGCACATTTTCTCTCAATCTTATTCACTCACATTGTTAATGTCAACCAAATTCCATCATCTTGGAAGATATCCATTATAGTCCCTGTTCACAAAAAGGGCGGTCGAGCTGAACCATCAAATCATCATCCTATAGCATTACTTGATGCCCCTGGTAAGTTCTTTGGCACTTTGATTCTTAAAGCACTAGGCAATTGGGCAAAAAAATCCAATCATATAGACATATGGCAAGCAGGATTTGTTCGTGGGATCGGAACGGCCCTCAACATATTCATTCTAAATCTACTGAAGGCCAGAACTGAGTGAAATGTGAACTACAAAATCTATGTTGCGTTTATTGATATAACGCAAGCATTCGACAGCATATCACGACCACGACTTTGGGCAAAATTACAACAATGGAGTTGTCTCCAATCCATACTAGCACCTATTCAGGCATTTCATCAAAACACCACAATACAAGTAAGACTCAATAAGACAGGATTGCTTACTAAATCCATACCAACCAACAAAGGACTGAAGCAGGGATGCCCTATTGCATCCAAATTATTCAATCTCTTCACTTCAGATGCCAGTGATAGCTTTCAAGACGTTAGGCACTTTCCACCATCAATAGCCACTATGTAAGTGAACAGGCTCATGTATGCTGACGATGTGGTCCTCATAGACCAGACCCCAGTAGGCCTCCAACGACAACTGAATACTCTTAATAACTATCTACAAACTAATGGCCTCACGATTAACCCAAAAAAATCAGCCATCTTACCCATGGGCTTGCGACATCATCTGACAAAATCCAAAAATCTAAGCTGGTCGTTACTGGGAACTTTTATTCCAGTAGTAAAGTCGTTTGTTTATTTGGGAGTCTGCTTGAATACTAGCAAAATAGATGCATCGAGACAACAAGCCTTTACCAAGAAAACAGCAAACTTGGAAAATTCGGCAGAAATGTTGCTAAAAAGATACTGCAACTACAGTCTCATACCACTGATTCAATTCTACAAAGCCAAAGTCATTCCCATTCTGACATATGGCGCTGAGACATCATTCAATTTTGAAATGAAAAACTGGGCAATACTGGAAGGACGTTTTTGGAAAACAGTGTTGAGACTTCCAAAAGGAACCCCAATACAATCAATAAGAATGGAATTGGGTCTGAGTTCCTTAGCGGTAATTGTCGAATGGAAGATGCTTGCATTTTACAGGAAATGCAAAGATGATCAACCGAAAGGAGGCTTCCTACATTTACACAAAGCACCGGCAACTAGATCTGAGCCAATATTGAATGAATGGGAAGAAAAGTGTCTAACCATTATATATTCCTTACAAGAAACCAATGAAACCTTAATGAACAATCCCGATAAAATCAAAAAGAAACTTTATTCATTGGATTGGTTCAATAACGAAGAGCAAAGGTGCAGGTACAAAGCATATGGCAAACTATGGTAAATTAGTCAGAAACCACATGCAATCCCGAACTATTTGAAAATATTCCCTCATTGGTTCTTTCGGGGACAATTTCTACGATTCAAGTTAAATTTGATTCAAACTAAAGAAACTACATGGTCCAAAACCATACAAGCAGGGCCACAAACTTGTCGTCTAGGTAATGAAGAAACATCAGTTGAAAATCTACAACATCTGATAATGTACTGTTCAACTTTTGAGAATCAAAGAACATGGGTAATGTGTGATGTCAAAAAAAACATGGATACAGACGAAAGGATATGTGGTGGAAAATGCTACTAACCAATGAAAAAACATCAATAACCTTAGCATTGATCAAACTGTTAATCATCATAAAGAATCACCTAGCTAAATTGAACTAGAGGAAACTGTTATAGCCTACATGACATATATACAATGCTGAGGTCTCTGTATCCATATTATCTTTTCTCGTTCTTTTTTTTCGCTTTATTCTTTAAATACGAAGTCAAAACATGTGATCGAAGGTTGTCTAATGTATAAACGTAAAATCACGTTAAATAAATTAAAAAAAGAGAGACTGGAAGTGCGTTTGTAAAGGGAACACGACTTGTAGCTCCTGTGAAACAATGAGTATTTATGGCATCGCCGGACAAGGAAAAATTGCCTTCATGTATACATTTTTTAAAAAAATTTTTTTTATTAAGTTTTCCAAAATAAACACAACATCACAGCACGCCCGACAGCGAAAGCATTACTTATTCAAGCATCTTATACATTAGCATATGTTGTCGCTGTCATCCCTTCCCTCCCACCCTTAACTCGAGCCTACTTGTTGCACCTTGGACCTAATGTCTCCTGGGGCACTTCTTCCTCTGTGCCCCCGGAGGTGTCATGTTAACTTAAGCTGGCGCGCGCAGGCTCAGTTAATGTAGATATTAGCTGCCTCCGGGCCATCAACGCTCCCACTTCTTCGTCTTCCCCCTTGTAGGCCGCATCATTCCATGCTGCTGTTTCCGCTTATGCCCATTTTAGTTGATCATGCCACCGCACCTCTAACCGAGGTCTCTGGCTTGCTTTCCACCCCATAGCTATTCTACGTTTGGCCAGGGTGTACGCCAAATCTTTGAGGTTGTATATATGCTTCATTTTACTGGGTCTGGCAAATCCTCCCACCATACATGCCCACACCGATTCTACGTCTAGTGTGATACCTTTCTCAGTGAGGCGATAGGTAACTTCTCTCCAGAATTTGCAAATCTCTGGGCATGCCCAAAACATGTGTGCCATCCCTGCATTCACTTCTCCACATTTGGGGCATTTTTGTATATCTGTGTTTCGAAATTGTGCTATCCTTTGAGGGGTCATGTACGCTATGTGGGTTATACATAACTGGATCTGTTGTAATCTAGCATTCCTGGACACTTTCTTATGGGATCCTTGTGCTCTTTCCCATTGCCTGTCTTGCATGGGTTCTCCTGCATCCTCTTCCCACTCTCATCTCAGCTGGGTCACCTCCTTCCCCACCTTGGGCATTAAGAGTTCATACATTCGGGACACCCTGTGCCATCCCTCCGAAATGTCGTACATTGTCTCTATGACCGGATCTGGTTGGTTCTCTAATACTACTTCTGACCACGTGGCTTTTATCTGCCTTAACACTCTGGTGTGGGTAATATATTGCCCAGGGTGCACTCCGGTGTCCTCAATTAATGTTGTGAATTCCAGTGCCCTCCCTTCACACCACACATCCCCCATTGTTGCTATGCCCATCGGTTCCCAATGCCTGCGTATTGTTTTCCTTAGTTGCTCGTCTATTCCCCTTAGTGCTACAAGCGGCGCATGGGGGGAGCATGGTGGCGGGTTCTCCATAATCTGGCATGCCTTATGCCACATTTTCCACCCTAGTTCTAACAGTTTCGGTCGTCCTTTCAGCTCTGATCTAGGCAGCAATATTAGTTCTTTCAGAAAAAAGGGTGCACATTCAGCCCTCAGCAGTCTGGACTCTGCTGTTGTCTCTTCAGACAGCCATTTGGCTACATACTGCAGTTCCCCCGCCAGATGGTATATCTCGAAGTTAGGCAGTTTTATTCCCCCTTTCTCGTACGCATTTTGTAGTTTCCATAAGGCTACCCTGTTTCTGGAGTTGTGCAAGATGAACCCTCTACATAAGATATGTAGTGTACCGTAAAAACGCTTGGGTGGCAAATATGGAATGTTCACAAAAAAGTGCAATTATCTAGGCAAGACCACCATTTTCAGCAGTGCCACTCTTCCCATCATGGCTAAGGGGAGTTTAGCCCAGAACTTCATGCTGTTTCCAATATTAGCTACTGGTGTCTCCGTATTATATTTACGTTCGTCTTCCACCTCATGGTAAATATCTATACCGAGGTATCGGAATGTGCTATTTTTCCATGGTATTTGTAGTACCAGCAGTTTGTCTAGCGTAATGCTCCTGTATATTCCCAAGGGGAAAATGCTCGACTTCCTGCGGTTAACCACAATACCGGAGAATGTCGCAAACCGTTCCATCACTTCTAGGATATGTTGCAGATTTTCCTCCGGGTACCGCAGGTAAAGCAGCATGTCATCCGCATATAGTGATATGAGGTGTGGCCCTTCTCTAGTGTGGACTCCTATATCTTTGTATTGTTTCCTTAGATATATTGCTAAAGGCTTCAGTGCTAGAATATATAAATCGGGGACCAGGGGCAGCCTTGTCTGGTGCCCCTACTGAGTTGCCACTTATCCGAGATAATCGCTCCTGTCTTGACTCTAGCTATCCGCGAGCTATACAGTAGCGTCACCCATCTCAATTAACCGGGCCCATTCCATATTCCTTTAAGGCCGCCATGAGCCAAGGCCACCTCACTGAGTCGAAGGCTTTCACCGCATCTAGCAAGACTATTGCTACTTAGTTTGCATCTCTCTGTCTGTTCAATGACGCGGTGAAGCCGCCTATGGTTATTGGCTATACTTCTCCCTGGAACATAACCCGTCTGATCATGGTGTATCAATTTATTTATAACCCGACCAAGCCTATTTGCTAGCACCATTGTGAGCATTTTGCTGTCTTGATTTAGCATGGATAGCGGTCTGTATGACCCACAATCTATGCTGGGCTTATTTGGCTTAAGAAGCGGGATAATCGTTGCTTCTATCAGTGATTCTGGTAGCCTCCCAATGTCAAACGCTTCATTTAACAACGCCAATAACGGGGTTAGCACCTCCGACTTATAAGTTTTATAAAATTCACTAGGGAGCCCATCTGTTCCCAGGGCTTTGCCGGTGGGCAACTGTCTAATCACCAATTCCAACTCTTCTAATGTAATGGGGGCCTCCAGGGTCTCTTCCTCTTCTATACTCAATTTAGGTAACCCAATGTCTTCCAATATCTCTTTCATCTCTCTCTCCTCCACTCCACTTGCATCTGCGTATAAGTGCTGGTAGAATTTCTGGAATCCCTTGTTCACACTCTCCTGGGTGTCTAGTATTTGCCCACTCTCTTCCCTTATCTCCCTTATCATAGGTCTGGGCCTCTCTTGCTTGTATAGCCATGCCAACAGCCTTCCCGACTTATCTCCTCCAGCATGTTGCCTTTCTATGTACTTCTTGTAATTTAGGTTACACAGTCTCTCCCAGTAGCCTCTACATTCTTGTTGCAATTGACTCATGGTTTCTGCGTCTTCGTGGCTGGCATCCCTTTTGTTCATCATTGATTCTAATTTGCTTTCCATTTTTTGCAGCTCTTTTACTATGTCCCCTTGGAGCCCTTTGGATTTTGATATCACTGCCCCCCATACCACTACTTTGAATGCATTCCACAGGATGCACTTTGAGTCTATGCTACCAGTATTTTTCTCAAAATATTCAATTATCGCCTCTCTCAGATCATCCCTGAGCTCTGTGTCTTTTAGTGCTTCGGCTCTAAGCCGCCACGTTGGAATCTTGGGTCTGGGGGGCTGGTATTGACACTTCAGGAGCAATGGTGAGTGGTCTGATAGGACCCTCGTTTTTACTCTGAGCTCGTTATCCCCGGTAATTTCAGAATTGGCGAACATATAATCTAATCTGGTATATAGGTTCTGCGGAGCAGAGTAGTGCAAATAATGTCTATCATTGGGGTGGTGCATTCTCCATACGTCTTCTAACTGAAGGTTGCCTAACAGGGTCCACAGCATTCTGGCTGCCGGGGTGGGCCTATCCTGCTTATTGTCTGACTTATCCACCCTGGGGTCCAGTGTGCAGTTGAAATCCCCTCCCCAGACAATCGCGCCTCCTAGTTATGGGCTAATTTTTCCATACAGAGCCTTAAAGTATGCCGCTGTGTCTTGATTCGGGAAATACGTGTTTATAATGCACAACCCCCTATTTTCCACCATCCCTCGTATCCCCACCATTCTCCTGTCTGCTTCTGCTGTGTGCTGCAGTAACTGAAAGGGTACATGTGGCACTATCCAAATAATCACCCCTCTGGCATATGCCGAATTCGTTGCCCCTATAACGGTCCCTTTCCATTTTCTCTTTATCACTTCTTGTTTTTCTTTCGTAAGGTGGGTTTCCTGCAGCAAGGCTATATCAATTTTCTGCCTCTTCAAGTACAACATGACCTTGTTCCTTTTCAGATAGTTGTTGAGACCCCTGACATTCCAGGTTACTATCTTAAGGTCCCCCATCACTTGTCCATATCTTAACTCGCTTCCGGTCCGCTTTTGCCCTTCCACCATCTGACTGCCACACGCAAATATAAGCTTGTTCCCCTCTCCCACTTCCCCAACTAACCTTTCCCGTTCCCCCTCCCATTCCCTCCCTCCAATCCCCTCAACACCCTTCTAACTATAAACACTCCAAATCCCACAACTCCCTCCCTCCCATGTCCCTCCACTCCCCACCCACCCTCTGTCTCGCCTGCCCCAACTCCCTAAACAAGTGCCCAGCTCCATCCCTGGATCTCAGGCTACCCTGTATCTAGTCCCTTTCTACGGCTTAGCCGATACTCGGAACCCAGCAGGGGGATACTATGCAACTAATATCCTGATGTATCCAGCTACTGGGGGTGCAGGTGCGTCTCCTACCTGGGGGGTTGTTAGCAAGTCTCCTGGAATAAAGCCTTCTATAATGCAATGACTGCATGCCTCAAACAATTATAATCCAGTCCCAATGTCCGCGTGTATGCTGCACATATCTCACATGAGACCTTCATTGCCATAGTTCTGAGCACCCTCGTCCTTCTTCTGGTCGTCCCCTCCCGTTGGGCAATTCTGTGTGTCCAGCCATGTGGCCACATCTTCCAGCATCTCAAAAACAAAGCTTTGTTCCTTAGAAGCACCTTCATTTTTACTGGGTACAGCAATATATATCTGTAGCCAGCTTCACGCATCCTCCTTTTCACTGCAACATAGCTCAAACCCTGCCTTTGCACCAGAAGGGTGTAGTCCGGGTATGCGGTGATGGTCGCTGATGCTCTGTTTATTGTTCCCCCTTTGCGGAAGTTCTCCAGGACCTTCTCCCTGTCCTTGTAGTTCAAGATTTTGGCGATGATGGGCCCTGGTGGGGCTCCTGGCAACGGCTTCTTTGACAGGGCCCTGTGCGCCCTCTCTACTGCAAACCCTTGGCTCAGCACTCCGCCTGTGATCTCACGTAGCAGCATATTTTCCACATAATTCGTTGGGTCAGCGCCCTCCTCTCCTTCTGGGAGTCCTATTATGCGCACTTTATTTCTTCGAGCCCGCCCTTCCACTTCCTCTGCTCTGGACTCTAAATTGCGCACTTGTTGCAGCACGTGGATATCTTTTGTATTGGTAGTGACCATGGTCTTGTTGCTTTTCATCTCCTTTTCCAGTGTTCCCAGCACCAAAGGCACTGCTAACTGCTCAACCCCGCTCCTCTGCGCCCTGCGCACTGCGTGTTCCTGCCACCCGGGGGGGCGCCACAATTAGCCCATACGTTAGTGGCTCACACCGTCTGAGTCACTTCGCGCGCCGACACTGCCCTACCTTCTCACTAAGTCTGGAAAGAAGAAGTTTAAAAAGGATATCTTGGCCTCCAACCCTGGTCTCCCTATTGCTGATACCTATATCAGCGCCTCTTCCAGACAGACCCTCACCGACATCCTCTTTGTTGTTCCTTCGCCGGATCTATGGACCCCCCATATGATCTCTCTGCTCTGTCCTGTCTCCTCCTCTCCCATAAATGGTGGCACTCGCTGGGAAGTCCTCATGGCTTCTTTTGACTCCTCCAGAGTCATCCTTAACGTCTACCTAAATGATACTGTCATGGTCCAAGGTCCCCAGGCCAATCTCCTCCTCTTCGTAATGGGTCGTAATGAGGCCCATGGAGTTTAAATGTATCCCTTTCACGGGGCCTTTAAACGCTGTGGTAGCCTATTTGTTCCCCTTTATTTGGCACTCTGGATACAAGTTTCTTCTAGCCGCTATTTTAAAGCATAGAAATTAGGCAAATCCTTTCTCTTCTCGGGTGTCCTCCCCGGTAACCTCTCTCTTCTCGGGTGTCCTCTCCGGTATCTTCCCTCTGTCTACTTAATTACTCTTTAGTCATTATTCCCTTCCCCATATATATATATATATATGCATTCTTCTCTACTTCTGACTATATTTTGTTTTTTCTTTCCCGCCTCCCTCCGTTACCTTTCATTTACTTGTTCTTAGGCGTGCACTTTTGCCAAAGTATTAGTTTTCTTCACTCAACGTTCGCATGTTTCCTCTCTGGATCCTCGGGATCACTGCCTTTGTCACTGCCTTCTGCGGCTTTTCCCCCGCTCAGCTGCCCGTAGGAGTGGGAAGGGGTTGTGTGGGGAACACAGGTCCCTTCAGACCTGGCTCTGCAGATTTTGTTTTTACTCTACCACTGTCTACAGGGAGCTTCACAGTCTACTCAGCCGAATGGCAAAGGACTTGTGATATTGCCGAGGAGCTAGAGTTACTTTATGCCGACGGTCAATGGGTGTCTTTGTCTAACCGATAATCGATAACCATTAATCTCTGCTACCAAGTGTGCCCCGAGACCCCCGACCGGCCCATAGAGTCAGAGTTTGCTCAGAAGCACTTTAAAACAAGATAGCCTCACCCATGAGATGGATGGGGGTGCAGATGTATTACTCCAACACCAATCAATAAGGACAACTCAATGGTTTGGCAAAGGGAGTCCGTTTAATGACAAGTACAAAAAACAAGGAGTTATGAATATCAGCAATGGTGCAATCTTCCTTCTCGCTTCAACTCCAACGAACTTAATAAAAATTGCAACATTTATACTAAAAACGCGTCATCATTGACGTGTTAACTCTCAAAAGTTAACATGCAATTCTATTGGTTCGGAAAAGGTAACTTTACTATAGGTACTATATCTGTATATGGTAACGGAGTGCGGGGATTGGGTAAACACTGTCAGGTGGGCATCTAAGCCCTACCTTTAAAATGACTACTGCAGACGTCACTAAAAGTACAACGTCCTATTGGTTCCACTAACTATAGGACCCTAGATTACTTTGTCCACTGTGATTGGGTTGCCACCAACCCCATGCATACTTTTTCACTTCGCTTAGCAGCACGCAGAATGGTCAACCAGGTGCAGGGTGCCCCTCAGCTCACCTGGCCTTCCTCCAATCAATCATTACTTTAGTGGCTATGTGTCAATTATTTTGCAGTGGTTGGCCTCGAGACTGCATCTTCTGCCTCGATATCTTCTCCTGGCTCACAGCCATGCGTAGGTGTGGGGGTCTTGCTTCGGTTCATTCGGCTGGTCACGTGATTCAGACACCATTGATTTGCCTTTTCTTCAATAATTTGTGTATTTGATTTTATGTTCACCCACCACCTGCCTTTGCCTTCTTATCTTTCTCCTTCAAGGCAGTATATTCTGGTCCTTGCTTCACTTAATTGTAGTTTACTGCTCGTTCATTTTGATGGATACGACCCGACCTTGGTTCCCTAGGCACGAGTTGCCTCTGCTGATTTTCATTTCTGCCGCTCACCTCCTGATCTTGTTGAATGTGAAACCTTTCTCGACTGGCCTAAGTAATTTTGATTAATTCTCTTTTGTGCAAAGTGAACGTATACTTCATATAAAGTGCTTTAATTGAGATAGATATGTATATGGCGCTTGCCGCACTATCCCTCTACTAAGCATAGTAAGCCAAGCCGCCACCATTCGTCTTCCATTAAGACCTTTTTGGTTCCTTCAGGGACTGTACTCAGACAATCTTCATTTCGTCTCATTTGTTGATATGGCTTCCTCAATGGGTATCTTACTGTCCATGGTTTCCTTGGTACTGGTACTTCAATAGGCATCGTTCTTCTGATAGCTACTGAACAGAGCCCTACCGCGGCTTTCTGCTGGTTTATTTGCTCAGCATGCGTCACATATCTTGGTGTGAATGTTCCTGGTACTTCAAAATGAACGGTTGGAGTGTGGGCTGTATTTGGGACCTCCTCTACACTGTTCTGCTACTCTGCACTTTCTTTTAAGGGCAATCAGCTCAGAGTTGTACCAACAGTTGCACTTTTTGGAAGTCTTCAGACAGACCCTCATGACAGGGGCAAGGATGTCAAGAGGGTTGGAGCTGGAGAGGTGAAAGTTTCATAGGACTGTGTAAGGGTGGGATTCAGCCACAGGAGTAGCAGGAGGAGAGTAGGTGGCGGCAAAGGCAACCACCGTCACTCTTTTCATGGGTCGGAGGACCTTGAAGGCAGGAGGTAGTTATGGGTGTGCCAGTGCTAGAGGAGAACAGAGATTCATGTGGGAAGAGAGAAGAGAATGGTCAGTCCAGGAGAGTGAGGTAGTGAGAGGGATAGAGAGAGGGATGTCTGTGGTACAAGTTATGCAATACAGGTCTGTTAAAAACATGTACATTCATCCTGTGCTAAGTGAGGCAAGGGTTTGGAGCAAACGCCTACAGGAACTAGTTAAAGATTTACAAATCATAAGTAAATGTCTAATGAAACAGTGTTTGGGATGGGACAGCAAAAAGGACATTTGTTGTGTATCCAAAACCAGCAGTGGGGTTTTCCCCAAAACCATAAAGTTCATAACCTAGTCTTAAAGCATGTGTGTCCCTCCACATTCTACAAACCTATGTCCAATGATATGGCCAACCCTAGTCTGAGCAAATCCTTAGCCTCCTTGCTAACCATACGTTAAAGCATAACATATCCCAAAGCTTGGCCAACAAGAGAGTTCACACATCCTATTCTTAAATGTCCAGCCCTATTCTAAGAACAACATAATGAAATGTTTTCCTGAGAAGGATCTCCCTGGTGTTACTCACAGTCATGGCTATTCTTCAGTCATCCTGCTTTCAAGATGTGTCTTTGACCTCCAGTGCATATGTCAGGAGTACATGGCATATTAGGGCACGTCCTGGGCATAGTATGCCAGTATTTGTGTGTGGCGAGAGTAACTAGCAATAGGATGCATTGCCAATACATAATATGTGATGTGAGTACCCAGTGGACTTGGGAATATTATCCTTGGACCCTGAAGCAAATTCTTCATTGATTTAGACCCCGGCCACACGATAAAATACCTCTTTCTAGCATAACTAGCTGATATTTCCAATTCAGACTTCCTTTTCTGTTGATTTGTGTGTTTATTTGTACACATCTTGTCACGTTTGATTGTATAGAAATATGTATATACTATTTTTCTTTGTATTATTTTTTGTATTGGTATTTTGGTCGTACATTGTTGATCCTAAATATGACCCCTGTAAATAGATGTTTTACAGTGGAGAGGAATAGAAGTACAATTAGGAACATTTTACAACTGTGATGTAAAGCATCAACACGCCTATTATTTGACTGCATGTGCAGTTTGTGGAAAGACAGTGGGACTGATGTTGTCTGTTTGTAAATTCTCACAATTTTCCGGTTGGGAATTTTCATCACTAATGTATGCTACGTGTTTATAGTAAAATCTAGTAATATACACCAGGGCGCCAGCTGTGTTCTGGCCAATCAGTGATGCTGTCCTGACTGGCGGACATTATATGGAACAGGTGGCTTTTTGCCTCAGAATGCCTGGCTTCGGGATACCATGCTGGCCACAGTGTGCAATGAAGACAATCCCTCTGGACTGCACAGAAGTTCAGATCAGGTGCTGGCATTTTCTCCTGAATAGAGGCCACGATCTGGGGCCATTGCAATAAGTGGGTGAGCTAGGCACTTGCCTAAGGCACAATGAAGCGTGGTTGCTGGTGACACAAGCCAGCATGGCACACCAACGGCCAAATTGAACTGGAGGCTCCGCGCGTGCGTGCGTGTGTGTGTGTGTGTGTGTGTTAAGAGTTTTTTGTACTGCATCAGTCGCCACTGCAGTGGTCAGACAGCAATGAGGCTTGTTAAGAGAGTGGTTATTGTTCGTCTAAATTGTAAACTGTCCGCATTGTCTCTTATACATGTTGCGCCCTGATGCCTGCGCGCTCCGGGGCTTTATAAACGAATAAACATATAGTGCCGCGCCAAAGGGATTCCAGACTGCGCTCTGCAAGAGACTAGGAAAGGGCATCAGAAGAAAAGGGCAAAGTGGAGGAAAGGTAAAACGCAAATGAAATGTTTATACAGGTAAGGCGGGAAATGAGGTGTAGGGATCGCGTGTGTGATGGTTCGGTGCAGAATGATCGCATCATAGCACTGATAAAAAAACAAACACATGCTTAATGCTTACTCCGAATAGTGTGCACCAATATGTGTGCGTGTCGGCTGGCACGCATGCGTGCGTGCGTGCGTCAAGTGCGAGAAACACAGTGTTGAAGGTGATCTCTCCTAGTACTTTGTGTGTTTTCTGAAGATGGGCCGGTCGTAATATGAGCAACCATGTTGATGACGGAAATTATGGAGAAGACAAAGAGGGGTGCTCCAGTGTAGCCTCAGCACTCTCTCAGCTGCAGCGAGCAGGGTAGGGCTTGTTCCCCGGCCAGTATATTGGGTACAGTGGCGTCATCAGGAATCAAATTTAAGGGGGGCACAGAGGGGGCCAAAGACAAAATTAGGGGGGGGCCACAGATAAAAAAAAGTAGTGGGACTGCCTATGAAAGGGAATGTGTGACGTAACAAGCACTCCTGCATAGAAGCTTTTGTGCACACCAACTACCAAACCCCACTGCACCTCCCTCCCATCAGAATAAATAAAAAAAACATATTCACAGGTTTGTGCGCTAGATTCTGATTGGAGGGGCTGGTCTTGATGGCAGAGGGGACTTAACAGCTCTTCATTATTGATTGCAGCACTGTGTGTGTGCGCCATGTGGGCGAACACAGCACTCCAGACAGTGCAGAGTGAGTAGCCCAGCTGACATAGGGGGGCACAAAGGGGCCCAGGATTTCAGACAAGGGGCCCAGAACCCCCCCCCCCCAGTTCCCCTCCTAGCCACGCTACTGATCGGGTACCCCGGCATGTTCAAGAAGCAGGACTTTGTTAGGGGAATTGATAGATACCACTCCCAGATTATACAATCTTGTCTGTGGTGGTGTGGTGTCCTCCTCAGGTGGGTTAGGCAGTAAAGATTTTTTTTAAATGTGTGGGGGTGGCTTTGCATGTATACATGTGTATCTGATGTGTTCATTTGAGGTGTTGCCTATGTGTTTTTGGAGTGATTGTGCATGTGTCTGAGCACATGCGTATGTGAGCATGTGTGAATATGTTTGGTGTGTGTGTGTGTGTGTGCGCGCGCGCATCCATGTGAATGAATGCTGGCTCTTGCATAGGAGAGATGAGGTGCTGGTGCTTTGGGTGTAGGGCAAGGAGACAGTGTTACAGAGTAATGTCAGAATGCGTTGACATTGCTGATATGAAACAATCTTTTTGCAGTGGGAATGCAGCATTAAGAGGCACTGTAACATGAGTCCCTACTTGCAGTGGCAACACTTGTATTATTAGGTGCAGAAACCTGAGTGCACCCATACAGCGACACTTCTGGTATTAATCGGCACAGCCAATGTGAGTGTGTTCATTTATTAACAATATTGGCATTTTTGAGCATAGCCAATATGAGGGTGTTCATACAGTAATACCACTGAAATGATTGGCGTAACCGACATGAGTATGTTCATAAAGAGCCAATAGTGGGATCCATTGCACAGCCAGAATGAAAAAAAATGCTTTTTACAGTGGCAATTATATTATTATTAGGAACAGCCTATGAGAGTATGCACTTAGAGCGACAATAAAGGCTTTATTCGGCATATTGAAGGTGAGTAAATTCATACACTGTCAATACTGCCATATATTGGCACAGCTAGCATTACAATGTTTTTACAGGAGCAATATTAGTATTATTAGGCACCGCCAAGATGAACGTTTTCTCACCATGGCAATACTGGCATTATTTAGTATAACCAAGGTGCGTTCATACAGTGGAAATGCTGGCATAAATTGGCATAGGCAGCATGGAAATGTCTTCTTTCAATGGCAATAAGGCATAGTGCACACCCAACATAAATCTGTTCTTAAAGTGGCAATACTGGCAAATATAGTATGCACAGGAAAATGTGTTGGAAAATGCTGCTATGCACTGTTTGGTGACATGGCATCTGTTGGATTTTTTCATGTGTTGCAACAGAGAATCAAATGAAAGGTGAAAGGCTTTTATCCATTTACTAGTAAAAAGTATTCCTCTGTCATTTTAAAAACATTATTTTAAATAGAGGAGAAGCCTCTGAACTGCCCTTATTTAGTTTAGGAAATCACCCTATGCCCACTCTCTCACACTGTCTACTGGGAAATATGTATGCGCCTTCAGTAAAAGATTTCACCATCTGCCACTAATTACAAAAAATGTAAGAATGCTGATAAGACCGGATGATAACTAGAATGGAATGTATTCTAGTACCAATGTTTCACCTGAAAAGCATGCTCCTCCTTAAAGGGGTAGTTCGCTCAGAAACTGTATTGGCCCAATCGACTGGGCATACATTTCTGAGCATACATCGATCGATCTTAAAAAACATTCCAATGCATCTTACCTTAGTTTTACGCACTTTTACAAATGCAAAAAGGATGGGTTGATGCTAATCTTATCTGTTGAACCATCGCCTTAAGTTCAAGTGACCTCACTGCAGTAATTCAGATCCCCCGCCCCTAAAGCTGACCTAATTAGTCAAAACGATATGCTCCACCTATTTTAATGACATTTGTGGGCAGCAAATGCCAAACATACCCTGTCATCACCCACATCATAACGTCACCTAATGCAAAACAAGGAACATAAACACACACATCCACACAAAACGCTACAGTTTTTTTTCTCACAATAATCATATTTTGAAGAAAACATCAGTAGTCGGGAACATCACAAGTACTTTTATTTTTGACATAATGCTCAAAAGAGGTGATTAGGTAGCAAAAATTGTGTGGTTCGCATTTTTTGTGTAACTGTGAACTGTGATCTTATAATGCCAATTCCATTCATCTATTGATTCATCCCAGTATTTTCATTCTTTATAGAGAGTTCTTATGTACCATCACTGATGTTTGATCGACGCGCATGTCGTTCGGTTAGTGAAAAAAAAGGAGTACTTTCACTTTCAAATGCAACACTTTCACATCCGCACGTTTGCAGACCCTATGGGCTACCTATGGGCTACCATGTTGCTCCTTATTACTGCTACCGCAAAAGGGCAGATTAGTGTCTGTGATCGTCCTAGGTAATGATTATCACAGATGCATTGTTGATGATTATTGTCCAATTCCGGTTGAAGAAGCCGTCAACTGGAAGATTGAAACCATGGCAAGCGCACATCGGTAGAACATAGCTATGTATTGCCATTTGCAAATGTGGGAGACTTTTTATTTCGACCGATACAATTTTATGCCCCAGTCCGACCCGGGTGCATAAAATGTACACCACACATTGCTGTTTGCTAGTGTTCACAAACAAGCATCACTGCTCTCTGTGAATGCTCGTTTTTGTTGGCAGTGCAAATTAATATTGCACCGCCCAAACAATTCCATGATTCAGGCCTTAAATCGCTAAAATTCCAGCATGCCTAGAATGAGCAGAGTTTTGAAAAGGCTTACTGGCTTCTGCGTAGATCTAGTCCAGCAATCCTCTTAATGTCTGCATTGTTGCAGGCGTACCTGGGTGCCCTCCACAAGTGGGATTCCACAGTAAGATAAAAATGAGCAAAAGCCTCAGGTGCATGTTCATAGTGTACATGGGTAACATATGCATTTAAATGACATGTTCTTCACCCATTATTTCGCTGTTGGTGACACTGTGACCCATACACCTTTGGACTATTGCAATCTTCAGCCATGTAGCACAATTCCTACTTGCCAATGAAGTTAGACTACATAGCTTAAAATAGTTTTTCTTTGCTTTCATTCTGTATGCCTGCTGCTGCACTTTTCTGATGTGAGTTCATTACAAAAGTGTTTGGTAGGACCCTCAGTAATAACAATGATGGTAGATTGTGCTACTCACTGTTGTGCACAGTTCGATAACGCATGCAGAATGATGTAACAGTCATGTATTACATAGTATTATAATAGTACCATTGCTGGTCATATTTTATGCACATAATAGACAATATTGTCACCTTAAAGCTTTTGCTGTCAAAAGGAAAAAAGGTTCCCTTAAACCGTCTAACTGCCAGGGTGACAAATGTCCAGCCCAAATCATCAAAGACGCGGCTTGAGATGTCTCACTTTTAATGCCTCCTTTGCATCAGGTACTATCCCAAACAATTTAAAGGAGTCCTGGGTCCTCACCCTCCTTAAAAAAAAAAACTTGATCCAGCCATGCCCACCAACTACAGGCCTATTATGACAGTGCTTTTTTTACTTAAAATACTAGACCGTGTGGCCTATCTCCAGATACAGGAATACTTAGAGACTAACCAACTCTTGGGTACCCGCCAATCTGGATTCAGGCCCCAACACGGCACGAAAACAGCACTGATGAATCTCAAAACACAGATTGACTAATTTAGGGACAAGGGGAACACTGCACTGTTTCTCCTCCTCGATCTCTCGGCCGCTTTTGATTTGGTTGACCATTCAGTTCTATGCAACCACCTCAATTCAGATGCCCACTTTGTCCAGGATGCCATTATCTAGATCAAATCCTTTTTGGGTAACATGACTATGTGAGTCTTCTCACTGACTGCGGCAGCAGACTCCATTCCTATTACATGTGGTGTGCCACAGGGATCCTGGGTTTCACCCACTTTGTACAACATATTTACTAAGCCCCTATTCGATGATCTGGACCACCTGCGTGTCACATATACCAACTATGCCGATGACACCCAGATCCTTATACCACTTTCTGGGGATCATGATAAAGATACGGCTGTAGTAAATAAAATCTACCTCATCATTCAGGCATGTATGGCCGCCCACGGACTATGCCTGAATGATGACAAAACTGAGCTCCTCATCCTAGGAACCACAGCCAGCCTCAATAAACTAGGCCCTAACTATTCATCCTTCAACATAGATGGCAACATCATAAAAGTTGCCAATGAGGTAAAAACATTAGGTTTCTACCTCGACTCAACCCTCACCATGGCCAAACAGGTCAATGCCATGGCCTCGGCCACGGCATATACCTGTAAACTAATCAGAGCTGGTAAACCTTTCTTATCCAAAGACAGCTGCATTACACTTGCCCGAGGTTTAATTTTATCAAAGCTGGATTATTGCAATGCTCTATACTTGGGCGCCAGCAAACATATAACTAAGATTCAAATCCTACAAAATAATGCCTTGAGAACCGCCTTGGGCGGTTTATAGTGATAAAATCAAAAAATAAAATCTCGAAAAAAAAGGTCGAAAAAAAAGTTAAAAAAAAAAATGTCGAATTTTTTTTATGCCGTTTTTTATTCGAAATGGGGGTATCCTCCCCCAACTCCCCCTTTTTTTTTTTTACCCTTTTTTTTAAAATCCCGGACCCCAAAATAAATATATAATTAAAAAAAGAGTAATTCGACTTCTTTTTTTCGAGATTTTTTTTTCGAGATTTTGACCGACCACCGTCTTGGGCATTGCCATGTGAGAACACATCTCAGCAGCAAGGCTTCATACCAAATGGCTAACTATCAATGATAAAATCTGGCTAAAAACTGTATCGCTCATCCCCAAATGCCTCAACAATGCTGCACATCATTACCTGCACAGAGAATTACTAAAAAAAGTCTCTCCGTCCCTTCAGATCTGCCAACGCCAATTGCCTAATCATACCCAGATTCAAATTAACTAAAGCAGGCGGGGGTACCTTCCCTGTCAATGCAGCACAGCTATGGAACTCCCTCCCTCCTATCTTGAGAGCAGACCAAATATTTCTTAAACTCAGGCACAACACCATTAAGTGGCTCAGGGAAAATGACCACTAACTACGTCAGCGCTTATCCTGGACCTTTTAATTTACAGCATCTTCTATAGATCTGACAACATCTCATGACTGTTATTTACCTTCTGCCTATTGTAAATATGTAAATTACTGATAGACACCTGTCTTTATATGTATTGCCTTCTGTAATTAATGCAACTGCCTATATACCTAGTATGATGGTAACCTTGTAACCTACTTACCTCTAAGTTGAAAGCATTCTTGTAACCTTTCCTGTACCTTGCGCCCTGATACCCCCGGGTCTGGCGCGCACAATAAACAAATAAATAAACAAAAGTTGCGAGAATGTGCGCATCTGAGAGCCACCCTTTTCACCCCTTTCCATGGCCCTTTCTGGAAACTTTAAGGGCCTGATTCATGGAATATTAGCATGGTGCAAAGACACTTTGCAAAGTCACTTTGCATTGCATGAAAAATTCCATGATTCAGGCCCTAAGTGTTTTGAAGGAAATCTCCTCCGCTTCATGCGCAACACAAATACATATTATTGGTCAGACTTACTCCCTCTCCATCACCATATCCATGGATGTCATCCCATGCACTTACCTCTGCTTCCATGAATTGAAATGTGCAGCAAACTTAACAAGAATGTACAATATGTCTGCATAATAACTATCAAGTCCACTCAGCGTCCTTCACAGTGTTGTCCATGAGCAATCTCCATAGCTACAATTACCATCAAGTGCCCGACCATAACTTCTTTTCATGTCTTGCATAACATGAATGGCAAATAAATGTGATCTGACATGTGCATGTGAACTAGGACAATGGAAGAGGGATATGTACAAGCAATTATTAAATGGGCAATGGGTGCAAATGAAAGGGGTTGTGTGCCAGGTAAGGGAAGGGAAGTCCGTAAAGAGTAAAGGGTATAACATAGGTATGCTATTTTATTGTAAGCAATCATAGGATGAAGGGGCATCAAGGTTAGGTTGCAATGGAAGAAAACCATATGGTGCTGTGTAAAATAGGATAAAAGATACAGAGCTATAAATCATGAAAGCGGGATCATTAGATTGCAAGTTACATACATTATATCTTTTGTACAGTCAAAACAGTTTCCGAACATTGGGAAAAAGCTTGAAACCTGCTTTGTAAAACCTTTTGAAGATAGCCACACATCACTTGAATCTTGAAGTCAACCTTTCAACAAGATCAAGTTTTGCTGACAAACATCTTTTGCAGTGTTCTGTGGCATAGACTGGGACCTAGGAATAACATCTGGAGCCATTCCATGTGTATGCATGGCCAGCACAGTCAATGTCAGATCTTTAACTAATTCAAAGCCCATCTGCTGCAGTATTGGCTTTCCACCCACTGCGTGTTTTTGCAAACTACATGTTGTAAAGAAGCATCCCGGAGGTTCCTCCAGTTTTTGCTTGTTCCCTACCAATGTTCTCATTGTGTGCAAGTACAGTCAGTCTGGTTCTGGCCTCCATACTGTCTATGCCTAATCTTTTAGGCCTGTACTTTATGCACATATTATGGAAAACTTCCAAATCCCCATTGTGCAAGAATTATTTGGATCCACTCATGTCCCTTCAAAGCATTTTGTCATACACAATCTTCTCGAGTGCTGTGTGAGGTGGGGAGCTCGTCACCTCCCACTTTTGTTTACGATCTTGCTCCTTACTCAAAAGTCCATGCACACATTTATGGAAACGTTGGTTTTCTTTCCCAAGAGTGTATGTTTGGAATATGGAGCCGCATTGAATGCCAATTTTCAAGCTGAATATCTACCAATCCATTACAGGATTTTGAGCTCCACCAAAGATGGTTGCTGATATACTGTGACCAATTTAAAAACATGTCTGTACCCATTTTTACCAGCAGCTGTAATTGTTTTAGAAATTGATTCTGCGACATGCCATATGTAACACTGATGCTGTATGTGTGCGAACTTCTCTCGCATGGCCTTTGTTATTCCAACATACCTGTCAGTGGCTATCAGGTCTATTTACATTCCTCTATATCATAGAAGTTCAATAGATTTAATGATACCATATTTCTCCATGGCAAAAGAAGATGTACATTCAGACACTTGGACGATGACTGAACTCACATTTTATTTTTGCTTTCTATCTCTTGGAAGTGGTAAGTGCAGTATTTAGCAAAAAAAACAGGACTGTCACACTCTCCATCACCAGCAAGCCTCAGCCTTTTGCCAGCAAGAGCATTGTCAATTGAAATCTGTTTGAGATTCCAGGCCTGGCTAATAGCCAGGAACAAGAAATGTTTCTGATATTTGTAGTATTGGATTTTAGCAAGGAAATCAAGTTCCACATATTTACAGAAACTTGAAATTTTACTAAACATTGATACGCTAAACAACAAAGCAGATGAAGAAAGTACATTTCCAGCAGGCACTTTTCCAAGCATCGATTGAGCAGACCATGAACATTTGTCATGAATGTGGACACAGCTACCCATGATCTTCAGGTTGGTGCCTTTGACTACAAAAGTAAACTACACCAAAGGCTCCGCACACATCCTCCTATGTAAATTATGATAATATTTAATCATTTTCATAATCTCTATCATGCAGCAGTTGAATGCAATTGATTTGGGCTCTGTTAATAGCTAATCATCCAGCAGTACAGTAGTTTGAAATTCGATGGTGGTGGACAAGTCCTCCACACTTGGAAGAGTGAAGTCCAGATCATGAGTACAATCGTCTATTAATTGCAAAGATGCCTCAGTTATTTCAGTGTGTGATATTTCTGTATTCTCTGTATGTATTGGGGAAACAGGGAACTTTGTCTCTTTCTTTGATTGACATTTTCTAGAGGGTTTGGATTGTGTGAGTGGGTCGGCAAGCAATTCTGAACCATCTTCTGTGTTGTTTGTCTCTTCTGGGTGATGTTGTGTGCTGTAACAATGATCCATGGTTACTTTCCATGGGTCACTGGGGACATTCAATTCAAATTCCAGCCACTGGACATCAGCATTATGACTCTGAATCTTGAAAGGACCATGCTGAGCCTCAAAATGTAGTTGCTCCAAGTGACATTGGTTTGGCAAGCACTATCATTAGTTTGTGTTGTTATCTGTGTCTGTATGCTCCTCGTCTTCATAGGCTTCAAATTGATTAAGAAGAAAACATGCATAAATTATAGCACAAATATAGATTATATGGAATACAACCTCAACATATAATATCAATAAAATAACTTTTAACCAAGTTATTTTAAATAAATCATGTTTGTTATTTACCTGTGTTTTTTTCCTAATGTGCCTGTAAACTGTCAATTTTGATTTGCTGACCACAAGACCGAGATTATATGGATTGCAACCTCAAAATGTAATATCAATAAAAAAACTTTCAAACAAGTTATTTTAAATAAAATCTGTTATTTAAACTTGTTTTCCTAATTTGCCTTGAAACGTTCAATTTTGATTTGCCAACGACAAGACCAAGCTGAAAAACAGCATTTTGAAAATGTATAAACCAAGCAATTTGCTCTTCCACTGAAAGAATCATATATACATATCTACAAATTGAACCCAATTTCCCTATGGCGACCCTTATAACATATTAAATATCACATGAAAGGTAAAATTGATGATAACTGATATTTTACCATACCTTATGTATACCTCTGGTCCATGTGTCTCTTCAATTATGACCACTTCAGTAGTACATTCCTTGTACATAACAAATTCAACAGAAATGGTTCAATTGTAAAACAATTTAATGTTACAATCTTTGATCACACAAAGTATATCTTGAGAAAGTTGGTTTAATGATTGTCATCCTTAAAATATCAGATAAATGTTGAAAAAAGATACGGTTATTTGTCAGATTACAATGTTTACATTATTATTTACATATAGCTGAACACTGTATAGATGTAACATTTTAAAAAGACATATTTGAAATTGTACCTGATAACCGTCTGAGATGTTGCAGGGAGTTGGTGTGAGATCATCCTGCAAAACATAGTGGGCCTCATTAGGACCCTGGCGGTAAGGGGTTTGCGCCAGCGTTATGGGGATGGGGAAGGGTAAATGGGTCAATGGGGACTTACCGCCCCGCCGACCTCGGAATGGGGCGGTAAGTCCACCATCCGCCATGGCGTAAACGGACTTTACGCCATGGCCGGAAAGTCCGTCGATGGCGGAAAAAATCCGCCAGGGTCGTAATGAGGGCCAAAGTATGTTTTTGTGATAGTTTATTTGCATTGTTGCATGTGTTTGGGCGATAAATAGAACAAGGTTGTTGATCAAATGCTTTGCAATTTGCTGACGGTATTGCAAATTCTCAAAAACGTATCAGTTATCTTAAATTCAAAGAAGATATTGTTAATCAAAAACTATCAATATAATGCAATACATTCTCACATCTGATACCTAATCCTCCAGACCAGTTGCAGTAAAAGAATAGTACGTTGTTGAAATGCCAGCATCCCCCTATATCAAAGTAATTGTAAAAATAAGGATGTAAAAGCAAAATATAAATGGAGACACATCTATAGATTGTGCACAGAGGATGTTGACATGAGACGTGCATTGGCATTGTGAAAAGGGGCGTGAGTGTCTAGTGATGTCAACTTTAGGGGTGGGTGCTTTGAATTACTGCTGCGAGGGCACTTAAACTTAGGGAGATGGATCAATAGATAAGATTAGCTCAATATGCCGGTACCCGACCCGTCGTTTTCGCATGTGTAAAAGTGAGAAAAACGAAGGTAAGATGCATTGGATTTTATTTTAAGATCGATCGATGTATGCCCAAAGAAACATGCCCAATCGATTGGGCCAATAACATTTCTGAGCGAACTATTCCTTTAACACCTGTGAATGCCGTATGGTTCTCTAGGTGGTTCAGCAGGTTTTGCAGGTGTATTGGTTGACGCAGTTCAGCATTTCTGGTGGGGAGGGAGAGTGACATGCAACAGAACTTAGGAAGAGCAAGTGACAAGAGCATAATTGGAGTAAAAGAAATCCTGCACATGTATTTTATAGTGGAAATTCTGGCATTTCATGAGATCAGTATTGTGCTTTTCATTGGTAAAAACCAGTAGGAAAGCCAGACAGTGTGGGTATATATTAATGTTGTGACACACTTCATGATATTGTTTGGGAACTAGCAGGATATCAAGTGGGCAAGGCTAGCATATGTTGTTGAGAAAGAGGTCATATTATTTGGGAACAGCTAGCATGAAAGGGGGGGCTAGTACTAACATATATAGTAGGCGTTTCATGATATGCTTTGGTCCCAGTAAGCATGAAAGGGAACACGCACTGGCGTACAGTGTTGGTATACTGGTATTTATTGGAATGCAGTATTTCGACTTTTAGGTCTTGTCCCTTCCATATCTAGTGTGGTCAAACTTGTTTCTTTCATCTACAAATGTTAAATCAAGTTACCTCCCCTGCCTGGATTAATATAGTTAACAGTGCTATCTCACATAGGTCAGATTATTGTAATGGCCTCTTTTTGGGTTTCCCTAAAAATATCCTTTCTTGACTAAAGAACAACACTGCTAGGCAGCTAATGAACTTGAAAATGTTGATTCATGTCTCCCGTGTTTTTCGCCCTCTATTGGCTTCCAGTGGATAAGCTTATTATGTTTTATTCCTTGTTTTTAAAGGTCCTTCTTTCTAACATCCGTTGTTTGTATCTGGACTATGTGCTGCCTCTGCATATTCACTGTAGTTTCTCCAACCATCTTGTGGTGCCAATACATTGTTGTACCCCGATGGGATGATCATTCTTTATGTGTTCTCGCACGATCACACTGGAATTATCTTCCAGACTCTCTACATGATATAATAACCCTGTGTGCTTCAGGAAAGCTTTAGAAAAGTGCCTTGCACTGTGTGCATAAAGGCCCATACCATCAGTGCAAGGATAGCAGTGGTGGTGAAAAGTTGCACTCAACAAATACAAATAAATAGAAAATAGAAATTGCCCCCTCCCTGCAGAACTGATAGCTCTTTGGATTTTTGCCCAATTTGTCTGAAATCTGCTCCCACTGCAAATGCAGCTAATTTGGTTCAGGCTCTCCCCTGCTAATTCAAGGATAGCTTTTACACTCCACCACATCAAACAGACTGCCCTATACTAAGCGTCATTATTATGTTGTGTTGGAATCTTGAGTTCAGCTTGTGCAAAACCAAGTATACATATGAATAATTAATATAAGTAAAGGGTTTAATGCAAAGAGACAAAGGGCCTCATAACGAGTTGGCCGCAAAGGGATACCGGGCACCAGTAAGGACACCGGTGCCAGTAATCCCTTTGCACCCTATTAAGAGTTCCCTTAGCGGGTCCCTTCCTTAACGCCTGGTTTTACCAGGCGTTATGGACGGGGCCCATTAAGGGACTTTAGAGCTAATAACGGTACCGCAATTTGCGGTACCGTTATTAGCGCCTTCCCATTGAGCCCTATGGGGGCTCAAATGGGAATGGCTTTTTCAATGGGGACTTACTGGTCCCGCAAAGGTCGGAATAGACCGGTAAATCCCCATTGAACGAGGTGGGACTCGGTACCGGTATTGGAGGTAGTCATGGCGCTAATAGCGCCATGACTACCTGCAACCTCGTAATGAGGCCCAAAGTCATTGGAACTTCATGTGAAGATAACACAGCAAAATAGAAAATTCCATATATATGGTTTGCAAAAATAAGTAACTTTTATTTCTGTGCTGTGTCAATTCATAACAAGTGATTGCAAATTACCTTGCAAAGGTGTATACTTGATTACCTAATCCACCTGGTTTTGAGCAGGTGTAAAAATGAGGTGGATTCCTAGTGTAAAACTGAGGTGGATTTCATAGGAATCCATTGGTTGTACGCCTGCATGGAAATCTCACGCAAGCTGTTCCCAACTATGATGCTGCAATACAAATACCTTTGACATAACATAACATAACATAACATAACATTTTATTTTTGTTTCTTTAAGGCGCATCGGATTAAATGAGACTGGCCCAAAGACTGGCCTACAGGTGGAACACCGCGAGGTCGCAGAGCAGAGCTGAGCTGTGGAATGCGTGATGCCTCAGGCTCAAGGTCACGTCAAGCCCCTCCTGAGAAGTACTCAGCTGATGACACTGCTGCTGTAATCCCAAGGCCAGAGGCTGCCTGCAGTTATTACAGTGAAAGCTTTCGCAACTGCACGCTATACTCCTCCCCCCTTTTCTCCGAAATGTACCTTTTTGTTATTACATGTGCTTATACGTGCTGTTTCATGGGTGGAGAAGGGGTTAGCCACTCCATTTGTATATACAGATGAGCCAGCCATGGGAGAGACAGAACAGTAAGCAGCCGTCACATGCATTGTTGTGTTTGTGTTACAGCCCATTCGTCTCTACATTTGATCTCCTGTGTATTATTTGTGCCTGGAGTGCCTGAAGTGCTTGAGTGTGTCCTGGGGGAGCAGGATGAGCCTGTAACATATTAGTGCCGAAACCCGAGAGCTCCCCTTCCTGACCTGCATGACTGGAGTGTACAACAATACAATGGGTACATGAAAAAGTGTTTTTCGCTGTACCTGTCGCACGCTTGACTAGGGGACTCTGGAGTCTTCAGGGACTCTATAAATAATACAGAGACAGTGCCTCAGAGTGCTTCAGCGGTACAGTAAAGCGGGTTGGGAGGGCAACTAAAGGACTGCAATCAGGTCAGAGCATTCTTGGGCACCTGTGATACAGTCAGATCGCCAGTAGTGGAGAGGCGGTGTAGGGTTGATGCTGTAAAGGGCACAGGGTAGGAGTGTGAGGTCAGAAGCCTGAGTTAACCTGCAGTAGGGCTGATACTAGTTACAGATTACAGTTACAATATGGCAGACACTGGTCCACTGACCAGGCGGCAGGACAGAGCAGACCTGTCATATAAATTCGGGGTTGAGTGGAGTATTGGAGAGGTTGAGGAACATGGTGGACAATTGGGATGTGGTCTCTCAGTCGGTAAAAAAGAATAGGGAGGTGAGGGTCACCCAGGAACAGCAGTGACAAAGGGTACCACAGGGAAGGGACAGGGGAGATAGTGCTGTACTACAAGTGAAGCACAAAGATATCACCAAGGTGATGAAGATAGGGAGGGATTAGAGACCCTCAGATTTTGCATACATGCCTACATAAACTTTCATGAGGGTCACAATATGGCTGCTGTTGCAGGATGACATGAGGGTGGTGGAAAGGAAGGTGGATTTAGAGGAAAAGTTAAGGACCACCCAGGGTTGGGCATACATTCTGAATGCAACTGAAGACGCGTCGCTGACAGTGAGAAAAGCAGTGCCAGTGAGGAAGTGCAAGGAGTAGGCAGAGGGAGAACACACAGAGGGGCAGGATTGTGAGGTGCTGGCACCAGCGCCTCTGCGGATTGGGGTGGGTGATGCAGAACGCTATGGGGATGGCTCTACGCATTTCCGAGAAAGGGGAGGAAGAGGGAGGGGACACCGGCTGGGTGCGTACCGGAGGGGCAACTGTGTGCAACAGAGGGGTGGGAGGATATTCTGGAAAAAAGTGGTACGATGACAGATTTGGCAAATAGGTGCCTGCAGGGAGAAAGAGGCAACACACAGATACAGATAGTCCCGATAGCTGTGGTGATGGCCACTACCAAGAGTACTACCCGCATTCTGACACACACAAACAGGGTTCTGTCAGCATAGGGAGACATACCCCGACAAAAGGGCAGAAAATAAACTGGATTCCGACAGGACGGATGACTGTGCAGTGTGCACCTTAGAAGGGGAAGTGAACACAATGCTGGTGGAAGGGATAGTGTCAGGCAAACAACATTAATACATGTCAGAGACTGTCAACACACAACAGGGCGTTTTCAGGGCATGTGCACCAGAGAAGGACATTGATGGGCCCACATATGAAGAATGCTGTCAGTGTCTGCAGGGAAAAGAGCACAGTATGGTGAATTACAATCAGTGGTGTTGGCTCTGAGAAGAAGATAACTCCATCTGAGCGAGAGTGGCCCATGACACCTGACAAGGACCTACAGCCACAGCCAATGGCATCCCCAGAAGATAAGGAGTGGCCTGTGGCAGGGGGCCCACAGCTGGAAGTGACACATATTATCCTACAGAAGGGCAAGAAGGAGGGACAAAGGAAATGTAAATGGTTCCATGCAGACCAAAAAGGGGAGGATGAACAAATGCTGCCATATATGAATGTGCAGAAGGAGCAAGACAATGTGTATCAGTGCCTGACAGAGATGGCCTGGTGGCCCCATGGCCAAAGAGGGCTGGCAGAAGCACACAGGCATTTGTGTGACTGGTTAGAAGAAAAAACAGAAAGAGCAGCCAAAGAAGTTGGTAGTTGAATTTGTAGAACAACAATAATATTAGATGCATTAAGTGATTCTTCTTGGATTTCAAGTATAAGGGAGCAATTTGAGCTGGGATTGAACCCGGGAGAGTTGAAAGAGTAATATAACGGTCGCATTTGTTGCAATTTTTTGCATTTCCTTTGGCTTTAAGTTCATGGGGTTCAAACAAGTTAGGAACCTTGATTACCATTTCAATATATTGATGAAACACAAAAAACTGCATATTTATCTGCTGGTCAGTCAACTATATTTAGCAAACGCAGTGAAGAAAACCTTAGTAATAAGGTTAAAACATGTGTTGGCAATCCAGAAAAGAATATATACACTGAAAACTGATTAGTGATTTCATTTTTTTAGCCTTTGGGTTTTTTGTGTTTTTATTTTCTCTGGCTGCTGCTGGAAGATCATAAACATTTAAAATAGTCTTAGCACCACAGCAGGGATGGTCTATATCCTGTCAGATTGAGACATTGTGATCACATTAACCAAGGAAGCAACCGTTGAATAGCTTTTCACAATGGATGTGGTGCACCAGGATTTTCACTTTGATGAGATACGATACTTAGGTGGGACATCAAAGTGGCCCTCGTATTCATCTCCTCTCTCGATTCAGCCATCCTGTTCTCTTCCCCACATGGACACAATGGTGTACCAATAGATGGCTCTTGTTTGTTAAAGGCCTGCCACAGTACATGCATTTGCTCTGATTTTGGAACAGTCTTACACAACTAGACATTCTTGATAGCCCAGATATCACTTGGTGAGAGCTCTTTGACCATTACATTTAGAGCACATTTCAATGTTTCCAATCTTACTGCTTTCTTGTGCTCTGTTGGACTGTGGTTCTGTTGGGGTTAGGAACAAAGATAGGGTTTACTGTTTCCTTTTGACAGGGTTCCATAACAAAGACACCCCAGTTTTAATTTTGAAACTGCACAATAATGGTGCAAGATAAACCCCTGCTATTTGAAGGCAATACTTTCTAAAAAAACCAGGGGTGTAGCTCAAGTGGTCGTTATTGTGATTACCTATTTAATTTATGGACCATGGGCTTGTGTCACTTCTTCTGACCAATACTGGGCAACTCATTATAACAAGAAACAGTAGCTTTGTTAGCGAGAGAATAACTTTCTAAATATGTGGTAGATGGCTCGATGAAGTATTATCCCCTGCTTTGAATTGTATGCTAATAGTTCTTTACAATGAACCAAATGACCATGCATGGACAGATTTTGTAATAAACGAACTTTACAATGTTATGCTAATAGTTTTTATACTGCATCAAATCACCACCATAATAGTATCATAGGGCTGAGGCTAGCAGAAGAGTTAGCCTATTGTGCCCCAATATATAAAACGTGATAGTAACATGTTGAATAAAAAAGTATGATTGTAGCATTATTTTCCATGTCCTGAATGCCTATCATTACCAGCATGCAAAATACTTTTAGCTTAAAACCATCTAATCTGGATTTAAATTTACTCTCATTACTGAAAGAAACAAAGTGAATGAAAATGCGTTATGATCACCTGACTGTAGTCATTATTTCATACAGCATGCATCTTGAGGCACCTCTCCCCTCTTCTAATCACCCACATTCCGCTCCTCCTAATGGACAATCATCACGGACTTGCTGTGTTTGCAGCCATCTTGCGTTTGTTAATCACACTTCACTGTGCCTACATGCAAATGAAAGACAAACCATACATACATAGCATGCTCAGAGATTCATCTGCGAGCCTGGGATCGGGTGATCAGTGTGAGTGCGGTGTGTAATCATTTTTGTTCGTTTCCAAATACTGGGAAATGCGACCAAATTACAGCACTGTTTCAGTTACTGACGTTTTTCGTTTTCCTATGCACACTTGACATTGCATTAGTTTAGTTTAGTTTATTTATTTATATAGCGCACCTAACCCTGCGTGCACTTGGATTCTCTTGAAGACACATGTCTTTAAGAGGCAAGGACATGCTCTTGTACCTATAGTAAATAGGAAGGTTTGGCAACTCCCAAAAAATGATTAAAAGGTATACCTGTTTTTTTTGCTAAGTGGGTTGGGGTCGAATTTTAGGGTTAGGGCTTGCAGTAATAAGTACCACATAAGAATGTGTATATTTTATATAACACTTGCTGACACAGTCTCCCAACTTTGTGCTTATGTGAATAGCTGTCACAAAAGTTCCCAGTTCCCTGATTTCAAAAGGAGTAAAGTCTGACGTGATCGAAAGCAATCTGAAATTCTGTCCTGCATGTTACGCACAGATTCCTCCAGCAGGCACGTTACCCCACTCTCCTGACCTACCAAGTGAGCGTGAAACGAAGGAGAAACCTTTCCGAATGACTCCTTAAGTGTTTTATTCTTAGCAGAAAGAGAACAGATGCCTAGCTCAGAGTGTAAGCAGATCACAGCAGGGCTTAGTTTGTCTTCCAGGCCTTGAAACACGCTTTCAAATGATTACAACTGCCCCATGCCTCCTGGGCAATCAGAAAGGTTGAGGGGAGGTCAAGTTGGTGTAAGAGCTGACAATTAGATAGAGGTAGGCACATTACTCGAGGCACAACATTACGTCTTTATGCAACAATTTTAATGCATTTTTTTATTGCGTTTTTGGACTATAGTTTAGTGTTAATGTTAAAGGATGTTGTATGCCGTGCACTATCACCACCGTATTGGTCCCCTGGCGCTCTGGCGGTTCTGAAAGAAAGGGTGGTAGGTTAGGGTGCGTTAGTAGATCAAAGTTTGGATTAAGAGCAAGGGAGCTGTGATGTGCTGTTGGTAGCTTCAGTTCAGTTAACACTGTTCGCAGAGCTTTTTGGTGTGGTATCTGGTCGGGAACCGCCGTGTGCTGTTCTGTAACACTCTGTGTGGTGTGTTTGTTGTTGCGGTGTGGTGAAGTGCATGCGGATTGCTGCGGTTTAAGAGGTGTGGTTGTGTATAGTTAGTGTTTGAGAGGCGTGTGAAGAGGGTTGATTGAGGTTTTAGTAGGGTTGCTTACTGGCGCTGTCTGGAGAAAAAACGTGCATTCATATTGTGTGTCTTTCCAGATTTAGACAAAAAATGTCCTCTTTATAGTGAACTAGTTTCAGCAAGACAGGGCTGTCTCTCGTCTTTCTGTCCATATGTTGCGTTAGTTAATCTCTCTACAATTCTATCTTGCTTTTACTCATGCCAGCCCCTACATCCCAATTTGTGTCTGCTGCAAACTGGTCCCTGCGGATTTATCTGGTTGTGACCCATGCCCATACTTATAGCTCTATCTGGGTGCGACGCGGTACAGTTCGGTCCTTATCAGGCTTTCTAGATTGACGCACGTGGATCACTATACCTACGTCTAAGATAATTATGTTGTGTGTGTTGGGTTTATCATTAGAAAGCAGGTCAATGTGAAGGAATAGCTAGTGCCTCGTGTATGTCGTTGTGGTGCGTTGCGTCTTCTGCTTACTATCTTGGGTGTGGGTTTCTTTGTGTAGTGATAGTGGTCTTATAGGGCTTATATTCATGACGATTTCTAAGATTAATTTGCACTGTGTGTAAAACATTTATTGCTATGCTTCTTTTAATTTTCTTTAAAACATGTATTATTTTGTTATCCTTGGACTTTAGTGGCCGCAGGAGGGGCGAGGGACCTACCATGATTATGTCGATGATGAAAATTTCAAATCCCATATTTACGAATTTGGCATTTTTGCAATAATCACGAACATCACCACCGCCCGCTATCCCCCCCCCTCCACCTCCCTAACACTACTACCTCTGCCGTCCAAACGTATCTGTTCTCCTTCACCACAGCGCTCTGCCTGCGATGTGAGCACCGCCTCCCCATCTAGAGGCGGAACCTCCGCCACAGGGTGCTTTTCATTTTTTTCCAAACTTTCTTTGTCTCCCGCTTTCCTTTTTATGGAAGCGTGGGCCACCCCCGGAACCCCTGATGTCATTATAGCAATAAAGGGTGCGAGGGACAACCCTGCAAGCCCTGCTCTGCTGGTTTGATAAAATGCCACCATGTGGTTATTTCTTTTTGGTCATTTCTATGGCTTACCACCTACCATGCCGCCTCTATCTTCCTGCAAATATTTCTGGGCACTGCATCTTTTCGCCCCATTTTATTTATTGACAGAGCACTATTCTTTTTTCCCCCTTGAAAACACTTTTCTCTACTCATTTTCCTCCCAACCAGTGTCTTCCCAACTCCCACAATTTCTTTTAACTTACCCTTTTTCTTTTGCACACATTTTTACTCGTGTACCTCACTGTCATGTGTCATGGAGGTATTTCCTTTAAGTCAGAACTATCGAGGAATACATATAAAATGTTGATACAAAGAACTTTCTGTCAGAGCCACCCAATTTGCATTATTGCTGCTAGGAACCATTGCATGGGACATAATTATATCACCCAAGTGTTTGCAATAAGGGTTACCTCATGATGCAAGGGTTTCTCCCCAAGTTTGGTGAACTTAAGAAACTTGAAATTAAAAATGATTGCACGTGCTCTCTATTTACCCAATGCAGTTTATCTCAGGGCAGATGAGAGCAGCTGGAAGCATTGAGTGTTTAACACTTGCTGTACTTCAATAACCTATCTTCTTCACAACCTCTAACCAGGGATAGCAATCCAACGAAATGCCAAAGTTAGTGGAAGTGACATCACAGGGCACTGACATAACAGGGAAGTGATGGCACATGACCATGGACCCTGATGACATCGCACAATGTGACATCACGTGCCCTTTGTCACTCATGACATCACAGCTGATGGAAACATGAAGACAAATTGGTTGTACATTAATAAATCAAAGTTGCGATGCCTCTTAAAGGTGCCAAATATTTCATGAATTATTCGTTTCATATTCGTATCAGATTGTCCTTCCGATGTAATCTTGATTTAAACTTGCAAAAATCCATTTGATTTGCAAAAAAGATAGATATAGTAACTTCTACTCAATCATTTAGTCATCGTTTTAGAGTAGGTGAAGAAAAAATCTGTCTACAGAATTAGTTGTTTCAAATTGTAATCGGATAAGTCAGACTCCCCACTGGAAATTAGTTTGCGACTCCAGTTTTGCATGCACTTGAAATTTAGTTGCCAAAAACATGCACTTAGGTCCAAAGCATACTCTGAGTCCCTGGATTCATGAAGTATGCATCGATTACACTGTATATATCGTATGCTGTCTCAAATACCAACCAACAAAGGCTAATATTTAGGCGTCTGTGCTCCTTCTTTCATTCCATCTGAGGTGGAAAAGTTGCCTGCCATTGGATTCAGTGGGAAAATCACAGGTGCCATTTTATCCTGTGGACGGAAGGCAATGTGCTGAGGTGGTGGTTTTAGTATGGATGAATAGATTGCTGAATGGATACGTGTTGGGTGGGTGTTTTGGTGAGTGAGGGATGGATAGATGGATTGTGGATTAGATGGTGAGTGATGGATGGGAAAATTAACTGGGGAGTGAGAGGGTGAGGGATGGGTGGATTGCTGGATGAGTGAGTGAGTGACGGTAATGGTTGGATGGATGAATGAACTGGTAAGTGTGCTGGAGGAATGGATGGATGGATGGGTGACAGTGCGATTATTGGATAGACGTATGCTTTTATAAGAGGCAATGGGTAAGAGGCTGAGTGATAGGCTGTGTGACAGCTGGGTGAATGGGTGGATGGCTAGATAGATTAGTGCATGAGTATGTCAAAGGATACGTGTTTGATGGATTGCTGAATTAGAGTGATTGGGAGTGTTGGGTGGATTGATGAGTGAGAGAGTGAGTTTTGGATGGGTGGATGGATTGGTGAGGGTGAATGAGAAAGAGGGTGCATTTTGGGAAGATGGATTAGTGAATGAGTGAGAGGGTGAGTGCTGGAAGGATGTGTACATGGATTAATGATTGAGAGTGCAGTGCGACGTGCCGGGGTACTAATAGCAATATAATGGTCCCGGAGGCATTACCCTACCAATAATGCCCCCCTCCTCTGGTTATATTGCCTTACTAACAGCACTGCTCTGTGCTTTTGGGCCTAGAGCTTTAATTTTAATTGATTGATAGATTGGTGAGTGAGAGAGTGAGTGGGAGGGTACGTTCTGGAAGGATGCCTGGGTTGGTGAGGTATGGCATGAGTAAGAAGTTAAGTGGTGGGCGCATATAGGGCTTGGTGAGTGGGAGAGTGAGTGAGGGAGTGAATGTTGGATAGATTTCTGACGGATGGTGTTGCTGGGTATTTGACGGATTGAATGGCAATGGAATGGCAAAGTGGAGATGAGAGGTGGATGAATGGACTGTGAGCAAGTTTGCGAGTTAAAGGGTGAGTGTTGGCTGAATGGATGGATGGATTTGCGAGTGAGTGTGACAGAGTACTAGATGAAATGATGAGTAAGACCCTGATTGAAAAATTAAGGGATAGATAGATGAGGAGGAAAGTGGTTTAAAAGATGATTGAGAGGGTGAGGGGTGGATGGAAGGATTGGTGTGTTATAGTGAGTGCGAAGGTTAGTAATGGATTGGTGAGTGTGGCCGTTTTTTAATTTTTCAAAATGAATTTAAGACGTGTTATTGGTTTAATAAAAAAAACATCACACAAAATGTATATATTACACATAATACAACAAATAATATATAAAATACAAAATGTCAATAATAAATATTTTACAAAGATTGCAGACCTAATAATAATGTAAATGTCAAATACAAGACAGTTAACATTATTTCACTTATTGTCCACCAGAACTCCTATATGTCTCCAGACCAATAGAACAATATTTAAAAGAACTCTAGAGTGGGCAGTGATAATGTTAAATGTTAAAGGTATTTGTACCGCGCACCATCACCAACGGAGTTGGTCCCCAGGTGCTCTGGCGGATCTGCAAGCGAGAAGGCGGGATGGGTTAGTAGGGTGAAGAGGGAATAGGATAGTGAGAGGAGTGGTGTTCTGTTGGCAGCTTCATCTCGGTATACACTGTGCGCTGAGCTTTGGTGTGAGTATTGGAGCGGTGTCAGTCTCGTGTGCTGTTGGTGTGGTTTATGTGTTGTTGCGGTGTGGTGAAGTGAGTTCGCCTGTGGTGGTGCGAGATATGGTTGTGCTAGTTTTTAAGTGAGTTAAGTATGCAGAAAATGTGAGCTTTATTTGGTTAGTAGGTTATATGTTTTGCAGTTAATCTTCACTGTTGTGGCAGAATGCCTGGATTTCGGGAATCTTGCATGGGGCGAAAACAGCTAGATTTTGTCCTGTAGACCTGTATAGTGGGAGAGAGGCCTAAGCCTAACTGAGCAATTGAGTACTTTGCTGGATTTGAGAAACAATTGAAGAATTCAGTACATTCTTAAACACAGCTAGATTTGAGGGTCCTGTATAGGGAGAGAGAGGCCTAAGCCTCACCGAAATTTAGGTTTTAGTGCGACACACTCCCTGTTGTAATCTAATGAACTATGTATAGTGTTGTATTCTAATGAACTATGTATAGTGAGGTTGGGTGTCTATTCTCCTCCTTGGGTGCCGGAGCAGGAGTTGTGGTCTCCTCTTACCCTACTATCAATATGAATATGTCATATGTCTGCTGGAACTTTGGGTGTGATACTGTAATAGTGGCCCAAAACTGGTCTCCTAATATATCTTCCCCATTGTGAACAAATTGCTGGTAATGCATATTATACACCTCTACCATTTTCACACATTGGGTTAACAAGTGCCTAATAGTCTCCTGTTCCCTTTTACAAATTCTACGTAGTATTTCTGCATACGAGAGGTGAGCTCTGACACCAATGACCATAAGTGAGGGCAGTAAATTCAGACGTAATTGCATTATAAGTTGCCGCAGATTTCGGTCTATGGTAAATACCAAAACAATCAAACAGTAACAGATCAGGAAATGTTTGCATAGCATATTGGTTTAGTGATCTTTTTGTCAACATGTAGTCAATATTGATTATTCTGTCCCATTGGTCAGCTTTATCTATTATCGATTTCCTAGCCACTATGATATTATATGGAATGCTGTACAGGAGGTAACTAACTCTGTTATTTCCACATTTGTATCAGAGTTGGATACGACTAAGTCCCGATACCATCAAAGAAAAATGTGCTCCTTGTCAGTCAAAATGATGTAAAGTAACATACTCCATTTCTTTTTTTACTATGGTTGACAGTGAAATTAGCCCAGATTCCATTCTTATGGCTTCCACCAGCAATAATTAAGGGATTCCTAACATGAATCTCAAAAGTTTCCCTTCACTGGCCACCAGGGGGCGCACGGATGATGCCAGCCTCCGTGTGAGCTCCTAACCCACGGGCCCCTGCAAGTGAATTGAGCCCCCACTTTGGCCCCCCCCGTGCCCAACAACGACACCCAGAGCCATTGGAAGCGCCCCCCCACCCCCTGGCGAAACCCCGGCCGAAATCGGCCCTTTCCTTCACGAGGAAAACTTCGGAGGAATCGACCTCCCCCCGCCGGCAGAGACGCAGACACGGGAGAAGGCCGCGGCCCAAGGCGCTGGACTCCGACCTTGCCCCTCATCGAGGAAGACCAGTGCAGCACCGGGGCTCCACAGAGGGAAGCGGCGGACCGCCGCCCGCCCCGGAACGTGTGGAAGGTCGGCCCCCCCCTCGGGCCTTCAAGAAGCGGACTCCTCGAACGGCCGATCCCACACTACCAGGGATCGGCCCCGTAGAGGTGAGTGCCCGCCCAAGCGTAGGGGCCCCGAACTGCACCGCCCCGGCGGAGGCCAGCTCCGCCCGTTTAGGCGACAATAGCCGCACGGACAGGACCCCCCCCCGCACAAGCAGGAGTCCCGAGCCCCCCAGGCTCTGACTGGAGCGCGCGGCCCTAAATTGGTGAAAGCGCCGCGGCCCCACCAGCTCACGCACCGGCTGCAACGCGGGCTCCAACGAAGCCGCGCCGCCCGCCCAGCTGCAAAAGACCCGCGCACCTACGGGAGTGGAGGGAAACATCGCGGCCTATACTGCCCGTGGTGGAGCACAACTACATATCCACGGTCGCCCCCCACACAGCATAATCGCCAACACGTGACAGGGGAGGCGGAAGGTTGGGCCCCCACTCCTGGGGCGTGTGCCCTCTTCTGGAACGGCCCCAAGCTACGAGCAGAACGGAATAAGCACAAGAGGCCCGACAATTGGAAACAGGGCATCACACGGTGGCGCTTGCCCCCCTCCAGCATCTGCACCTCAAATCCTCGCCCTGAGACTAGGAACCACACACCTCCACTAGTGCCCTGCTACAGGACGACGCCGACGCCCAATACCCCCCGAAAAGACGCTGAACCAGTCGAGGGACATTGATCAGTGCGGAGGGTAGAGCCCCTGGAAATAGGGCGTGTGCCTCCTCCCACTCCCGCCAAACGAACCCACGCCACGACGACCACCACCACCCGGGTACTCTTCGACACCCACCAAGTGCCTCTCATCACAGTGGTTCCGAGGGTAAGGCCCCCGATCCAGGGGCGTGTGCCGCCTCGTGGGACAGCCCTCCATGAACATACCAAGCAAGCTTGCCAAATACGCCTACACACCGCCAGCCCAGGCTCCCGACCCTAGATCAACGATGTCGGTAGAAGCCATCGAAACGGGTGCAGCAGCTACCAAGGGGGATATCGCCGCCCTCTTAACCGAAATTCGAAACATGGGCGCCAATCTCGGCGGCAAAATGGATAAGATGACCCAAAGGATAGATAATATCGAGGGGAGACTCGAAGGGGTCGAGAATAACCAAGCCTCTATTGACATTCTAGAAACCCAAATGGAGCTCAGAATACGGAACATAGAAAGGAAGGAGGACGAGATTCGCCTAAAGATAGACGACTTAGAAAACAGAGAAAGAAGAAACAACCTACGGTTTTTCGGAATCCCGGAGAGGGAAGGGGAGACAGAAGAAGACCTCAAGCAAACCATACATGACATCGTCAAAATCCTGACTGCGGATGAAGACATTGATGAACTCAAGACCGAGAGAATCCACAGAGCAGGCGGCCCCCCAGGAGGCCCGAGATCAGTCCTTGCCAGGTTCCATAGATATCAGGACAGAACGAGGATACTCGCTAAGGCCAGGTCTGGAGGCGCTCTTACACTTGGGGGAGCCCAGATTACAATCTTCCAGGACCTCTCATCACTGACACTGGCATTGCGCCGCTTATGTGGTCCCCTTACGAGATGGCTAAAAGAGCAGAGCACGAGATACAGGTGGGGATACCCCTTCTCCCTCGCGTTTGAACACGGAACCAGAAAATTCCTACTACGCTCTGAAGAAGAAATTCGAGAATGTATTGCCGACCTCCTCGGACAGGCCCCGGAAGAGGGGACTCAGGGAACATCAACCCAGGAAAGGCCACGCTGGGAACTCCAGGGCCCGAGAAGAAAACGAGTAAAGGGCTCCAGAAAGTACAGGCGGCCCAACGACACACCTGAACACAACCAATGACATACTGGTTCAAGCGCTAAATCCTGACGAATCAGGCTTTCAAGACCCTGGCAGGGAACCCACTTACTTAACAGATCATCGCACCCCCGAGCTCACGGTTCTGCCACACGGGGAAGAAACTGCCAGTCCAGTAAGAAGAAGATCCCGGAGATGACTAACTCCTGAAACCGCATGTATCATAGAAAATGATAGCTCGAAGTTGGAATCTCTGTTGTTTGACACACTGTTGTTTGTTATGTAATTACATGAGAGGGGGGGTGGGGGCTCAAAAAGGTTACTTCGATACTATAAGTTAACGGGGTCGTACGGTTACGACCCTCACTGGTGGTCCGACAGTGGACCGGTTGTTCACATCCAGTCCAACTCGGACGCCGTCACGGACAGTTACAAACCCTCACCGCAGGATTGAAGATCGACGCGATGAAACAGAGGGTGATGGGTATGAAGTCCAATACCCTACGGGGAAGGGGAAGGGGAAGGGGAAGGGGAGGGAAATGGGAAATGACAGATAGAGGCACATATAATGCCACTTCCAATACGGCAATTTCTTACAATGGGCTTTGCGACGATGCAAAGAAACTCCACAGACGCACTGATGTCATACAGACATGATAAATCAAATGACACGCAGGGTAAACTTAAAATCGGCACGCTGAATGTTAAGGGTCTTAATTCCCCCACCAAAAGATCACTGGTGACAAGAGAGTTCAGGAGGGCTGAACTAGACATCCTTTTCTTGCAAGAAACTCGATATATCAGGGGAGAGGAGAGGAAGGTTCTCTATGCCAAGCTGGGATCGGAATATTGGGGCTCCGGCCCGTTGAAGAAGGCAGGAGTTGGCGTACTAATCAACAGAAAGATTCAATTTGAACTCTTAAAGTCGTGGACGGACGTCAGCGGTAGAGCACTAGCCCTGGTGGGCAGCATACAGGGCACGGTTGTAACCCTCGTGGCAATATACGCCCCCAATACAGGCCAAGACAGATTCCTGCAGAAGATAATACCTAAAATCATGTGCGAAGCAGAAGGCGAAGTAATTATCGGAGGCGATCTGAACACGTGGATGGACCCGGAACAGGATAGACAATCGGGCTGTTCCTCTACGCCCCCGCCCACCGGTCCCAGACGCCCATTAGCCGCAGACATGATGACCGCCTACAACCTCATCGACGCATGGAAACATGCCAACCCCAACCGAACTGGCTTTACCTTCTTCTCAGCGCCACATGCAACCTTCTCCAGAATAGACTATGTATACCTAACCGCTGACCTCATCGAGGCGATGATTGAAGCCGTCATAAACCCTGTCTCCTGGTCGGACCATGATATGGTCACGGTCACCCTCGACCAAATGGCCTTGCCGCGAAGAAGCTCCAAATGGCGCTGCAATGAAACCCTCTTCAAGGACCCCATCTTTCGAGAACAACTAGAGCAGGACATTACCCAATACTTTGCGATCAATAACACAGGGGAAACCTCTATGAACACAGTTTGGGAGGCAGGCAAGGCGACCTGGAGAGGACTACTTATCCGAGAAGGAGCAGCTAAAAAAAGAGAGAGACAACTAATAGAAAACAGGATCCGCAACGAAATCACACAACTGGACCACGCGGCACAGACGACCGATCAGGATAGACCACGAAAGATTAAAGAGGCCAGCGCCAAGAGAGAGGAATTAAGACAACTGGAGGCGGGAAGCATAGCGCGCAAGCTACAGCATCTGAAGCAGAAGCACTATGAACATGGGGACAAAGCAGGTGCCCTGCTTGCCGCAAGACTACGAGGCCAACGCCAAGAGAGGTGGGTGCCCACGATTCAAGCAAAGGAGACCTCTGATGAACCACTTTCTCCCAGCGTCCCTGAAGCTTTTGCCGACTTTTACGAAAAACTATATTCAGCACGCGCCCCCCTGCACACGGAAGCTGTAACTGAATACCTGGAGCGGGCACCCTTGCCTACCCTTCCAACGGATATTGCACTCACATTAGATGACCCCATAACGGCAGAGGAAATCGAAGAAGCTATCAAGAGGCTCCCAACGGGGAAAGCCCCCGGAAATGATGGATACACGGCAGGGTTCTATAAAACCTTCAAGGATGCCCTCCTCCCATTCCTGGTTGCCCTATTCAACAACATCCTATCTTCCGGTGTGGCACCCGACTCCTTCTCCGAGGCGCTGATAACAGTCATCCCCAAGGAGGGTAGGGACCCAAAGTTGTGCGCCTCCTACCGCCCAATATCCCTATTAAACATTGACGCCAAAATCTACACAAGAACCCTGGCTGCAAGACTGGAGTCACACATGCCTGCAATAATCCACAACGATCAAGTAGGCTTCATTTTAGGCAGACAAGGAGCAGACTCCACCCGGAAAACCCTTCACCTAATCCACGAGGCCCAAACTTCACAGAGCAACCCAGCGCTACTTTCGATTGATGCAGAAAAGGCATTCGATAGAGTCGACTGGCTATTCCTCGAGGCCACATTGCAAAAGATAGGCCTAGGCCCCACACTCCGACGAGGGATCAAAGCAATTTATAAGTCTCCAAAAGCATCGGTCTCCGCAAATGCCCAATTCTCCCGATGGTTCCCCCTCAGCAGGGGTACAAGACAAGGTTGCCCTCTGTCGGCGATACTGTTCGCACTGTCCTTAGAACCTCTCGCTGTAATGCTACGAGCTGATCCTGCAGTGGAAGGAATTCAGGTGAACGGTAAAGAATATAAGTTAGCCTTGTACGCGGACGACATGCTGCTCCACCTGTCAAACCCAACGTCCTCTGTTCCGAGAGCGATCCAGCTAATAGAGGAGTACGGTGTACTATCGGGATTTAAAATCAACAAATCCAAATCTACTCTCTTTCCACTCCATGAACCATCGCCGGAACACCAGAGTGCCCTTGAGCATCTCGGGCTGATTGTCGGAGGCCCGACATTGAGATATCTGGGAATTAACCTAACGCGACACCTCGACGGCCTCTACGAAGCCAACTTTCCCCACCTCCTCGAGGCTCTCAAGACCGATCTCAAGAAATGGAAACCGCTAACAATATCTTGGATGGGACGCTTGAATGCGATCAAAATGGTCTCCCTCCCGCGGTTTCTCTACCCCTTTCAGGTACTGCCTATCACAGTTCCGGATCAATTCTTCAAGCAAGCCAGAAAGGCCATCCTACACTTTCTGTGGAACGGAAAGAAACCCAGAATCCCCTACGATGTCTTAATACTGCCGAAAGAGCAAGGAGGGGTTGGCCTAGCGGACATAGAGCGCTATTATCAGGCCACACAGCTCAGGATCTTAATCCCACATCTGCGAGAAAGGAAAGACCTCCAATGGGTCCAACTAGACAACAACGTTCTACGCAATGTGACTTTGGCAGAGTGGTTATGGGTCCCCAGATCGAAGCTATCGAAGAAACTGCGCAACCACCCAATACTTGGAACGATGTGGAACATATGGAGGAAGGGGAGAGCAATGTTAGGAGTCACCACATGGCCCTCGCCACTGAGCCATCTTTGGTCCCCTGGAATTAGAGAAGAGATCCCGGAACATGCTAGATATCAATCCTGGTTTGATGCCGGCCTCGAAAGGGTCGGTCAGCTTTGGAGAAAGGGGAAATTCATTTCGATAACGGAACTAGAGGAGGCCCTCCAGATCCACCCGATACCAGTTTTCCTGTACCTACGTCTGAAAGGCGTCATATCCAGAAAGGAATGGAAGGAGACCACGCAGAGAGAACTAACGCCCTTTGAAATGATCCCAGACACAACTACTACCTCCAAAGGCCTAATAGCAAGAATGTACAGAGCCCTAATCACCAAAGACAACGCACCTAATTATCGTCTCAAAGCAAGATGGGAACGAGACTTTGCCAGAGAGTTCGACCAGCAAGCCTGGAATAAAATATGTGAAACACCAGCCAAAATATCAATTGCGGCCCAGTACAAATTGCATGCCATAAAATTACTACATAGATGGCAATACGACCCACAAAGACTGTCCAAAATGTTCCAGACCTCCAGCCCTAGATGCTGGCGACATTGTGGGATGAACGCCGATTACTGGCACATGTGGTGGGCTTGCCCCAAAGTCCGCATTTACTGGCAGGAGGTCCTGGGATGGATCAAGCAGCTGGAAGGCATAAATAGGGAACTGTCACCCCTCCTGATCCTGTTTGGCCTCGAAGAAGAAGAGGACGAAATGACAAGAGTGAAAGGTCTGATATCTCCCCTCCTACTTGCAGCAAGAGCTGCCCTTGTGATAAAATGGAAAGCCCCTCGCCTGCCCAACAAAAAGGACTGGATACAGATTGCTACAAATATCTACAATATGGAGAAAATAACAGCCATATTACATGACAAAGCGGCGCGACAGGAGGAAGTCTGGCTCGATTTCGCCACAAAATACATCCCACGCTTGACCATGGAAGGATCGATCCACCAGGGAAACTGCCCCTGATCCAGGCTACCAACCATTGCAAACGGAAAGACCCACTGCTGGCAACCCTTGCGTGTCACAGACCACACAGGAGAACAATGCTCGTAAGAGGATCCAAGAGACGCGTCACGCAGCTCATTACGACCCAAAATGCCAATGCCCCGAAGGAAGTGGACATAAGGGATAGGGATAGGGAGGGGGGGGGGGGGTTTCTTCTCTCTTCTTTATTTGCTTTACTCTTTCTTCCTTTTGCTTTCTTCAGGAATAGGGAATGTTAATGTTGATAAATGTTGTTAAGGTGGAAGTGGAAAGTCTAACGAAGTCTCGCCCAATGCGCGATGTATACCCACCTGTATGCTCATATTTCTTGTTAAAAACCAATAAAAGCCAAATTTAAAAAAAAAAAAAAAAAGTTTCCCTTCAATAGTTTTAAGCCACATTAACTGACTGTTGGCATAGGTATCCAAGCCATACAAAATACCTGGGACAATGCTAGTTCTATGCATTGTTAGCATACCCTCCATTGAGAAGCCTCCCTTTGTTCGAATACAATTCTTCACTAGCCTGAACATGTTTTGCACCTGAGGTGCAGTGCTCTCCTTTAATGCTTTGACGATAATGTAGTTAAAAGTGTTCCAAGGTACACATATGAAGTAACTTCTTCATTGGGTTCACCAACTAACTTCCATATGTTAATGTTAATGTTAAAGGATATTTGTACCGCGCACTATCACCACCGGAGTGGTCCCCTGGTGCTCTGGCGGCTCTGAAAAAGGGAAGGGGGGTGAGTAAGTGGGAATGAGCTGGAAAAATGCAAGATAGCAGTGATGTGCTGTTGGCAGCCTCAGTCCGGTGGGTCCGTTGGCTGGGCTTGGGGTGTTCTACGGTTGGTAGTCGTGTGCTGTTGTGCAAGTCTATGTGTGGTTTGTTTTGTTGTTGCAGTGTAGTGAAGTTTGTGTGGTTTGCTGCATTTAAGGCTTGTGGTTGTGTTTGGTAAGAGTTTGGGAGGTGTATGCAGAGGGATGAAGTTATTAGTGGATTGGTTAGCTGGCATTGCTGTGCTTGCAGTTATGTCTAGGTGTGGTGCCTGCTATCATTTACTATTCCATCCAAGTGTGGCACATGCTAACATTCATAATCTCGTCTGGAAGTGACGCGAGCTAAGGTTATGATTTTCAGTTAAGTGTGACACATGCTATCATTCACAATTCTATCTAGATGCGACGCAATCTAACTTTCACAGTTCTATCTAGATGTGACGCAAGCTCAGGTTAAGACTTTCAACTGAGTGTGACGCAAGCTAACATTCACAGTTCTATCTAGATGTGACGCAAGCTGAGGTTAAGACTTTCAACTGAGTGTGGCACATGCTATCATTCAGAATTCTATCTAGATGTGACGCAAGCTGACATTCATAGTTCTGTCTAGATGTGACAGAAGCTAACATTCATAGTTCTGTCTAGATGTGACGCAAGCTGAGGTTAAGACTTTCCACTCAGTGTGGCACATGCTATCATTCATAATTCTGTCTAGATGTGACGCAAGCTAACATTCACAGTTGTGTCTGATAGCACAGACACAACTGTCTGTGCTATCAGACAGTTGTGTCTGATAGCACAGACAGTGCTGAGACGATGTGACGCAAGCTGAGGTTAAGACTTTCAACTGAGTGTGGCACATGCTATCATTCACAATTCTATCTAGATGTGACGCAAGCTGACATTCATAGTTCTGTCTAGATGTGACGCAAGCTGAGGTTAAGAGTTTCAACTGAGTGTGGCACATGCTATCATTCACAATTCTATCTAGATGTGACGCAAGCTAACATTCACAGTTCTGTCTAGCTGTGACGCAGGCTAACATTCACAGTTCTGTCTAGATGTGACGCAAGTTGAGGTTAAGACTTTCAACTGAGTGTGGCACATGCTATCATTCACAATTCTATCTAGATGTGACACAAGCTGAAGTTAAGACTTTCAACTGAGTGTGGCACATGCTATCATTCACAATTCTATCTAGATGTGACGCAAGCTAACATTCACAGTTCTGTCTAGATGTGACGCAAGCTGAGGTTAAGAATTTTTAACTGAGTGTTGCACACACTGACATTATTGCCCCTGTCTAGAGGTTACGCAGGTTGATCTTGACTACTCTCTATAGGTGTAGCACTGGATAACACTGGCTAGTATGTTAGTGCGTGATGCAATGCAGCATTTACAGTCCAGCCAAGAGTGGATTGGACTGGTGGTCAATAATCGCTTCAAGTATGCATATTGTAGAACTATGGCAATCTATGTTATGGAGAGGTAAATTAGAGTGGTGAGGGCTTTCTGGAGTAGAGTAATTGCTCTACACCCCACCCATACCCCACTTAAAGTTTTGTTGATGTCTGTTGGCTGCTGGCTTCCTTTGCTTCCCCTGCGGACACCTGCAGACACTTCTTGGGGCTGTCCTTTGCCTCGGGGTCCTTAGCCGCAGGGGCTGCCGGGCAGGGGGCTGCCCTGGGAAGGTGGTTTAAGAGCCTTAATAGACCAATAGGGGCGAGGGGGTGGGCAGGGAGGAGGGAGGGATGGGGAGCCGCTATCAGGGGACGCTTCGGGGCATCACGGCAATGGGCCGGGGCCACAAAAGGCCAAAATGAAGGCATTACCTGCAGGGACTCACCGGAGTACCGTGCTCACCTGCAACAACAGGATGGAAATTGGGCGTGCAGGGAGCGCTGGCCAACTCCACACATAACACAGGTTTCTGCTTGGCCAATCATTGGACGGGGCAGGCACGGAGGCGGGAGGAGGGAGGGAAGGGGAGCCGCTAACAGTGAACGCTTCGAGGCATGGCGGCAACAGGCCTGGGCCACAAAAGGCCAAAATGGAGATATTACCTGCAGGGACTCACCGGAGTACCGCGCTCACCTGCAACGCCGGGATGGAAATCAGGCATGCAGGGAGCGCTAGCGAACTCCACACATAACGCAGGTTTCTGCACGGCCAATCATTGGACGGGGGCGGGCAGGGAGGCAGGAGGAGGGAGGGAAGGGGAGCCACTAACAGGGGACGCTTCGGGGCATGGCGGCAATGGGCCGGGGCCACAAACGGCCAAAATGGAGGCATTACCTGCAGGGACTCACCACAGTACCGTGCTCACTTGCAACGCCGGGATGGAAATCAGGCATGCAGGGCGCGCTGGCCAACTCCACACATAACGCAGGTTTCCGCCTGGCCAATCATTGGGCGGGCCGGCAGGGGGCGGGAGGAGGGAGGGAAGGGGAGCCGCTATCAGGGGATGCTTCGGGGCATGGCAGCAATGGGCTGGGGCCACAAAAGGCCAAAATGGAGGTATTACCTGTAGGGACTCACCGGAGTACCATGCTCACCTGCAACACCGGGATGGAAATCAGGCGTGCAGGGAGCGCTGGCCAACTCTGCACATAACGCAGGTTTCCGCCTGGCCAATCATTGGACGGGGCGGTCAGGGCAAATAAATAATAAATAATGGAGGCAGGAGGAGGGAGGGAAGGGCAGCCGCAATGGGGGGACGCTTTGGGGCATGGCGGCAATGGGCCAGGGCCACAAAAAGCCAAAATGGAGGCATTACCTGCAGGGACTCACTGGAGTACCGTGCTCACCTGCAACACCAGGATGGAAATCAAGCGTGCAGGGAGCGCTGGCCAACTCCACACATAACACAGGTTTCTTCTTGGCCAATCATTGGACGGGGCAGGCACGGAGGCGGGAGGAGGGAGGGAAGGGGAGCCGCTAACGGGGAACGCTTTGAGGCATGGCGGCAACAGGCCGGGGCCACAAAAGGCCAAAATGGAGTTATTACCTGCAGGGACTCACCGGAGTACCGCGCTCACCTGCAACGCCGGGATGGAAATCAGGCGTGCAGGGAGCGCTAGCGAACTCCACACATAACGCAGGTTTCTGCCTGGCCAATCATTGGACGGGGGCGGGCAGGGAGGCAGGAGGAGGGAGGGAAGGGGAGCCACTAACAGGGGACGCTTCGGGGCATGGCGGCAATGGGCCGGGGCCACTAAAGGCCAAAATGGAGGCATTACCTGCAGGGACTCACCACACTACCGTGCTCACTTGCAACGCCGGGATGGAAATCAGGCATGCAGGGAGCGCTAGCCAACTCCACACATAACGCAGGTTTCCACCTGGCCAATCATTGGACGGTCCGGCAGGAGGGCGGGAGGAGGGAGGGAAGGGGAGTGGCTATCAGGTAATGCTTCGGGGCATGGCAGCAATGGGCTGGGGCCACAAAAGGCCAAAATGGAGGTATTACCTGTAGGGACTCACCGGAGTACCATGCTCACCTGCAACACCGGGATGGAAATCAGGCGTGCAGGGAGCGCTGGCCAACTCCACATATAATGCAGGTTTCCGCCTGGCCAATCATTGGACTGGGCGGTCAGGGCAAATAAATAATAAATAAGGGAGGCAAGAGGAGGGAGGGAAGGGCAGCCGCAATCGGGGGACGCTTTGGGGCATGGCGGCAACGGGCCAGGGCCACAAAAAGCCAAAATGGAGGCATTACCTGCAGGGACTCACCGGAGTACCGTGCTCACCTGCAACAACAGGATGGAAATCAAGCGTGCAGGGAGCGCTGGCCAACTCCACACATAACACAGGTTTCTGCTTGGCCAATCATTGGACGGGGCAGGCACGGAGGCGGGAGGAGGGAGGGAAGGGGAGCCGCTAACAGGGAACGCTTCAAGGCATGGCGGCAACAGGCCGGGGCCACAAAAGGCCAAAATGGAGATATTACCTGCAGGGACTCACCGGAGTACCGCACTCACCTGCAACGCCGGGATGGAAATCAGGCGTGCAGGGAGCGCTAGCGAACTCCACACATAACGCAGGTTTGTGCCCGGCCAATCATTGGACGGGGGCGGGCAGGGAGGCAGGAGGAGGGAGGGAAGGAGAGCCACTAACAGGGGACGCTTCGGGGCATGGCGGCAATGGGCCGGGGCCACAAAAGGCCAAAATGGAGGCATTACCTGTAGGGACTCACCACAGTACCGTGTTCACTTGCAACGCCGGGATGGAAATCAGGCATGCAGGGAGCGCTGGCCAACTCCACACATAACGCAGGTTTCCGCCTGGCCAATCATTGGACGGGCCGGCAGGGGGGCGGGAGGAGGGAGGGAAGGGGAGCCGCTATCAGGGGATGCTTCGGGGCATGGCAGCAATGGGCCGGGGCCACAAAAGGCCAAAATGGAGGTATTACCTGTAGGGACTCACCGGAGTACCATGCTCACCTGCAACACCGGGATGGAAATCAGGCGTGCAGGGAGCGCTGGCCAACTCCGCACATAACGCATGTTTCTGTCTGGCCAATCATTGGACGGGGCGGTCAGGGCAAATAAATAATAAATACGGGAGGCAGGAGGAGGGAGGGAAGGGCAGCCGCAATCGGGGGACGCTTTGGGGCATGGCGGTAACGGGCCAGGGCCACAAAAAGCCAAAATGGAGGCATTACCTGCAGGCACTCAACAGAGTACCGCACTCACCTGCAATGCCGGGATGGAAATCAGGTGTGCAGGGAGCGCTGGCCAACTCCACACATAACACAGGTTTCTGCCTGGCCAATCATTGGACGGGGGCGGGCAGGGAGGCGGGAGGAGGGAGGGAAGGGGAGCCGCTATCAGGGGACGCTTTGTGGCATGGCGGCAACGGGCCAGGGCCACAAAAGGCCAAAATGGAGGCATTACCTGCAGGGACTCACCGGAGTACTGCGCTCACCTGCAACGCCGGGATGGAAATCAGGCATGCAGGGAGGGCTGGCCAACTCCACACATAATGCAGGTTTCTGCCTGGCCAATCATTGGACGGGCCGGCAGGGGGGCGGGAGGAGGGAGGGAAGGGGAGCCGCTAACAGGGGACGCTTCGGGGCATGGCGGCAATGGGCCGGGGCCACAAAAGGCCAAAATGGAGGCATTACCTACAGGGACTCACCACAGTACCGTGCTCACTTGCAACGCCGGGATGGAAATCAGGCATGCAGGGAGCGCTGGCCAACTCCACACATAACGCAGGTTTCCGCCTGGCCAATCATTGGACGGGCCGGCAGGGGGGCGGGAGGAGGAAGGGAAGGGGAGCCGCTATCAGGGGATGCTTCGGGGCATGGCAGCAATGGGCCGGGGCCACAAAAGGCCAAAATGGAGGTATTACCTGTAGGGACTCACCGGAGTGCCATGCTCACCTGCAACACCGGGATGGAAATCAGGCGTGCAGGGAGCGCTGGCCAACTCCGCACATAACGCATGTTTCTGCCTGGCCAATCATTGGACGGGGCGGTCAGGGCAAATAAATAATAAATACGGGAGGCAGGAGGAGGGAGGGAAGGGCAGCCGCAATCGGGGGACGCTTTGGGGCATGGCGGCAACGGGCCAGGGCCACAAAAAGCCAAAATGGAGGCATTACCTGCAGGCACTCAACGGTGTACCGCACTCACCTGCAATGCCGGGATGGAAATCAGGTGTGCAGGGAGCGCTGGCCAACTCCACACATAACACAGGTTTCTGCCTGGCCAATCATTGGACGGGGGCGGGCAGGGAGGCGGGAGGAGGGAGGGAAGGGGAGCCGCTATCAGGGGACGCTTTGTGGCATGGCGGCAACGGGCCGGGGCCACAAAAGGCCAAAATGGAGGCATTACCTGCAGGGACTCACCGGAGTACTGCACTCACCTGCAACGCCGGGATGGAAATCAGGCATGCAGGGAGCGCTGGCCAACTCCACACATAATGCAGGTTTCTGCCTGGCCAATCATTGGACGGGGCGGGCAGGGAGGCGGGAGGAGGGAGGGAAGGGGAGCCGCTAACAGGGGACGATTTGGGGCATGGCAGCAACGGGCCAGGACCACAAAAGGCCAAAATGGAAGCATTACCTGCAGGGACTCACCGGAGTACCGCACTCGCCTGCAACGCCGGGATGGAAATCAGGCATGCAGGGAGCGCTGGCCAACTCCACACATAACGCAGGTTTCTGCCTGGCCAATCATTGAAATATGAAATTCCTGTACACATGTCTCTTGCCCACCACCATGATTTTACTTATTAAGCGATTCATTTTCAAATGATTCTCTCCCTAGTAATCATATAGGGCAGTAAGTGAATGTTGCAGACCTATGGGGGTTTTATCGATAAGCACAGTATCGTCAGTATAAGACAGCTAAGAAAGTTGCTGTATACCGATTTTTGGAGGATCGTTATTACACTTAGCCAGTGCCATATGCATATCTGCCACATAAAGGTTATAAAGCATGGGAGCTAGAACACATCCCTGCTTTAACCCATTGGAGGTGGTGATGTATTCCATTCATTGGCTTGTTTGATTAATGCTTACTGCTACAGATGTACTAGAATAAAACTGGACTGTCAAGTTAAGAAGGCCTTGATCGATTCCCCAGCCTGTATCTTCTGCCACAATTTGCTTTGATCCTCACAATAGAAAGCGCTTGTATAATCTATGAAGGCCATATATAGCAAAGATGTTTCATTACGAAGGGCATTCCGAATCAGATGCTGCATAGTCCAGGTTTGATGGGTAACACTAATTCTTCTGCAGAAGCCCGTCTGTTGGAGGGATAATAGCTGGGGATGGCTCACCCATTTTCGTAACTCCTGTAAAAGGACACTACAAAGTGGTTTCCTGAGACGTCCAGCATAGCTAGCGGCCTATAATTGGCTGTTTCGTCTCTAGGTCCCTTCCTATATAGAGGCATTAAAAGTGACTTCCTCCACCTCCTCCATGAGGCAGGGATGCTACCTCCCATCACCACTTGTTTGAAAACCCTATTTGGTGGGCAGTCATAATTTCGAAAACAAAATGTCGACAGACAAAAATGACGACAAAAAAATGTCGAAAAAACAAATGTCGACTTTCGTTTTTTTTAATTATATATTTATTTTAGAGGTTCGGGAGTTAAAAAAAAGGGAAACATTAAAAAAAAAATTAAAAAAGGGGGGATGGGGGGGAACCCCCCATTTAAAAAAAAAATGCATTGAAAAAAAAAGTCGACATTTTTTTTTTCGACATTTTTTTTTCGAAATTTTGACTGTCGACATTTTTGTTGTCGACATTATGACTATAAACCACCCTATTTAATAGCTTCAACCAGTTCCTGGGGTCCTTCTTTAGCACCAGGTCAGATAACCCATCAAGTCCTCATATTTCAATTTATAACATAGCTTTTACCATCAACAAGCATAAAAATACGGCACATTAACTTTGTGATTTCCCGTATTTACTTCCTGACATTGCAGACACTCAACAACCGCAAGTACTACTTAGAAACTCGAAAGCTGGTTTGCTAATGACTTGTTTAAGTATGTAAAGGTAACCCCTTGCCCCATATTCTCAGTGATTGCTGATATTTAATATCCACAAGCACAAAAATGCAGCACATTAACATTGTGATTTCCTGTAATTACATCCTGATGTGGAGAAATATTTCCAGTATTGTAGGGATCCCATCTCTGTTGAATTGTGTGAATCGTGCTTAACTAATGTCATCCGTAACGACAATTACATAGTTCAGTGTGTCTTAACGCTGTCAAACATAGTCCAAAATGGCTCCCGGATTCATAACTGGAGTCAGCCATATTAAGTAGCATCTAGGCATCCGTGTCGCTTAGCAACAATTGCCACGATGGAAAGTGAGGAGAGAGCTTCTGCATGCCGGAGTCCGCGAGGAACTCTGCCAATGCAGGTAAGCTAAAACTACTAAACAAAGAGTCAACAGACCGATGGAGAGCAATATGAAACGTGCATATACACGCTGGCATGTTGAACATGAATTGACACAAGAACATCTTGATTTCTGGGTATTACTGGTCCCGATCGCATGTTGTTAGACGCCAGAAATCTCCACTCGTAATCTACCAGCCGCCTGATGCAGCATCCATGACAACCACGAGACATTGGTGAGTACGGGGCACAAACCATCCGTAATAAATGTTTCAAGCAGTAGCTGCATTCTCAAAAGCTATAGAGTGCATAGAAAGAATCCTAGAGATGATAATCATTACAATTATTCACGCGCTTGTCCACAGACACGCTTGAATGCTGCCAGAAAAAGTCAAATAGCAGACAAATCGGATGCTTACCAGACAAAGAGGGCTACCAAATCCAACCATCAAAACAAGGATTCTACAAGATAGGTGAGTTAATAATTACAGAATGTGAGGGTAATAAGACAAACAAGTTAGCAGACGCCTTCTGCTCTCGATGTGGGACCCACAGCTGATTTTAGCGACGGGTCACATACGAGAGCATTATAGACGTCATACCACAAAATACTCATGTCTTTTTAATTTTCACTGGCAGGCACAGCGATTGGACTGCCGACAATGTATGCTGGACAGAATTAACTATGGTTACAAACACCTTGAGGTCAGTAAGAACTTTGAACTGATCTGTTATAGTTAAACTTTGACTATGTGGAAGAGATCATTATTTACATGAGCCTTATACATATACATCCTTATTTTTATAACTTCAACTATTGCCTCAGATATCCATACCTGAAGAAGGGAACACTGTCCCGAAACCCGTAGTATAACATATAGGCAAAGTTTTGCCTGAGAGAATTGCTCTCTTCAAGAACTGTAAAGACCTGAGCCTATTGTGATATCTGATTACTAGAAGAATCAACAAACCCAACTGTTAATGAGAAGAGAAATTATTGTGACTATATGTGATTTCTATTTCTAGGTGAAGTTTATTTTCTATGTCTAAAAGCTCTCATGCTTGTAATTGATACTATTTTCAGAAAATAAGATGCATGTCTGTTTTCCTGACTAATCTAACTTGATTTTCTTACAAATCAGTCAAATAAATGTTTTTGATGTTTTTCCACTTTTGGAATTTGATCAACAATTATATTGTTTGAAGCGTGTCCTGCGGTTTGCCCCCCGATGCCCACGGAGGACCATTCTTTTTCACTAGTTTACGATCTTGTCGCCAAGATCTCAGCAGGCAGCACCTAAATTGTCTCCCCCTTGAAGGGTTGAAGGGTTAACAGTATATATATATATATATATATATATGTATATATATATATATATATATATATATATATATATATATATATATATATATATATATAAATGAAAAACGATGTTAAAGGGACGTTATGGTTAAGTTGCACTAATAAAAACCTATGAAATTCTATGTAAAAACATTGTTAAAGGGACGTTATGGTTACAAGTGAAACTGAAAACCCCCTGAAATTCACCAGTTATGGTAAACTAAGCAACTATAACTCGTGCCACCACCGTGCACTCCTAAGACTAACACCCAGGACATCAAAAATAACATCACAAATGTCATTGATGATATCACTGATGACATCACATGTGAAATAAATTTTGATGAAAAGTCCCTACAAGGAGTTGTGTTTATATTGTTGGTAACAATATGTGAGGGGTGATCGGGAGACCAATTGTGAAGTACTTAATCTATTAAAGAATGTACTCATCTAAAATCATTGTATTGGAGTGTTGTTGTTAATACAGAAGCCTAATCATTTATAAACATAGGCAATGACTGCTGCAGCATGCACCATAGAAGTACACTATTTATTATCTTGTAATTCTGGATAGTACAATAATAAATACTACCTTATCAGAATGTTGAGTAATGTTAACAATGTAATAAATAGCTAACAATTCAAGACTTACAACACTTGTGCTGGTACAAACAATACATATGAACAACCACGATGCATACAAATCAGAAGCACATACAGGGAAACGTAAGTAAGAAACAACATTATCAGAAAATGTTAATGACATTAAAGTTTATCTTCATGTATACAAATGAATTGTGTGTTTGAGGCCTCCTCATTTCCCCATGTATGTTCACCATGAGCTGACACCAAACCCTAAAGAAAGTACTTAAAGAACATATGACATGGTTAACGTCTAGATATATAGCACCTTTTTCAATTTTAATAATATGACTGTCAGTGAACTAAACCACCTGGCGTACATATATGTCAGTGAACAAAAACAAGTGGGCCAGATATGTGATGTCATCAGTGATGTCATCAATGACATTTGTGATGTCATCTTTGATGTCCTGGATGTTAGTCTTAGGAGTGCACGGTGGTGGCGCGAGTTATGGTTGCTTAGCTTTGCATAACTGGCGAATTTCAGGGGTTTTTCGGTTTTACTTGCAAACATAACGTCCCTTTAACAACGTTTTTTCATAGAATTTCATAGGTTTTTATTAGTGCAACTTAACCATAACGTCCCTTTAACAACTTTTTTCATTGAATTTGATAGGTTTTCATTAGTCAAACTTAACCATAACGTCCCCTTAACAACGTTCTTTCATTGAATTTCATAGGTTTTTATTAGTCCAACTTAACCATAACGTCCCGTTAACAAAGTTTTTTCAGTGAATTTCAAAAGCTTTTTATTAGTCCAACTTAACCATAACGTCCCCTTAACAACGTTTTTTCATTGAATTTCATAGCTTTTTATGAGTGCAACTTAACCGTGACGTCCCTTTAACAAAGTTTTTTCATTAATTTTCATGGGTTTTTACCAGCGCGTGCTATTTTCCTACAACTTACTAATATCATACTTACCCAATATAGCAATATGTGTGTCGAACTTACAAAGTGTCACCTTAAAACCCTGCCATTTCCCACCGTCTAGAATCATTTTTAACACTTCAATACACTTTTTGCAACTATTTCAACTAGTTCTGCATCCGTGGACGTCTACGAACATCTGACTTCATTGCAGACCTTCCGGACAGTGCCAGATGACCATACGCTGGCGCACGGCATGATGTCATGTCCGAGGGACTGGAACGGTGGATACCGGCCCGGCAGCCCAGTTTTTCAGCCCAAGCGAAGCAAAGGTGGATAACGAGATCTCTGGACCATTATACCCCCATTCCAACCCCTGTAATGGGGGATGAAGGCCATTAGCACCCTAGATTCCCAAGCCTGCAGTGTTCCGGTGTAGGAAGGAAAATCCTTTTCCAAGATGGCCACCAAGGGAAGGGAAAGCGAGGGTTCCATACAGAGCCCCTCTTCGCTTTCTATGGCAGCCTGCAGAAGGGAAAAAGAAGACCCTATGGCCATATTACCACAAATACATTTTTCTTTCCTTTCAAATGTATGCTAATTTCTAATAACGTTACCATCAAAGTCATTCCCAGGTGCACATGGCAACTTTAATCCTATGTGTTGTCCCTTGTGGTCATGGGCAGTAGCCACATTGTCGGGATCATGACCTTATACCATGACCCCGACATTCTGGCCACTGCCCATTGCTACAGCCTACCCCTCAGTCACCAAAGCTATATTGCTATTTTTTTTAACTACATTATGACACTTATCAAATAAGAAAACACTTTCACATTTGCAAAACCATGCTTTTTGATCCTTGCCAATGAGCCTAATGCAAATTTGCTGGAAAGCCACCCAAATTTTATTTTTTCAACAGTGTGAAATGAATGCACATACAACCGTCATATAAGCTGTGCACAAAATCTCAACAAACTTTGTGAAATCATTTGAAAGCAAGGCACAAATATTCCACCCATCATCATCACCCCTGACTTCCCCAAACATTGTTTCCTAAGTTTCACAAGTGCAATGTTAAGAATATATATATTTGCCGCAAGGGTTGGACCATGTATTTTTATACATACGTTGATCTATCTGAAACATTTCCAAATCACATTACCTCACGTCGCCTCTTTTGGAAACATACGAAATCTGGCAGCAGGGCGCGTCCATCTTGTGCTATTCTCATCCATTGCTGCATCTGCCTAAGGTAAACTGCCGTGACGTTACTAAATCATATGTGCCACCCCTGACCCTCACATAACCAACCCTAGTGATATTCAACACCTTTCTCTGTGACGTTCCTCTTCAGTGTAGGCAAATGCGCCCATGATCACCTACGTGACGTGACGCTGAACTCGAAAAGCAACACACATCGAGTAACAACATACCTTGTCAGAATTGGAATTATTAAACCGGTCTTTAAAAGAAATCAATAAGACTGTACAATTTGTAAATTACTTTTATTTTACAATGAAGTCTCTGAGAACATCTGACTATTCTCATATGCAATCAAATTGTAAAATTGTTTCTTCGCTCATGGTTGAAAATGGTAATCGTGATGCAAACGTTGTTCATTTTGCATACACAAAGTGTTAGTTTTCAATAAAGCAACCACTTGGGTCGCACAGTGAATTCCAGGGCATCTGCATCAACTTGGGCCTAGAGTACCATAAAAGATGTTATGTTACTCCTAATTGCTAGTGCAGCATACAGGCACATGGGTCCTGCACGATCATCCCACAAAACAGTCACAGTGAGCCAGCCGTTGACGACGAGGTGCACCTGGCGAATTAAAAATCCATCAGTTGGCAACTGGAATCCATGGCAATCGCAGTAAGGCAGGATGTAGCTATTTTGAAAACATAACAGAAAATAAGCATCAATACCTGACCTTTATCACATTATATGTATTGATTTCTTAATTTGGTATATAGTTTAAAGTAGCAATTAGCATACACATCAAACAATCTCAAAAAAGACAAAAAGAACATGGAAACTGATACACAATTGGATATGGTCATAAATGACATTTTAAAGAAATATTAACGTTCAATCTGGATAAATGTAGTGATAGTCTACATACACCTACATTCTGCACACCCCATAGATACATAAAAAAAACAACCACACATAAAGATAGTACGCGAGTTACATTGCCAAAATAAATCTTCAGCTAATAATAAGTTAATGCTCGTTCCGGTGTACAGTCGTCAAAAGCAAACTTACATGAAATTCACTGTCTCCATTCTTTTCGCGTAATTTAGACCGTGAAGCTCAATGTGCTCGGACCAAAGATTCTTTCTGAACTGATTTTACATGTTCCTTACACACTTTTGGAATGCATAACCTTATCAAATGTTCATTAATACAAACCTCCTCTCACTGCATTTCTCACAAAATATTCCTTTTCTCTCAAGGTCAAAAACAATTGACCCTTATAGTTTCTGGCCCATGCGTGGGTCTCCTTAGCTCGCAACCAAAAAATCAAAGCTGGTGACCTTCACTCAGAATGTAAAATACATTCTCAGTTTGGAACAACATGGCTCAACGCATTAATGAGAACTTGTAGTCGCATACACGTGCAGTGCCGCTGTTTCCATCAAACACTGCAGGTGGCTGCCTCAGATGCCAGACTCTAGGGGGTGCCAGTCTGACTTGATTATTTTTTTAAATACATTGTAAAACAGACACATTAGTCCTTCGCCTGTAATTTACGCACATTGTAATAAGGAACACCTGCAAATGTACCGTATGACTTTCGTGACAAAAAACACAATTTTTTTCTTCTTGCTGCCACATCCCATCACATCCTCATCAACCCTCACCTTTTGAAACATTCTTTGATAAGGTTAACAGTGCAATGTGTTGTATTGTTGCATGTTTTTTCGGAGATGTCCGCAGACACCAAAACACGGTTGAAAGATGGCGGGCGCATCGGAACAATCTGACGCACTTCACGCTGTTCACCATCCAATGAGGGAACGCGTCACATGTCCGCGGACTTGACGCAAGCCGAGTACCCAATCGATGTCCTGTCCGCAGAGTGAACAGGGAAGTGTGTCCGCGAAGCGGACATAGATAACACTAATTTTTTTAGACCTACTTTTTGGTCGTTTTAAAGAAAACTACTGGACGGATTTTCATCAAATTTACAAAAGCACGCTTTCGGGACCAGGCCGCTGCTCCTGCCGCAAATGTGGTGAAAATCCGTCCAGCGGTTTGGGCTGTAGGCGTGCGCAAAGATTTTCCCCCATTCAGTCTATGAGAAAAAAGACGTTTTGGGTCCTCCCCTATAACTTCCCCCCCCTCGACCAAACCTCACCAAACTTTGCAAAACAAATTCAGAGTGGGCCATATACTTTTTTTGCAAAGTTTGGTGAGGATCGTCCAGGGGGAGCAGAGTTATAAGCCGCCCAAATAGTGCTCTTCCTATGGAAACAGCAACTTAACCATAACTACACGTCCACTACTGTGGCCGTGTAATATATAAGACTGAGCTATCTGGGGTCAGAAGAATCCTGGTGCATTGGAGGCTGTGAGGGGTCAGAAATGTGAGGCAGAGTTTGTAAAGAGTTTTTAACTTCTGCCATTTTATTAAAGAAAACAGGTTAAATAAATGCCTTGCTATCCGTACCCTAATGTGGATTTCCCTGCCAATAATAAACTAAAAGGGAACACTCTAACCAAGGGGTCTCTTACCCTCACACTTACACAACAAGCAAAACAAAAAGGTATAATATGGCAGCTCAATTCAACAAATGTATACAACCAATAACCTGGTTCACAGTATAATCAATGTCTCTTGCTATGGACTGGGCGAACTTCCCTTCCCCAGATCCAAACAAGGGGTTTCATCACAGTTCAAAGTCAAAGCTCTCACTCCTCCTGGAAAAAGAACTCTCCAACAGTATCTTGAAAGGAAAACGTCATAAGCTCTCACACCTCTTGGAATGACAACTCCTTAACATCTTTGGCAACAACAAATAGTTTGGTCAGAATGATCTGCTTCAAGAATGACTGCAGGAAGAATTGTACATTTTCCTCAAACAGCTTTCACAATTCTTCCCCCAAATGTCACAACTTAATATGTTGCTTTCCAATAGTATCACTCCTCAGCACTTGCTCCTTCTACTTCCTGGCAGAACCTTTCACTAGGTATCTTCTGGGCAATTTCATCTTGCCCTAAGGGCCTACTCGCCTGCCAATCTACCAAAACAGTAAATGCTTCAATGATAAATTTCACAGTAGAATAATAACAACTTCAATAGTCTTCTTTAACACAGGCAGGTTAACAGCTTTTAGGGAATAGAACATTCACATTGATTCTTATCAGGATCTCTCCACAAACAATGCTCATCTCCCTCTAGATAACCAGCTGCAGAACGGCAGCCTGTTTGCCACCTTTCTTTACCTTCTGCATCACTATCGATAAGAGTGTTCAGGCTCAACCTTTACAACCTTAGGGCTTCTCACTATTCCCCTTTTCTGCTTGGCAACCTTTATTGGACTGATATTGCCAGTTTCTCAAGGTATTGGTGGTATGACTTGGGTTTGGTATTGGTGGTATGCCTGGTTTTCTAATACAACCCCCCCACCAGCTTGGTGATGTTTGCCCAATCTCACACTTTAATTCCTGAACCTTGTTTGGTTTGATATCAGCTGATTTTGCAAGTCTGAACAGTTCGGTATTCGTAAGATTCATCAGCTTGCCTTTTGAAAGGTGCAATGGTTTGGTATTCGCAAGATTTATTAGCTTGCTCCGTAAGTTTGTTACAGTTTGGTATTCGTGGTGATTATTAGCTTGTTTTTGTACATTATCAACAGTTCGGAATTTGCAAGGTGGTTTATTCTGCCATTCACACCATTCACACAGCCTGCACCAGAGCGCCCCAGAGTCACTTGCGTGGCTTAGACAAACCAGGTAAGTTGCTTGCAGGTGCTTCTGCAACCGTGGCTTCTCCCAACGAGGTAGACCTTCTCTCTTTCGTCTCCGCCTCCACCATGTTGATTTGTGTCGATCTGACTTCTGAGAGTCTTTGGTGCAGCCCTGCCACCTGAGACCTCTCGGCCGCTCACACTACGCCTGCTTCCTGCTGCGAAAGCTCTGCACGATGTAGCGTTACTCAGTAAGCGTTTCCTCCACACGCTTCCTGCTACGTGACCTCTGCAGTTTAGGATAGAGGCAGAGACCCTCTCAGGATTTGCAACGGTCCTGGCGTCTTTCTGCTCCTCTACTTCTGTCTCCCACAACATACAAGGCCCGCGCTTCGTCTGTTTTTGAAACTGCTTCTGCTTCTCCTTCTCCTCTAGTACCTGCAACTGAGGAGCCTTTTATGCCTCCCAGTCTCTCTCAGGTGTAGGTAATTCCTGTTAATTAGCTGACCACTTCTACATCTTTGTTCCTCTGTATCCCTCATCCTCGTCTCAGTTCCCAGTGGAATCATGAGACTTGAAGTCCTGAATGAAACAGTTTGGTTAATTTACTCTTTCCACTTTACAATAAGTCATCAATATACTGGGATCGTGGGGTAAGTTAAATAGGGGATTTTTCTCTTCCTCTTGATCTGTTTCCTCCCTCATGTGATCCTCCCGCAGAACACCACCCCCAGGGTCGGGATCAGGAAGCGTCTGCCTTTCCCTGGCCACACAAGGAAGGTCCCAGGCCGAGGTTTTGGGGGGAATCACTACGGATTCATGACTAGGTTTTTCATATGTTATGTTATGTTAGCGGTACTTATATAGCGCACCGTCACCAACGGAATTGGTTCCCAGGCGCTCTGGAGGATCTGTAAATGAGAAGGTGGGATGGGTTAGTAAGGTGAAGAGGGCGTAGGATAGTGAGAGGAGTGGTGTACTGTTGGCAGCTTCAACTCGGTAGACACTGGGTGCTGAGCTTTGGTGCGAGTATTGGATCGGTGTCAGTCCGCATGTGCTGTTGGTGCGGCTTATGTGTTGTTGCAGTGTGGTGAAGTGTGTGCAGCTGGTTGTGTGAGAGATGGTTGTGTGAGTTTTTTAAGTATGCAGTGTTTTAGAGTTTATATTGGTGAGTGGGTTATGTGACATTTAACATGCAAGCATTCACAGTTCTGTCTAAGTGTAGCACTTGCTGACCTACACAATTCATGTGGCACTCACCGACCCTCACAATACCATCCAGATACCGCACAGGCCTATGTTCACAATTCTACCCAATTGCGGGACATGCCAACATTCTCAATTCCTATCATGTTTTAATATGTGCCAACCAATATGACTTTTTGTCAGGAATGCTCTGGCTTTCCTGAGCGTTTGCCAGAATTTCTTGCTATCATTCATGCGAATAACATTGTACATTAATTACCCATATGGTATCCCAGTGGAATTATTGTGAATATGAAGCCAATTTTTGTACTTAGTGCGTAATTCTGTGATGTATGCCTGCACATGGTTTCAGAAAGGAAGCCCACGTTGCACAATTTTGCCAACAACCTCATATTTCATCTGAGCACTCTTTTTTTTTAATGCAATAGTTGCATCATAAATTCTTTGAGTGTTAATACTAGACTGCTGGAGACATTTATACAGAGGTCTGCCATATCGAGCAAAAAGGGCAGGAACACTATCAACTTCACATATGACTGCCGTGAGTGTCTGTCTGTGAATAATTTCCTATTTAGGGTATCAGCATTACACTCATTTCATATAATCCTATTGCCCTTAGTATTAACCACATAGCACCCTTCCAAGTGATCACAGTGACTAGCCGGCAGATTACCAGTGATCGTTAACTCTAAGATCCTATGATCACACTCTAAGATCCTATGATCACTGAGGGAAGTAGGAAGTATGTTAAAGGACAGGATTCCTAGATAAGTATTTTTTAGCATAAAAATGTAGTCCAAACGGCTACTTACTGAGCCGTTTTCCAGGTGTCATTATCAGAAGACTTCTTACTATTTGTAGAGATAGAAAAAGGGAGCCTGAATATTGTCTATGGCCCTCCAGGCAATCTTGTAATATGATAAAGGAAAATGGGCCAACTAGACTAGAGATGACAGCTGACTATTGTTCATATCATAATAGTTCTCTGTTTATTGTACAAATGCATATGTCATACAAAAATATATACAATGTTTATGTTCATTAGTCGGCTCCACAGACCAACCGCAATACATCCTTTCCCAAACAGTTCATTCACAACTCATTCATACAGTCAGCATGTTTACAAAGAAATAGAAAAAAGTGATGTTCTGTTTAGATCACAATAATAGGTCAGACAGTTGTAAATTAAACACTCAATTGTTTTACAATGTGCCCCTCTGTTGGTATTCAGGGGGTTTAGAAAACCATTGTCAACATGTTTCGGTTGAGTTCTCTTAACGAGGATGAGACAGTCCCCTCGTGTCGTGACTTAATATTCAATCTTCTTCAGGACAGGAGAGCAAACGCCAATTCCGCGTTGCCTCTTGGTGAAAAACCAAAGGTGGGGGGTGTATGTGGCAAGAGAGCCTTTGATCTAAGAAAGAAAGAAAGTGAATAAAGTTGTCATCTCTGTGTTTACTCAAAAATCTATTTACTTGATATCCAACTACAGCTCTCTTGGTTTGCTGTATGGCACCTGCTCACCTCCTCTGAATCTTTCAGGGGCTGGCGAACTGGTGGGGTGGAATAAATCCCGTCGTGAATTCTCCCAGCAGTGGCGCTTCACGTGATGGAGGCCCTATAATGAGGAAGGACATGTATATTTTTATAAAAAACCTTTTATAAAAAACTAAAATAACTAAAAAACTAAACAATGGGGGCCCAATAAGATAATTCACAAAATAATGGGTTTGTACTCACTGTTATTTTAAAGGAAGAAAATAGTGTTTTCTCTTGTGGCCCAGTTAAATAACAAGGCAAGGCAATTCATGCGGGCAACCGCGAATTTAAAAACGCCTGCAGAGGGGAAAACAAAGCATGTATACCATGCATTAACTGCTCTGACTCCCTACCCCTATTTAGCAGTAAAAAGTACATTAATGTTTAGAGTGCAAAGATCGCTTACTTATATCAACCTTGTAATTCATCACGGTTGTAACTCGCTGGAAAAGAAATGCCAGTGGAGGAATTTCGCACAATTTACGGCCGTGGACTGAAATAGCCTGGTTTGGGCCGAGGGGCTGCCTGTATAAACACAAACACAGAACTGCGTGTTAAGTGTCTGATCTTGTGGACATTGTGCTGTCAAGACATGATGCACCTCAATGCCGCTTTTTGTCAATAGAGATGTTTCATTACCTTATTTTGGCCGCAGATAAAAGCCCAGGGCCCTGCTGCTTGGAAAGGCGAACAGTGACTGCTTGCGTTCCTTTCGTCTCCTAGAGTTGTGTGGGAACTGAGCCGACATGCGCTTAGACTTCTGGGAGCAGCCGCTCAGAATTGTGGGATTGGTAGTCCACAATGCCCCTGCGGGTGATTTCAGCCTTTTACATATTCACATGTAAAGGGAATTGATAATTGAATGGATGGAAATCTTTCCGGTGCTTTTAAATTGGAGCTGTAAATGAGCTAGCTCAGAATATCTCAGGATTAAAGGCACACACAGAAACGTGCATGACTGGGTTTATTTACCTTGTCATGGAATTCTGGGCTCAGTAGTCCAACAGCCGCGCCGAGAGCACCTGATGCATGCATGCGAGTCAACCCACGATAGCTTAGACTTCTGGGAGCAGCCGCTCAGAATTGTGGGATTGGTAGTCCACAATGCCCCTGCGGGTGATTTCAGCCTTTTACATATTCACATGTAAAGGGAATTGATAATTGAATGGATGGAAATCTTTCCGGTGCTTTTAAATTGGAGCTGTAAATGAGCTAGCTCAGAATATTTTAGGATTAAAGGCACACACAGAAACGTGCATGACTGGGTTTATTTACCTTGTCATGGAATTCTGGGCTCAGTAGTCCAACAGCCGCGCCGAGAGCACCTGATGCATGCATGCAAGTCAACCCACGATAGTGGGTGGCGTACTCCCATAATTGCTTCCTGGTAGGTGGGTGGAGAGTAAGTCCAGCCACCCCAGGTAAGCGAAATTCTATGGGTTCAGGTGCATGTCACAGGTCGGAATGCTACAGACACATCCCTCGCAATTGAGGGAGACTTACATGTGCAATGTATTGTGGGCAAGGTGGTACTAGGCCACATAGACTTAGTTACTGTTTAGTACGTTCCATTCTACCGAAATATTTAACCCATGTTGTACTGTATCTAAGGAATAAATCCATTTCTGTTCGAGACGGTGTAGAGCCATTGTGACTTTTTCTAATTCATCTGGGTCGTCGAGTGGATCCGACCCATCCCTAGCCGGACCCTCAGGGCTACCACAGAGAGGACGGGGCACATTCCCCCAACAAGGGTTTTTTTTCGGAGGAGGCCCAAGAGGTTGGCCACGACAACGACCCAGGCAACAACAGGGGGTCAGAACCAGGCAGTGGTACTCGAACCAATGAATCAAGATACCCTCCCAATTTTCAATTTATCTTCCCATATTTTGAGCTCCTCAGAAAAGAGTCTTCTAGCCAAGGGCCTTTCATATGTACCGGTTGCAAAAGCTGACCCATTTAATGTAGAGCTAGAATTACAGAGATTTTTTCGTAACATTAGGCTAAAACACTTCTTCGAAGTATTTTTACCCAATCAAAACCAGAAGCAAATAGGCGATAAAACAGTGGACCCAGTTGACATAAACATCACAGGTCTTAAAATGAAATCCAATTTTATTCCGCCCCCACACACTTGTCCACCAGAGATCATCACTTTTGAGAATTGGGTGACCAAACAAGTCCTAACCAGTCTAAAAAAGAAAAATTACTGTATAGATAATTTGACTAAAAATGAAAGAACAAGCCTTCAAAATCTCAGCAACCAAGAAAATATAACTATAAAATCAGCTGACAAGGGAGGTGGGATAGTTGTGATGGATACTGTGAATTATGACAAAGAATGTACCAGACTGCTCAATGATACGAGATCATATAAGAAACTGGATTGTGATCCCACTGAAAGACTACAGGACGAGATTAAAAGTCTAACAGCACATGCGCGACAAGAAGAATGGATCTGTCCCGATGAAGAAAAATTTCTTAACAAAAAATATCCAAAAAAAGCAGCCTTTTATATATTACCAAAAGTGCATAAGAGCCTTGAAAACCCGCCTGGTAGGCCTATTGTGTCAGCAATAGACTCCTTATTGGAACCTCTCTCCATCTATAGTGAGTTTTTTCTTAAACCTTTCGTCCTGGCAATGCCGTCCTACATCAAAGACACCACGGACATGATTAAAATCCTCCAAGATGTCACGATAGAAACAGGTGATCTTTTAGTGACCATGGATGTGGAGGCGCTATATACGTCAATCCCCCAAATGGCATGTCTGGAGGTTCTAGCAGAAGTATTGGACACACGAAACAGACCACATAAACCACCTACAGGATTTATATTAGAATGTTCAAGACTTGCCATGACAGAAAACTTCTTCCTCTTTAAACACCAGATTTACAAACAACATAAAGGGGTAAGCATGGGGGCCACCTTTGCCCCACATGTAGCCAATCTATACATGGCTAAATTCGAATCTAGATATATTGCCGACATTCTACAGAACCAGACAAATGGACAGCTGAAGATGTGGCGTCGCTACATCGACGACGTGTTCATTATCTGGCGAGGGGACCATACATCTCTCCTCTCTTTTCACAAATGGCTCAATACCTGTGACCTGAATATCAAATTCACTATTGAGTGGAGTAAAGAACAGGTAAGCTTCCTGGATCTGATGATCAGAAAACAAGAGAATAACCTAACCACCTCACTCTATAGAAAAACCACGGACAAGAATACCCTATTGCACTACTCAAGTTTCCATCCAGAGAGTCTTAAATTTAATTTACCTTATGGCCAATTTTTGAGGATCCGACGGAACTGTACCGACAAGGAGGACTATAACATACATGCCACACAACTCAAAGAAAGGCTGGTCACACGGGGCTACCCGAAACGTTTGGTGAAAAACAACTTGAAAAGAGCTGCTAACACAAACAGGGAAGTTTCTCTACAAGAGAAGGATAAAAAATCGAATGAGAGATTGGTTTGCGTTACTACATTCAACCCTATCAGCAACGCAATCAGAAAAATAATTAATCAAAACTGGGATTTGGTAAATAATCCCGGCACATTATCACAAAAACCAATGTTTGCATTCAAACGCAACTGTAACTTACGACAAAAATTGGTCCATACTTACCGCGAGAAACCCAGAGATGCCGCCATTATGAACCAATGGGGACTTCCCCCCATCATTGGCCATTATAAATGTGGCAATTGCAGCGTCTGTCCCTTTACCGAGACCAAACACAGCTTCCAATATGGGGCCAAGACATGGGTGATGAAAAATCACACCAACTGCTGCACTAAGAATGCAATCTATGTGATATCGTGTCCATGTGACCTATTGTATATAGGGAAAACCGTTAGAGCAGTTAAGGTCCGCATCGGAGAACATCGGTCATGTATCAGAAATCACACCCCTGACAAACCCTTGGTCGACCACTTCAAGAGGTTCAGTCACAAAGATACAGAAATAAAGTGGTTTGTTTTACAAACTTTAAACCCAAATACAAGAGGCGGTGATATGGCAATGGCTCTACACCGTCTCGAACAGAAATGGATTTATTCCTTAGATACAGTACAACATGGGTTAAATATTTCGGTAGAATGGAACGTACTAAACAGTAACTAAGTCTATGTGGCCTGGTACCACCTTGCCCACAATACATTGCACATGTAAGTCTCCCTCAATTGCGAGGGATGTGTCTGTAGCATTCCGACCTGTGACATTCACCTGCACCCATAGAATTTCGCTTACCTGGGGTGGCTGGACTTACTCTCCACCCACCTACCAGGAAGCAATTATGGGAGTACGCCACCCACTATCGTGGGTTGACTCGCATGCATGCATCAGGTGCTCTCGGCGCGGCTGTTGGACTACTGAGCCCAGAATTCCATGACAAGGTAAATAAACCCAGTCATGCACGTTTCTGTGTGTGCCTTTAATCCTGAGATATTCTGAGCTAGCTCATTTACAGCTCCAATTTAAAAGCACCGGAAAGATTTCCATCCATTCAATTATCAATTCCCTTTACATGTGAATATGTAAAAGGCTGAAATCACCCGCAGGGGCATTGTGGACTACCAATCCCACAATTCTGAGCGGCTGCTCCCAGAAGTCTAAGCTATCGTGGGTTGACTCGCATGCATGCATCAGGTGCTCTCGGCGCGGCTGTTGGACTACTGAGCCCAGAATTCCATGACAAGGTAAATAAACCCAGTCATGCACGTTTCTGTGTGTGCCTTTAATCCTGAGATATTCTGAGCTAGCTCATTTACAGCTCCAATTTAAAAGCACCGGAAAGATTTCCATCCATTCAATTATCAATTCCCTTTACATGTGAATATGTAAAAGGCTGAAATCACCCGCAGGGGCATTGTGGACTACCAATCCCACAATTCTGAGCGGCTGCTCCCAGAAGTCTAAGCGCATGTCGGCTCAGTTCCCACACAACTCTAGGAGACGAAAGGAACGCAAGCAGTCACTGTTCGCCTTTCCAAGCAGCAGGGCCCTGGGCTTTTATCTGCGGCCAAAATAAGGTAATGAAACATCTCTATTGACAAAAAGCGGCATTGAGGTGCATCATGTTTTGACAGCACAATGTCCACAAGATCAGACACTTAACACGCCGTTCTGTGTTTGTGTTTATACAGGCAGCCCCTCGGCCCAGACCAGGCTATTTCAGTCCACGGCCGTAAATTGTGCGAAATTCCTCCACTGGCATTTCTTTTCCAGCGAGTTACAACCGTGATGAATTACAAGGTTGATATAAGTAAGCGATCTTTGCACTCTAAGTATTAATGTACTTTTTACTGCTAAATAGGGGTAGGGAGTCACAGCAGTTAATGCATGGTATACATGCTTTGTTTTCCCCTCTGCAGGCGTTTTTAAATTCGCGGTTGCCCGCATGAATTGACTTGCCTTGTTATTTAACTGGGCCACAAGAGAAAACACTATTTTCTTCCTTTAAAATAACAGTGAGTACAAACCCATTATTTTGTGAATTATCTTATTGGGCCCCCATTGTTTAGTTTTTTAGTTATTTTAGTTTTTTATAAAAAAATGTTTATAAAAATATACATGTCCTTCCTCATTATAGGGCCTCCATCACGTGAAGCGCCACTGCTGGGAGCATTCACGACGGAATTTATTCCAACCCACCAGTTCCCCAGCCCCTGAAAGATTCAGAGGAGGTGAGCAGGTGCCATACAGCAAACCAAGAGAGCTGTAGTTGGATATCAAGTAAATAGATTTTTGAGTAAACACAGAGATGACAACTTTATTCACTTTCTTTCTTTCTTAGATCAAAGGCTCTCTTGCCACATACACCCCCCACCTTTGGTTTTTCACCAAGAGGCAACGCGGAATTGGCGTTTGCTCTCCTGTCCTGAAGAAGGTTGAATATTAAGTCACGACACGAGGGGACTGTCTCATCCTCGTTAAGAGAACTCAACCGAAACATGTTGACAATGGTTTTCTAAACCCCCTGTATACCAACAGAGGGGCACATTGTAAAACAATTGAGTGTTTAATTTACAACTGTCTGACCTATTATTGTGATCTTAACAGAACATCACTTTTTTCTATTTCTTTGTAAACATGATGACTGTATGAATGAGTTGTGAATGAACTGTTTGGGAAAGGATGTATTGCGGTTGGTCTGTGGAGCCGACTAATGAACATAAACATTGTATATATTTTTGTATGACATATGCATTTGTACAATAAACAGAAAACTATTATGATATGAACAATAGTCAGCTGTCATCTCTAGTCTAGTTGGCCCATTTTCCTTTATCTTCTTACTATTTGTTACATTTAGATAATTCAGGCCTATGTTCTTGCATATAGTTCAGCCACTTGACTCCCTGGTTAATTTGAATGTCATTTTGCAAATATTAAAAAATATTGCTGCTAAGCAATTTAGTCAAACCCGCATCCCGAAGTGTGTAATATGTGTGGCCCCTAGTGTCCCATCTAATCATCTTCCAATGATCATCCTTTGTACTAGTCCTTATTCAGAATTGTCCATTTGCTGATACCTCCTTAGGCCTTGTAGGGGCAAGCCCCTAAAGCAGGCCCTCCACTTTAGGAATAAGTGAACATTACTACGTAAAGCAAGTTTATTGTACAATCAACCTGGCTGGAGCTATATGATGTTGTAGAGTCAAATTAATGCAAGTCTCACTGAACCACATAATTTGACACATTTTATACATTTTTGCAACAATTAAAACACTCCCATATTTTTTATTACAATCCACCCACCACATGTGATTAAACAAAACCTCTACAAAGAAAACCCATCCTTCTTCAATTCGTCCATTCTCATTGGCCACTTGTTATCTTAACTACTTGCTTCAGCTCATGTGTAGAACACATGTCTTCTTAGGATTTGTCCATGATAGGTCATGACATCATCAAACAGCTAAAACATCATTCATTACTAGTAACAATTGGCCTCAGCCCTTTAACCCAAAACATAATTACACATGGTTTGAATTGATACTTTGAGAAACATGAGGAAGGCTGAATAAACAAGTTCTCTTTGAACCTATGATAACTATCTCATCCACCTCGGCTTACTGGCGCCATTGAAACATTCTAATCTAAACGATTACCATTTCATCACGCACAGCACATCTGAAAATACAATTGAAACCCCTGGGTATCGATTACTTTGGCCTCAAGCACCACTTCACCCCATGTTTTATTGCTGATCAAAACAAATGGCCAGATCCCTCAGCAAAACTTCAATGCACTGGAAGAGATTACATCTGTTCTCTGCGGAACTACTAAGCCATAAACATTGTACTGCTCAATGACTGAACCTCTACTTGGTTAATCGTTCCTCCTTTAACCTTAAATCGTGCACAAATATATTTTTATCAGCCACCTGAAATTCACTGCACACACTGCTGGCTGTAAAGTCTGAATTAATTTACAAAAGCTCACTACGTACAGATTTATAAATTCCCTTTGCATGTTCCTCACTGTGCATGCTTGTTTAATAAATATTATCTGTCCTTTACACTGGGTTCTTCAGGACAGGCCACCCTTTCCCCCATGCACATTTAAGAAACTCCCCATTGCATGCTTCTGGGCACTCAATAGCACATTATGCCTGAATCACGTTTAGATTTAATTTGGCAGTTTGGGGATTTTATCTTTCTACATGTTTGCAAATCTAACATGTATCAACTTTAACCAAAAAGTAACACTGCGGTAACATATCCCTTTCACATTCAACTACACCCGATACATATGAAATTGCAACATCATGCCCAGCCCGCTGCACCCCCAGACACAATTATGGTGGCCACAACCTTAACCCCTCTTTATCGTTGGGACCTTTCCTGACTACCCCAACATTCCCCACTTTAGTTAATACTTTAACAAATCATATTCCTGTTCTTGGGGAGCAACCCTACAATAATCTTTAATATGTTCCCAATATCAGCATACTCCTGCTCTGAACAAACCCAACCCCCCCTCACCATTTCCACATTCTACCCATTGCTGCAGACAATCATCATAACTTGGTGGAGGACACAAAATAGCCTCAGTCTGAGTGTCCATTTGAGATGAAATGGTAGTGATTCTAGCTTTGGACAGGGTCACAGTCATCATAGCAGCTTTCAGTACCTGGGAAGAACAACATTGTAAGAGCATTTGGCAAGAACAGAATATAATTTTTAAAAAAAGACAAAAATAGGTAGAAGGATCTTTACAATGAGGCTCATCAAAGAATCTAACCATGAATCATTTGTAATTCCTACCTCATTTTCCATGATCACTCTGACTTTATGCAAGGCAGCAATGTTTTGGGTTAGGGAACCATTTTCAGAATCATTGGGAGGCACAAAAGCTCAGCACGTGCTCCCTATGCTCTGGCACACCTCTCCCTCCACAGCTGTTAAGAGATTGAGGATGTAGCAATTCTGAAAGTCATGAGCCTCAGGGCCCATAGCTCTTCTTTGATGGCACTGAGAGCTGATTCAGATTAATTGATAAATAGTAAAAGTTGATATCTGGAAACCTGTAGCCACTTGGCATTTGCTGTGGTTTGGACGACATGGGCCAGGAGAGAGAAGAAAAATATTTCTGTATGACTAAACAGTCGATACTGCTCAGGAATGTCCATTAAAGCCTTGGATGATGCAGCCGAAAGGTCATTCAAATGGTTAGTTCCTGGTTCCCGTCGTCTAATAAAGTAATTGATCTGTCCATTTGTGATGATGAAGGGAACGCACAGGGCGCAGGGGACAAAAGGGCACAGGGGATAAAAGGGGCACAGATGTGAATTTTGGCATTGGGCAGGCCAGGACCAACTGTTCCTCAGAGATTTTGAGGATTGGCACATGGAATGGAGAGAAAATTAACACACCTCGACAGGCTGGAAGCAATTGCATATAGGCATAAGATCGACATGTCCAATAAACATCCAAAAGTGCAGCTGTACTTCCAGCCAGATCAGCAGTGTGAAGCGTGCAGCTGCAGTTCCCATTTGTGCTAACATGCACAGTGCTATTGCCCTTAAAAAACAGAGAAAAATGGGCAAGTGTCTGTATTTTAACAGGTTTTTCTGACACATCAGATGCTGCAAATAACATTGCCACACATTTCCACATTCTTGGTTTATACGTGTCACCCCTTATTCTGAGAAGCCCCTCATTCCTCCAGCTCTGCAATTCTTCATCCCTCGCTCCCATACATTTTTGGTAAGAAATAGCCCCTTCTAAACTCAATTTGTATACATGGGCCATTCTTCTGCTCTTTGCGATCGGCAGCTGAACATTCATTTATTTATTTTAGATTCATACAGCGTGCAAACAGCCCATGGGCATCGAGGCGCTGTTACATGTGAAGGGCTTAGTTACAGTGATGCCTTTGGAATCAATACAGGTTAGTTACATACATACATAATACATTTTGGCAAGCAGTATATGTAACAGATAAGTCAAAAGTGAAAGTGATTAGGTGAAGAGTAGCGTCTTGACCGCTTTGCGGAAGGTGATGTGTGAATTTTCTCCTCTCAGGGCTGGAGGAAGGGTATTCCAATGCTAGGCTGCAAGGTAAGGGAAGCTGGCTCCACCTTCTCTGACTCTCTTGATTCTAAGAACTGTTAACATGTTGGAGTAAGGAATTCTGATTGGTCTGGTGGATGCAGATCAGTGCATTCTTTGGTGCAGACAGGGAGGGGCAGTTTGGTGGACACATTTGTGGGTCAAAGCAAGGGTCTTAAAGAGGATGCACTCTCTAATTAGTAGCCAATGTGCCTGTTTCCTGGCTGCAGTGATGTGTTCCCTTTTGGGGATGCCTAATGCTGTACAGAGGGTGCTGTTTTGGATAACCTGCAGCTTCTCAATGTTTTTAGTTGACATGCCCAGAAAAAGGGCATTACAGTAGTCAAGTCTTGACCCTGTTATGGCTCTGGCAATGGTTAGGCAGTTTTCCTTGGATAAAAAAGATCTGACTGCGTTTAGAAGTTTAGAGTGGTATTATGCAGCGGCCGAGGCTATGACATTGACTTGCCTGGTCATGGAAAGGTTTGAGTCTAGGTATACTCCAAGTGTTTTCACTGAGTCGGAGACTGGGATTATGATGTTATCAATAGTGAAGTGCCTGAATTGGGAGTTGAGATTCTTTAGGGTTTTGGTGGACCCAATTATGAGAAGCTTAGTTTTGTCACTGTTGAGACAAAGTCCATTCAGGGCCATCCAGGCTTGGCTAGTCTGTATATGGAGTTGAGGGCTTAAGCGTCTGATTCATAGTCACCTGTCAGTGGGAGGAGGACCTGCGTATTATCCGCGTAGTTCGTGTAGGAGATACCTAGTGAGTCCAGGATGTAGAACAGGGGTCTTGTAAAAATATTGTAGAGTGTGCACGAGACGCAGGACCCTTGAGGCACACCACATGAGATGATAGTAGGACAGGCGGAAGCTAGGTCAGAGAAGACTTCATGGACCTTACTTGTAAGAAAGATGTAATCCAGGCAGTGGCATTTTGTGAGATGTTTGCTGTCGAGGTAAGGTGGTGGCAAAGTGTCATGCCTAGGCATTCGGGGCGCTTTTCACATAAGCCACAAGCAGCCAAAACCTCGATAGGGCCATTCTTACAGGGAGAATTGGGCATCGGCATACGGGAGTTCTGAACTCCGCTTTCCGTGGTGGCTGGAGGTTGCCATGGAAGCTATGGAAACCGTTGGTAAGGGGAAGCAACCTGCTTCCGGGATCTCGATGCTAGTCATGTGACTTCCTCTACTTAGTCCCGCCTCGACAAACCCTCAGTGCTTCTGATTAAGCATTTTGCTCTATGTTTCCTTGGATTTACGTATCCTCTGCTACTTTGTTATTGACCTGTCTCCGGATTACAGTCGTCTGTTTTGGTACATTTTGATCTCTCTGTTGTTAAGGACCTTTTTACTTATTGTCCCTGGACTTGCCTTGCTATCTCCTTCAGTTTTGTTTTGTGCCCGCCTGTGTAATAGACCCGGACTGTTTTTTTGGACTTGTCTTCGGTTTTCGATTCATCAATTTTTTGGAATTCTACGTTTGTCACGACCCGGACCGCTTGTGGATAAAGATTGCCTTCATCCTCTATTGTTCGCCTTGGCATGTTTTGATCTAGTTTGTTTAATTTTGTTTAGAATCTATTTTGCTCAGTGACTTTGTTCACGCTCAGCCTCCGTTGCAACGTGGGATTGTTCTCAGCCTCCGCTGCAATGAGGGATTGTTCTCAGCCTCCGCTGCAATGTGGGATTGCTCTCAGTGTCCGCTGCAACGTGGGATTGCTCTCAGCCTCTGCTGCAACGTGGGATACGGGTCAGCCTCTGCTGCAACGAGGGATCATTATTTCTGTTTTGTGTACATTCTTGTATGTTTACATTTACCAGTGCTTCACACACAGAGCAGAAACATTTGGGTGTTATTTTGTGTGTGTGTGTGTGACAAAAGACTTCCTCGTTTTAACGGGATAGGGTGCTGGTCTCCACAGGCGTTCGCGTTCCGACAGGAATAGGTTCTTGGGACTACCGGCTCTCTTGAACTACCTATATTCTCAGAATCTACACCATATAACAGGAATTCCCCTGGTAAGACTTCATTTCCTTTTTTCTTTCAATCCCAAGTTCTTCATTGTATGCTTCGCTTTGAAGATTTATGGTGATCATTTATATTGCAGAAAGTCTACTGGCTACTGTGCTTATTCCATGATCTGGTTTCTTTTTTAGCCTGTCTTCTAGCTATTCAGGTCAGTGCGTGGATATTGCTTATGTTTTCGTGGAGTTTGTAAATTGTCAAAAGGTACTAATTGTACTTGTTTCCTTTTTACAGCCACGGTGGTCTCGGGGGAATCCAGTCTTTCAATTAATTGATTCCTCTGTATGTCTCAGATTTAGAGGGTTCTTTGTTAAGGTTAATACCAGGATCCTCCCTCTCTTCCTTCTCACCTGATTCTTGTTCCTCAGATGAGCTCTCAGTAGGTATCGTCCTTCTGTTTCTCCAAGCTCCCTCTTCTCTCTCTTTGTAGGTTTTGGGACGAACTCGTCTGGAGGCCACCTTGCCAGTTCGCAGATTTGCTCGGCAGTGGGACCCTCAGGGAGTCCGCCCCCAATCCCAGGGAAAAAGGCGTATGCCGGAAAAAACCCTGGCGTGATGGTAAACTGCTGCGGGATGGAATGCAGGAGAGCGTAGAACGTGATTCCCAATAGACTCGTTCAAGAACCAAACAAAGCGAAGCGAAGCAAAATCCAGGCACAACAAGGCGGAAGGTGAGTGAATGCAGCTGAGTGGAAGCAGGATTCGTACACGAAGGAAAGCGAGAAACGAGAGCTGGACCAGAGAAGAGAAGCATAGAGCGGGGACGGAAGGCAAACAGCTGGAGGGCAGAGAAATACTCACACGGAGCGCGAAGGAAGGAACTTCAGCGTGTTAACCCGAAGCGGAGACTGAGGGTTGCAACGCATCGGCATAGCTGTTCGGTGCGTAGATAACGTTGAACCTCAGGGGGCGTGGCACGGCAGTCCGGACACTAGACCGTAGTGTATAGTTCCGTTAGTGTTTCCTCCATCGATTCCACAGTTTCCAGGACGGACGCGTCGTGACAGTATGTGTATTTGTACATTCAGAGGGATACATTAGTGGGAAGAATTCTTCTTCTACACTACGGGGTCAATACTCTGAAGGGGAATTCTGACATAAAGGACATTGTGATCGACAAGATCGAATGCCGCGGAAAGGTCTAGGAGAAGAAGTAGCGCAGGGTTTCCTGCGTCTTTTTCCTCATCCGTTTGATTTTTGAGATCAAGTAAGGCTGTCTCAGTGCCGTGGCCTGGGCGGAAACCCGGATTGTCTCAGCCTGAGGTGTTTGTTCTTCTCGATGAAATGTTGAATTTGTGTATAAGCAGCTTTGTCTAGTAATTTAAGTAGAAACGGGACAGTGGTTATGGGCCTTTAGCTGTTGGGTGACCGGGGGTCCATGGTGGGTTTTTGTAGAAGCGGGCGGACCCAAGCTTCTTTGAGGCAGAAGGGTACTTTTCCAGTAGAGAAAGAGGCGTTCACAAAGGCTCTCAAGAAGGGGGCGAGTGTGCTGGCAGAATCCTTGATGATAGATGTGTGGCAGCTGACCCCTTTGCAGTTAGAAGGTTTGATAGATTTCAAGATATTGATGATATCTTGCTCCTGAATTTCGATGAAGGAGAATGTGGAGGTAGACTCTTTAGCTTGTGGCGGTTCATGGGGAGGAGAGTTAGTCAAGGTTTGTAGGGTTGTTTTAATTTTGGATTGTAGGGTGTCCAATTTGCTGAGCATGGCTGCTTGGATTTCAACACATCAGGTCTTGTCTTTGGTGATGTTCTGCAGGGGGTGGCTAGTGGGGGTCTCTAGGTCTCTAAAAATTGATAAGATTCATTTGGCGTCTGATTTAGCACCCGAAATCCTAGCTTTGAAAGAGGTGGCTTTGGCTTGGATGATGGCTTTTTTGTATGCTTTTGAGTGGAATTGGAATTCCTGCTTGGCTGAATCCGAGTGGTTAGTTTGCCAGAGGGATAGGGCAGCACATTTTTTAGAACGGAGTTCTAGAAGGTCAGCAGTAAACCATGCATTGGCGTGCCTGGTGAGTTTGGCTTTCCGTGCTTTGAGAGGAGCAATAGTGTCCACTGCTAGTTTGATAGCAGTGTTGTAGGATATTGCTAGAGTCCTAGAATCATTGGAGAAGGGGGGGGGCTGAAAGCCGGGACTTGTAAGTGGGGTAGTATTCTTTTAGCAGTGAGCTGACAAGAGCTTCTGGAAATTGCTGGAGAAAGTGTTGGTGTGAGATGGTGTGTTTTCTTTATGGTAGCGATGTCGAACTGGATGACTTGGTGGTCAGACAAAGGGACCAGTGCGTTTCCAGTGATAGAGAGGGCTGTTGTGTTGGGCTACCCAATACAAGGTGTGACCTAGAGTGTGTGTGGAATCAGAAATGGTGTTGGTGAACCCTAGTGTCTCAAGGGCAGTGTTGAGGCACTTAGCTGCAGGATCTTTGGGGTCATTGAAGCCAAGATTTAGGTCTCCTAGAAGGATGGCTTTTGTTGATTTCTTTCAAGTTGTCTGAATGGTGGTGGGTAAGGGCTGGCTGGAAGTCACCTAGAGGGTCAGGGGGGCGGTAGACGAGGTGAACAGAGATAGTGCAGTTATCAGAGAGGTTAAGTTTGATAAGGACGTAGTCACTGTTGTGGTGCATGGTTTTGTCAGATTTTCTGATGGATAGGGTGTCTCGTGCTATGACAGCGATTCCCCCTCCTTTGGCGGGTCAGTCCTGTTTTACAACAGTGCACCCTGTTGGCAGAGGCTTCATGTAACCAAGTTTCTATTATCATGAGAAGGTCGAGATTGTGTGGGGTGATGAGGTTGTTAATGTCCAGGGCGTGAGCGTTGATGGACCGGGCATTGATCAGGGTGCAGTTTAGGGGCGTATTATGTGATGGGTAGGTAGCACTAGTTCTGGTCCTTGAGGGTGGTGGTTTGGAGGGTTGGATGTTAGCGCAAGGTGCGGCAGTCGATAAGGTGTCAACCTGGAGTGGCGCATTACATGCAGTGGTATTGGCCTCACTAGGTTTGGCAATTGGCAGGGTCACATCAATTACATCATCACTTCCACTTACAACTTCATTGATAGGCAAACCGAATGCTGTAACTGATTGCCCTATGACCCTGCACAATGCTAGGTGCACTAGACACAGTGCATCTGCTATCTCTACTTCATTTGGGATAGACACCATGCGACACCAAAGCATGGGGGATGATAGAGCAAATATCATGATTTCTCTCCCAACCTTCCCCATATGGCTGCACCATACATGATCTACTGTGAAACCATGTGCATTTTTGTGGCATCTATTTCATCATCCCCATTATCCAAAAAAACAACATCAACACTTCTTTTGAATCTTGACAGTACATCCTCAGATTCTATAAAACCAGATCAATTTAAACATTTTTACATTTACACTTGTGTCCATCTTCGAACATGATGACAAAAGAAACACAAAGAACATATAAACACTCAATCTAACATACATCATGACTTTGAATATTTTCTTCTTTTCCTAAACAAAGAGATTACATTCTCAGATTTCTGTTCGCACCCACTTTTCCACTGGAATGAACTGCGGATCCAAGGGCATACTTAACTATGAGCCTGCTCTCACTCCGGTGCCAGTGGAGAGGTGCCGGTATCCCTTAGGGTATTAATGATGTGGATCCAACTCTTGTTGCCATCCACATTCACAGCTGTCAGAGTCGCATAAATAACTCAGTGTGATCCATGTAAACGCTGCTCATTCCAACAACGTACGAAATTCCGGACATAAATTTTGTCTTCCGGGAGCAGTTGTTGCTTGTGCTGGTCATCGGTTTCCTTGCCGCTTTCTCCTGTAGACTGTTGGTGAGAAGACACAACCTGTGACAATATAATCTTCACACTCTTGATTAAAGCACTAAGGTACTCCCTAAACTCTTCACCTAGGACCTCTGTGGTCTTGTGTGTGTCTGATGCAGTGCATGCAGGTAAGAGAGTTGTTTGTAGCCTATGCCCACCATGATCTCATGGGGGTTAAGGTAATGATCTTTTCCTGGCTGGTTTCTCAAATAAAACAGTGCTAGGGGCTGACAGTGATACCATGACTTTCCTAAATCATTGCATATTTTCACCATCTGGGCCTTAGGGATCCCATTTAACTTTTCCATTAATCTGTTGGCCTGTGGGTGGTAAACTGAGTACCACCCGTGCTTGATTCCCAAAAGCAAAGTAATTTCTGCAAACAAGACCTCACAAATTTCCCACTGTGGAAATATCAGACCAGAAATGGTGCTCCCGACTTAGTATCAGGATGTACGCAGGGACCAACTGCAAGCCACCAGGAGAATGGACAAACAATTACAATGAGTTATCGATAATTGTTACACCTCATGAGCATGTCCATACAGTCCATTTGGAGCTCCCTGAATGGCCCAGAGCGCCTAGATAAAACTCCCCTTACTCATGGTATTTCCGGGATGGAATTCTTTGCAAATTACACAGTTTCCTATGAATCTACTTACCTGTTCCTGGAGGTTTGGTATAAACCATTCTTCCTGGAGCTTTGCAGCAATATGTCGCTGAGAAGTGTGCAGCGGGTAATGTAGTTGCTCTAGAGCCACAAAGAGTAGTTCTACGGGCATTACTACCTTCCCCGTCAACTCCTGTCTCCACAGCAAATCCATAGGTGAGAGAATACATCCTCTGTTTTAACAGAGCCTCTGTTCTTCTCTAGGGGCTTTTCCTTGCATTTCTATGATTTGAAGCACCAGGACTGCAGTTCATGGGGCTTGCAACTGTACTTGCTGGGACATGGTTTCCTTTTTATGGTAATATGTAAGTGGTAAGTATGCTGCTTCCTTCGCCGCCTTGTCTGCAGCATTATTCCCAAGGGCTATTGGATTAGTACGGTTAGTGTGTGCACCGCATTTAACTATGCCTACCTCTGTGGACAGGCTTAACGCTTCAATTAGTCAGGATAGCAGTGCAGCATGCTGGACATGGGACCCTCTTCTTTGCCACCTTGATAAACCTAAATGCACAGTGGAGGTGACATACGCAGAGTCAGATAAAATGGTGACTGCCTTCCCCTTACTAACTTCTAGTGCCTCTATAAGTGCCACTAATTGCACCACTTGTGCAGAGTAATGCAAAGGCAACCATCTCTTCAGCCTGACCTGGTACTCCCCCTCGACAAAGCCCACAAAGGCTGCACCGATATGCCTTTCACCAGTTTCTTGATTAATTATTGAGGACCCATCAACAAAAAGTGCCTCACCTCCCTCCAAGGCATCCTCTTTAACATTCGTCCTTTCTTCCTCTTCTCCCTCATAGGTTGCACAATGATGAACAATGTCATCAGGTTTTACTGACTTCGATACAAATGTTGCAGGATTGACTAGGTGACACAGCACAGGATGTATCAACGTGTTTCATAGAATGACCTGATATCCTGAAACTCTTTGGGTCATCAAAGTCGACTTGGGCTTTTCTAAGATTGCGAAGACCCCATGCTCCACATACAGTGTCACCGGGCAACCCATGGTAATGGTTGAAGATGAATGGTTGGATTGCAAAATCTGCTGCTGCTAAGGCTTGCCTCAGTGGAACTCTCCCTACATCACTGGGTGTAGGAGTCTGCTATAATGTGCTAAAGGTTTGTCGCCTAACAATTTTTGCTGGGTCAGGACTGCTGTCATCACCTGCCTGTTTGAGTGAGAAAACAAATAAAATGATTTCTTGTAATTTTGGGTTCACCAAAACCAGAGCATAGCTGATCGCTGCCTTGAGTTCCTGAAAGCAAGTTACCATTTCTTCAGACCATTCTATCGAACCTTTCATCTTCTGCGCTTCCTTAAGCCCCTGCAGTAAGGAACTTTGCATAACCAGAGTAGTCAAAGATCCACGATCTAGAATAGCTACAGAGCTGCAAAAACTGCTGCATTGTTTTACTGTGCCTGACTTAGGCATATTTTGAACTGCAGTAGCTCTCTCTGGCATTACCGTCCTTCCTGCAGGCATTATGACTTGCCCCTGTGGGCTGTGATCAAAGGCCCCCAAACCAACGAAACTGAAGGGCTATGTGAAAAAAGCCCTACTTGTCATTATGAAAGGAAAAGCAGCCTTTAAATTCACCAAGCCAGAAGAAATTCAAAGGTCCTCTTCATATGAAAAACAGGATTTTTAAACACTGACACCAAAACGGCTTTGCATGTGTGTTTACAAGTTAAAGCAAGACATGAGAAAAATGTTCCTCTGCCAACATAAAAATTCTAGGGAAAAGACATGGTGCGTGTAAACAAGATACAATGGGCCTTATTACGAGTTTGGAGGTAGCCATGCCCTTAATAAGGGCATTGCTACCCCCAAACTCGGGTCGGGCACCGGGTCCTGCGAATGGGGAATAACCGGGCCAATCGACCTTTGTAGGCCAGGTAATTTCCATAGGGCTCAATGGGAATGGGGAGGATGGTAGCAGCGGTACCGTTCATAACAGTACCGTTGCTACCATACTGGTCTGCTCTGTTCTGCTCGCTACCATCTTGTTCTGCTCACGGGTGCCGCTCTGCACGCCTGGTTTGACCAGGTGTGCAGAGCGGCACTCGCGAGCAGAACAGCATGGTAGCGAGCAGAACAGAGCAGAACAGGATGGTAGCAACGGTACCGGTATGAACTTGCATGAGGAGAACTTGTAATGTGGCGACAAGGTAACAACGGCGCCGGTAGCACTACTGGCACCATTGTTGCCTTACCGTCACCGTTGTAATGAGGCCCAATATATATTATTCTATTATGCTTCACATGCAAAATACCGGCAACAAGGGAAAAGAAAAACTTTGTTCTATAGGTCACATGAAGATTTCATTTAGGCCCAAGCAGACTCTTTTGGCCTGTTGGTGGGAAAACTTCACAAAGAACCCCTCCCCACACCCCACTGCAAGCTTGGCTTTTACATCCCCCCGAGCTATTTACAACTGCAAGTTTGTCCTGCTAAGGGTGTTGAAAACCAAGTGGTTCCACCAGAATTGCTGTCTCTGATGGCAGTTCCATGCAGAGCAAATGACTCTGGCCGGTGAGTCCCAGGTATTTATTAGCTATAACAAACTTCAAATGACCATCTTCAAAGAGACTAATTAAAACACTGGTCAAGAGAGACAAATGGCTTGGAGGGAGCAGAGTTCCTATTTGAATTAACTTAAACATGCACTATTCATTTAAAAGGACTATTGTAACTTCTGCCTTTTTTCTCAGCAACCATAAGTCGGACTTTCTTGATTGATGTGTCCATTTTTGTATATAAAATCCCCCCACCTGTGACTTAGGGAATTGTAATGGCCATCTAAAATGGGTTTCTGGCTGCTTTTAACATGTCCCGAATGTGAGCGTTGGCATGCTGGTGGACGGAAAAATTAGGAATATGGGTAATAAATGACATGTTCCTAACTATTATGCTTTTTTGTAAAAACGGTGGAAAATTGCCAAATGGCTGTGCAACATGGTGTGGACCTGGCTGTTGTTTCATTTAATCATGCCTGATTAGCAAAATTGGAATATTTATATTATGGCAGTTACTAGCAAATCACAAAGATTTTGACACATACCTAATTTTTGCCAAAATTTGACATGAGAAAAAATGGGGATTGCAAATGTAAGCTGCCATAGGTCTGCTCCAGACTCCTAAGACAATCCTTAGAGAGGAGATGGATTTGAGAGGAGACCCATCCACATTTTTACTGTCCAGCTTCCCCAACACAGACCCTTAAGTGGAGGAGGGTCTGAAATCCTAAATCTTTAAATCATCCAAATTTTTCTATCCGACTTCCCCCACAGAGTCCAAAGTAGGGGGGTCTGGAAAACAAACTGCTAGATCAGCTTATGTTTATTTTAAAGAAAACGTGTGGGTGAAATCATAATTGCCATATGCATTGGTCCAAATCTGTACACAAAACTGCTAGCCTTTTAAGCACACATGAAAATGGAAATTGCGCAGCAATGCATCCGTAACTGATTTTGTTAATTGACAAGTGCGCAGTATTCCTTGAATTGAAATTTGTATGAAGTAAATCATTGTGATTTGAATTTTCCCGACCCATTGGTGTGATTTCTTTGTGTAACAAGAAGTTCATTGTGAGCCACAAAGAAGGTGGCGTGTGTAGTTTAGTGTGATTTCTATCAACTATAATACAAATAAATAAATAAATATGTTTCCTGTACAACAGCCTGGTTCTTGGCTCATTGGTAGCTCACGGGACGGGATCCAAGGGGCATGATATGAGGCTGAGATAGGGCTGAATAAAAGAAGTAACATTAACCGTTTACTGTGTGACACTTACCTTGGGGAGGGAAGGAACTCCCTGGGTTGAGGTTGGCCACTCAATGAACCATTAAACATTGAGGGTTCGTGGCCAGGATTTGGCAGGCTATTTCTGATGCATGACAAGTGCATGGTGACAGACCATTCATTTTGATGTAAGTGCATTAAGGTGGAGGGAAAGCCATCTTTGTTTTGTTAAAGTGTCATGAGGACTTGAACCCTGAGTTCCAGGCAGGGGTATAGGTGATAAATTAAGATTGAGTAAGAATTGATTTTCGAGTTGGCATTGTGAGTGGAAGTTAAGTTGGAACAGGTTGATTTTGGCCCTGCACAAAAGAAATTCTACAAAAATTGCAAAAAGGCAAATTTTAAAAAATGAACACTAGTTATTTATTTATTTGTGCCGTTGTTACAGCGCACAAAACCCTCGGGTATCTAGGCGCTAGTTACATTAAGGTGAAAAAGAGAAGGGGGTAGGGAGATGGAGTAGTGGGATGGAAGAGTCTTGGGAGGTTCAAAGTTAGTTGAACAGCCAAGTCTTTAGGTTTCTGCTGAAGGTCCAGTAGGCCTGTTCTTTTCTGAGTGCTGGTGGTAGATTATTCCAGAGTTTGGCAGCCACGACCAGGAAGCTCTTTCCCCCTACTGAGAGGTGATTGAAGTTGGGGGTCTTCAGGAAGTGAGAGTTTGACGATCTAAGAACGGACCAGGGCGTATTTCTCCACGCAGCGTGAGAGATAGATCGGGGCAGTGTTGGAGAGACATCGGTGGACCATGGACCATGTTTTGAATGCAATCCTTTCCCGGATGGGCAACCAGTGTGCATCTCTCCTGGCTTTGGAGATGTGGTCAGATTTGGAGAGACCAATGGCCGTTCGGAAGGAGCATTGTTCTGAATCGTCTGGAGTTTGTTCAGGATGCGTTCAGAAGTGCCCGTAAATAGGATGTTATGATAGTCGAGCTTGGCTCCTGTGATACCTCTTGCCATTGTTAGGTGGTTGGGACTGGAGAGGAAGGGCCTGCTGGCATGAAGCAGATTGGCTTTGTAAGCTGCTGCTGAGGCGATCGAGTTCACTTGATGTGAGAGGTGGAGGTTGGCATCCAGGTAGATGCCAATATTTTTTACAGCGTCAGAAGTGGTGATATGGTTACCATTGAAGTTAGAGATGCCACGAAGCACCTCCTATCCAGATTATTCCTTAGAGGGATACAGGCGGAGGAAGAACATGACATTTGGCAAACAAGAAAGAATGATGCAGGAGGTTACTTGTGTAAGCGCTGACATTGGGCAGAATAATGGTCTGTTATATCAAGTATCAATCAGACTTTTACATGACACAAATGACTTGTGATGAGCAGATTCAAATGGCTCAGTTCACAGCATATTTCTACCTTCATTTACAGTTAGTGGAAGTTCCTGTGTGCGGAATCCGACTGTTGTTTTGAAAGAGAGCCAGCAAGAATTTAAACAGTTAGAAGATAAAGCACAACAGAGCCACATCTTAGAATTAAAACAAGAAAGTCTCCTTGGCAACTTAAAAAAGGGCTCAAAACACGGCAACAAGGGAGCACAGAGCGTGAAATGCATTTTTTGAAAACATGTTTTTATTGGTTTTACAACATAATACGCATAACTTCCAACCACCCCCCCTCCCCCGGAATATTCATTTCTGTCTGTCTTCCTGTCCGAGGTGTTTCGCTTACGTTCTTAGTTAAACATGTCCAAAAACCCTATCCTGTGTGGGCACCACTGCTCCATATAGTCACTATGGAGGTATTCTAGGGTTTCACCCCAGTCCTCTCTAAATTTCTGGTGGCCCCCCTGTATGTTATATGTTAGCCTCTCCATTGCTATATGTGTCCAGACTCTCCTTATCCAGTCTATGGACATTGGAGGAACCCTCTGTTTCCATTTGTGAGCTATTTCCAGCCATGCACCTATTAGGAATCCCATAAAGTTCCGTTTCTGTCTCTTGTTAAGTTGTCTTTCCTTGGAGTTCCATAGCCCACATAACCGAACCTCTTCTTCTATGATACCCATGGTCGGGAACATTGAGTTCATGTGTACCTTGATATCTCCCCAGAATTGTTGCAACTTTGAGCAATCCCACCAAATATGTCTCCATGTTCCTTCCTTCCCACAGCCCCTCCAACATACTTTAGTGGTGTTCCGAAACATTTGATTAAGTCTTTCCAGCGTATAGTGCCATTGCAGAAGGACTTTCATCCACATTTCCTTTGTTTGGATCGGTGAAATGCATTTTTCTGCACTGCAAGGTGCACATAAAGAGGTTGTGGGAAATGTTAGCCGACTGCGACATAAGGTATGTATAATAGAGGACTGTTATATGCCATTATGGCCCTCAAACAACAAATCAGGCAATTAGAGAAGCAGAATAGTCAGTTTATCATCAAACAGATGAGTATCAACAGGAGTTTGATGAAATGCGTCAGAAAGTAAACATTCTGAAGCAACATCATTTGCAGCTGGTACAAGACGATGATGCATGAAAAGGAATCATCAGAGTCTCAGGAGCTAGCCAGAATTAGAGAGGAAAATAGGGAACTTGTGGTGCATGTGAAGCGAAAAGAAGCTGACCTGTCACAGGCAGAGAATTGTAGGGGAGCGTTGGAGAAAGAGATCAGTCTCTTGAAAGGCAGGCACCTGGAATGTGCACTATGCACACATCAGACATGACTCCCAGAAAGAAAATGAAGCAATTCAGGAAGAATTACAGCAAATTAAAGATCGAGTCATGGCTCAGAGTGGAGTGCTCAAGACTACACAGGCCTTGGTCTCAGAGTTAAAAAGCCAGTTCTCTGAATACCATGATGAAATCAAGACACAGAGAAGCAAGTGTGAGAGGGTGACAAGTGTAATTGAAAAATACAAACAGGCATTGAGGCACCCTAACCAGTCAGGGTATGCAAATGCGCCCACTGATAAAGGGGTGATACCCTCTCTACCAGGGACTTTATGCCAGTTAGCCACAACTTCAAAGGTCCCAACGGCAACTGACCGCATACACACTACTTACCAAGAACAGGATAACATGAGGTGGCTGGACTCACCCAGGCCTAGCCCAACTGAGCCAGAAGGCCAATAGTTAGTAGATATTGATGAATATTCATCTTTACCAAGCAGAAGGGAAGGCGGCCATATCAGGGTGTCTTGGGAAATCCAAAATACCACTGGGAGTACTTCTGACCATGAAGACTACTATGATGAGAATATCCGTAAATTAGACTGGCAGAAAATGAATTTAAAGAGGGACCATCTAGTCCATTTGGTAGAAAGAGAAGATCCAAAGCTTCGGCCTAGGAAGAGCATTCTGAAAACCTCTGCACATCCAGGGGCATTTCTCCGGCGTACCTGGAAGTGGGATGAAGCGAATGGGTGCACTACTACGCAAAAAGCGGACTACACAGGAAATTACCCTTAAATTTCACTGTTCCATCGGAGAGAGGAGTCCAGACTGTGTGACTCCGCGAGGCATTCCTAATCTCAGCGAGATTGGGAGCACGTAGAGGACATGGAATGGACCACAACCAGTAGCAGCTCTGAGTCAGAAGGTGAGTGGACTCAGGTGCAGAGGAAAAGGAATGCTGCCAAACAGAAGAAAGGTTTTGTCAAAGACCCGATTCGACAGATAAAGGCCATAAAGAGCATTTTGATTCCTTACCACAAGAATGCATAATATTCGGTATGGGAGCACTTAGAGCTTTATGAGCAAATAATGACATAATTTGGAATAAAAGAATTATGTGAATTTTATGGAGTTTGTCAAGTGGACATTCTCCCCTGAATACTCTAGCTTCTTTGCCGAGCAGGATGATCAGGATCACTACAAATGGTCCACCTATGAAGCGTCCATATTGAGACATTTTTCCACCCACCGGAATCCACAAGAGGCCTGTAAGGCAGCATATAACTTGCAATGTGGGAAAGACCAGGCGCCTAGGGAGTTTGTGCAGTATTTAAAATGAGCATTTGTGCAGACTTCCTGATGTGTGAACACCAACAGTAGGGAGTTTGTGACCACCTACTTCCATGCACTTCCTAAATACATCATGACTCAGCTGGTGTAGGATTATAATGAGCACAGGACCCTGGATTGGGTGACTGAACAGGTTACCAGGATCTATGAGGTCCAGAAGCCCACTGAGAGTAAAAACAACCCCAAAACCCCTAAACCCTCTACTACTCCTGACGCTGGAAGATGGCAGAGATGAAAACTACCCCTCCATTGTATCTGGAGATGGGGAGGCCTAAAATACTCCTTCTGCCAACAAGCATAATGAAAGGCAGAGGACACCCCCTGAGCCAGCCCAATCGAATGGTAGTCAGGCAGGATACCAGAATGGTGACCCATCTGACCATGCCACCTATGTAAGTCCAAGATACAAGGGTAATAGGCAAATCCTGGGGTATGTATTCACTCACCCAGCACAGAGGGGGACCCAACCAGGTAAGTACTGCCCCGGGAAACGTCCCACCAAACTTCCCTCAGGAAAGAAGTGTTACTCCACCTCCCAACCTGAACATTTTCCCCAGGTATCCCTGAAACATACTTCCAGAATAATCCTCACTCTCCCCGCTTCCAGGACAATAGATCCATGAACCCAGGAGAAGTAAGACCCAGGATGTAAAACTATGGGGGAAACTACCAATACCAAACTACTCTGGGAGAAGGGACAGTTACTCTTCCCGGGAGCAGCAGAGGTATGACCAGAGACCTCCTTACAACTTACAACGGTTCCGAATTGGAGCGACAAGTCCAGCTACTGACCAACGATCTGGGATGCATGCTGAAGGCCCAGTCGAAACCTCAACTGGAAACTGCTACACAGGACACCCCAACACCCACATCTGATGCCCCAGGGAGGAAATGACTGAAGGAAAATTCCAACAACCACCAGCTTTCTGAGGAGGGGGCTCGGGTGGAAGGGAGATCCCAAGCCCTAGAGGAAGCTTCCTTTCCCACCGGAACAAACCCCTTTGAAACCTCTGAGCCTTAATATGAATATTGTACCCCCGAAAAGCTCAAACCTAAAGAAAAGAGGGTAAGTAGAAGTAAAAAGAGAACCCACTTTGTCGAGAAGTTCCAGGACATTCCCTTTAGAAAGAGAATAATCCCTGGGGGATTCAGGTAAGGAAATCTTCTCTTTCAGGAACAGGGGATCCCTCCCAAAGAAAAATGAATCCCAAAGGACCCTGAATGGGACAAGGTAAGTATGGAGCAATAAGTCACACTTTCTTTGCAGCTTCGAGGAGAAAGAAGACCGATTTTATGTACCGCTCACGGTGCAGGTTCAGTGTGAATTATCAGTTCTGGTGGATACTGGATCCCAAGCCGCCCTCCTGTCCAAAAAGGACTTTGACCAACTAAAATCAGGATGGGGGGAGGGCCACCAATTTCCCCTCACACCACTTCCCAGACAACTCCAAAATGTCAATGGGAATATTTCCATCGAAAGGACTGCGGATCTGGAAAAAGAAATTGAGCGGCATCCAGTTAAACATCCAGGGATAGTCTTGACTACAGAGGGCACACCTAGTTTACTGGGGAATGATCTCCTGAGGAGGTTATCACCTCTTATCTAGCGCATCTGGACCCATACTAACCGGCCTATAAAATTTTAAATGAGTACCCATTGTGTAAGCATGTATGGTACCTGTCATTTAATTGATCAACGTCCTTTGAAGGTAGAATACCATTTCCAGAATAACCAGGTCACATACATCACTGTCATCTCTGTAGGAGAACATACTGGTGATGAGAACCCTTCTCCATTGTTGAAAATCAACCTTCCTCCCAGTTTTAAGTGGCAATCCACACTGGAAGAGAAAACCCTAAAATTGTACACCAGTCCAAAATCAGAAGAAAAATGGAGTTCTGTGAAACCAGACAAGGAAGAACCTGCTCAAAGTCTGGCAGACATTCACAAAAAGGGTGAACAGTTGTTTTTCCACATTTAGTTAAATGAGGGGCGGGGGGAGCCAGTGCTTGCAAGTGGATGCCTGAGAAATGGAAGATGTTTGATCAGTGAAGAATTATTCAGTAAACTCCCAAAAGATTAGACCATTCACAAATTTAAATTGATTGACAAATGGGAAGTAGGTATGGAAACCCTGAATTCCAAGCACCTCCTACTTAGCTGGTGTATGCTAAAATTATCTATTGGCAACAAAAGCATAGAGCATAATTGTTGGGTTGTGAGAGATGTCCCTTCCGCCTTTTATTTGTGCAGTGATATTCTCAACCGATTCGCATTCAATTTGGACCTAATTAATAATAAAGCCTTGTCACGACTGGGGGATAACCCCATGGGCATTGACAACAATACTGAAAAAGCATTTTGGTCAGCTCAATTTCTGCCTTATTTCTGCCTTATGCTTTTGAAGTTCAAGTGTGAGAAGAGTTTACCATCCCAGGGCAGGTGCGACAATTCCCTTTTCCCCTCAAAATTAAGCAACACCAGAACCTCAAACATCAGAACACCTACATACATTTTTATTCCCATCTCCAACAACAAGGTTTGTGTTTGAATCTGACCCCTCTAGTAGACCTATACCACGACACCATTCTAATATTGCTGTATAATAGCAACCCTCGAAGTATCATTTTGGGTGCAGACACCTTTATTGGAATGGCATTTGATGTTGATGCCCAGCATTATTCTATTGATTTAGGTAATGAAATCATGGGACCAATCCCAAACAACTGTTTTGACATCAGCGACAGTATTCCTCCATAAAAGATTTTTACTAGGCATGGACGGAAATTCATGGTGTACTCTTCCTGCCCTATGGGGTGGAAGAGATTACCTTTGACATTAGAAGGGAAGAGGTAGTGTTCAGAGTCAAGGACCACTACCTAGAATCCCTGGAACTTACTGTCCAGGTCAACACCATCAAAAGAGATCTCTCCACCCAACTGGAGGATACCACTGAAATTGCCACCCCAAGGTCTTTCCAGGTTTCAAGCAGATGTTTGAGGAAAGAATCAATCTTGCTAATGCCTGTGAGACTGAGGAGCAAAGTCAAAAGTTGAAACAGGTCTTCCTGGAATTCTAAGATATCTTTCAGTGGACTCATACGACTATGGCCACACATCCATTGGTTCAACCAGCATAACAACGGACACTGAGATGGCTCTAGTATTTGTGAAACAATACCAGTTACCTCTTGTATCCATAGAGTCACTCACGTAGATTACTAAGAATTTAGAATCCCATGGGATAATTTGTCCAATCCACAATGCCTGCAACAATCCGGAACTGGGGATACTCAAATCAAATGGCCAATGGAGACTATGTCCCGGCCTGAGGGAGTTCAACAAACGGGTCTGCATGTCAAGATGGCCCCTTCCCGACATCGATCAGGGACTGGCCAAGATCCAAGGGTCAAAGGCGTACACCACCATTAACCTGACCAATGGCTACTGGACAGTACTCATGAGTAGGAAAGACCGGTACAAGCTCACCTTTACCTTCAGGGGGCAGCAATACATGTGGACCTGAACCCCCTTTGGATACATCAACTTCGGCACTGAGTTCAACATCTTTCTACATAAGTCCATGCTCGACTTGGGACGAAAGGGGAAACCTGGCCTGTGTAGATGATGTTCTGATCGAGAGCTCAACTGTGTAGGAATATATAGCAGAAATCTGCTATGTTCTAACACGGATGCAGAAAGCTGTAGCAAAATTATCCTTTCAGAACGCACATTGGTTTGAGACCCGAGTGAACTTCTTAGGGGACGAGATTACCCCTGAGGATATTAATCCCAGGCAAAGAAGGTGGAAGCCTTACTGAATGTAAAAGACTCTACCACGCTGCGAGAATTAAGAAGCCTTCTTGGACTCACTAATTATAGTCAGAAGACCATTGAAGACAATGCAGAGGCCACTAGACCTGTGTTCTATTTATTAAAGGCCGGAGTCAAGTGGGAGTGGGGTCTGGGAACAGGCTGAAGCAGTTAAACAACTGAAAATAAGCCTTTCCCAGGCTCTTTGTTTGGCTTACCACATAAAGAACAAGGAGTTATTCTTGGAGACAGGGTTCTCGGATACTTGCCTAACAGCGGTGTTGCAGAAAATTCATGAGAAGGTCAACAAAATCTTGTACATGAGCAAGACTTTGTCATCTGTGGAGGAACAATTCAATGACTGCGAGAAGGCACTCCTGGCAATGGTGCAGACATTAAAAAATCACTGCCCGTAGTGCACATCACTTGAAATATCTTCAAAGTGACAGAATTCAGGCAGGGAACATTAGTAATTCCAGAATTACTTTGTGGATTTTGTCCATGCAAGACTTTCCTGTGGAGGTCAGATATGGCCAAAACAAGAAGAGTCCCCTAGCGCAAGGGTTGGCAGACTTGCATGATTGTGTTCAAGAAAACTGTCTTGAGGACGAAGGTCTAATGACCAAAAACAACATGGAGGTGTACTTAACTTCCCCACACAAGGTCTATGTATAAGACAAGTGTCAGGGGATACCCACAGTTTATGTGGGTGGGTGTACCTACCATGTTGACAAAAATGGGGGGAAAACTGGAAAAAAGAACTAGTGGTTTGGCATTGGAAATGCCTGGGTGAATGATACCCAGAACCCTCTGCAGGTTATAAAATAGGACCCCAATGTAGTCAGGTTGCAGGGTTGATAGACGTTCATCAACCCATCCTCACTACAGTGCACCACCAACTCATAGGACTGGTCATAATCACTGACTCTTATTATGTCACGAATGGGTTTGTGGAGCACCTGATTAACTGGAAGAATCAATGCATGCTTTGTGCCAACAACAAACCTTTAAAGCATTGCAAATTGATCCAATCAACTGGCAATCTTGTGACCTCCAATGAGATCACCAATTATTGGAGGAAGACAAGAGGTTATTCCAAAACAGAGGGGCTAGATGAGACTGGGAATGACCTGGCGGACCAACTGGCCAATACCAGAGCCCTATAGGGGGTTTTAATTGACATGGAATCCCTGCTGGGAGAAATCGAAGTTGCTGCTGTCACCAGGTCAGAAACTTGTGTGCAAATAGTGAACTCTCGACTGGCCAGTGGAGTAAAGATACCCTAGATACAGATTTGATCACTGCACAGAAAGAGGACCCGATCATGGGGAAATATTATTGACACATTGAAGACTCTGTGAGCTTTCCTCAAACAGAGTAAGATTGTATCGTTAAAGAGGATCTCTGGGTGTTGATGAAGGTTTCCTAGATGTTTTGGATTCCACACAGTTTGTTGGTAAGGAGAGCCCTATCTAACTGTGTCCAGTGGGTGGTACCTACATCATTCCTAAGCCTTATGTTGAACATGCCCATGATGCAACCACTGTGTCACGCTCACCTGGTCTCCACGGGGGCGTAGCACGTGGCTGCACGAATGATGTCTGCGCTGGCGTGGTACTGCGTGATTGGTGATGTTGCTGCAACTTCTCCCTTGTTATCACCCTCCCAAGGCTTTTGTCTTGAAGTTTTGTAAGGTAGGCTCTCCGTCCTGCAATCTAGCAGGGGCGCGAATAACACAGTCTTTCCAGGATCGAGTTACTTCACTGATCCGATGAGCGATTGCCAAGTCTTGGAGAGCTTGGTCAAACAAGTAAGTCTCTATGCCAATGACTGCTTGGTATAAAGTCTTTGAGTCTTTATTTTGCCACAACTCCTTTTAATCGGTTTCTTTGTCTTTACTTTCAGGCGCAACTTCGAATGGATTTTGCATGAGGGTTCAAGTGGACTTAGAACGCTGAGCAGATGTCCTACAGGTGAGTGGAAGCGCGAGAATGAAGTGCTGTAAGTCTGAAGTACTGTTTTTCCCTTCCGTGCGTGACAAACCTGTCACTCTTCTTTTGCAGAGGCGGCGCGGCGCTGGAATGAAGAATGGAGGAACTGCTCCAAAGATGCTCCGGAAGGATGCTGAACCCGAGAGGACTCTTACAGCCAGAACGAAGACCGTCCCCTTCAGCCGGTGCGAAGGCCCGGGAGCGGCTGAAGAAGCTGAAGAAGCAACCGATGGAAGGATGCTGCAGGTAAGGCTTAGCCGTTGTACTGACTTGTTTTTCCTCTGTCCTTTTCCCTTCCAGGTACTGATGGATGAAGACCTGGATGGGCATGGCTGTAGAAGTTCAGGAACAGAACAGACACAGTGAGCGTTACGCTGCAGGAGTGCAGAATAACGCGAAGCATGTTCTGTATGCAGCGTGTGGCTTAAATAGCCTTGCAAGTAGTCCCAGGTAAAGTAGTCCCTTTACCACACTCTGTTCTTCAAATAAAATAGTCCCTCAGCCACACCCTGAAGAAACAGAAAGGCTCAGCCTGACCAGACTGGGCAAGTAGTTCCACATGATTTATCCCATATTATGAGCCTGGCGCCAACTGCGGCAGGACTGAGTCCAAGAGGCTCTGGGGGCTTGAAAAGCCCTTATGGGAGTCGATGACTGCGGGGGCCCATCAGATCCATGGGGCTTTTAGTGCGAACCATGACAGCACTCCCCCCCCAAATGCCCCCTAATGGTGGATTCTCCCAATGGGCCCGGTTTGTTCAGGTGGTTCTGATGGAACCTCTTCAACAACCGAGGGGCATGAATGTGTTTTCTGGGTTCCCACGATCTTTCATGTGGTCCGTATCCTTTCTAGTCTATTAGATAAAATAGTTTTGATTTGACGATGTTTGAGTCCAGGATATCCTTAACTTCAAATTCAGGTTCCCCGTCAACTATGATTGGTTTTGGTGGTTTCAGTATTCGGGTTCCGGGTTGTACTGGGTCCAAAAGTGAGACATGGAATACGGGATGGATTTTCATGTGTGAAGGTAAGTCTGGCTTTACAGCTACTGGATTGATGATGGCCTTAATGGTGTATGGGCCTATGTATCTGGGAGTGAAGGTGCGAGTTCCTTTCATGGGGATATGCTTTCACGGCAGCCAGACTTCATCCCTCACTCGGTATTTGGGAGCTTCACTCCTATGCATATCTGCTGATTTCTTGTATCTTTCTTTTGCTTGTTTCTGATGGTCAGTTGCTTGTCTGAAGGCTTGAGTGATAGTCGTGTGCAAACTTCTTACTGCTGGCATTTCCAGGGGTTGAAGTGGGTCAAGATTAGAGGTTTGTGGATGCAGCCCGTAGATAGTACAGAAAGGACTTTGTTCAATGCTGGAGTGTAGGGAGTTGTTGTAGGCATATTCTGTTATCCATAAAACGTCTTTCCAATTGTCTTCTGTTTGGTGTAACATACACCTGAGGTATTGTTCTAAAGTCTGATTGGTTCTTTCAGTCTGCCCATCAGTCTGGGGAGGGTGACTGGTGGAAAGTCTTACATCGATGTGAGCTAACTCGCAGCATTTTCTCCAGAAGCGTGATACAAATTGACTGCCATGGTCAGAAATCAGGATAGAAGGAAATCCATGTATCCGGACTATTTGTTCTAGGAATTCCCTTGCCAGGATCGAAGCCGAGGGTAACCCCTTCAGTGGGATAAAACGAGCCATCTTGGAAAACAAGTCCACTACCACCAAAATTGTGTTGTAGCCATTACAAGGAGGAAGATCAGTTATAAAATCAAGCGACAATGTATGCCAAGGTGGAGGTGGAATATCCAGAGGTTGCAATTGGCCTGGTGATTTCTTTTTTAGGGCCTTGTTTTGTGCGCAGACCCCACAGGATAACACAAACTGTTTGATGTTTTTACGCCAGGTTGGCCACCAAAAGTGTTGCTTTATCTTGGCTGCAGTCTTAGCGATTCCAGGGTGACCTTCGATCACTGATTCATGATAATTTGAAATTACCTTTTCTTGAAGTTCCTTGCTGGGCAGATAAAGACGACTCTGAAAGTATGGTAATTGGTCTGAGATTGAATGGTGAGCACTTTTGGTAGGCATCTATGAGATGAGTGATTTCCTCATGGATGTCATCTAAGGTGAGAGACGTTGTAATTCCCAAGATTTTTGCTCCAGGGATGATTGGCACTGGATCTGGATTGATGGTCTCCTCGTCTACTCCTATACGAGATAAAGCATCTGCCTTACCATTTCGACAACCAGGCCGATAAGTAATCACAAAGTCAAATTCAGGGAAAAATAGTGTCCATCGAAGTTGGCGAGATGATTGAGCTTTTGCCACCTTTAGGTACTGTAGATTGCAGTGATCAGTGATTACCGTGATCATGTGCCTTGCTCCTAAGAGATAATGCCGCCAAGCCTTAAAGGGGGCCTTGATTGCCAAGAGTTCTTTGTGTGTAATGGCATAATTCAGTTCTGGGGCCGTGAATTTCCGCGACCAAAAGGCCACAGGGTGAAGCTGACCAGATTCAGGGTCTTTTTGCGAGAGTACCGCTCCCATTGCCAAACTGGAAGCGTCGGTCTCAACCACGTACGGTAGATCTGGGCGGGGATGTTTCAGGATTGGGACTGAGATGAATTTTTGTTTTAAGTCCTGGAACGCCTTCTCTGCTTGCTCTGACCATTGAAAACGCCTGTTCTTTTTCAGTAACAAGGTAATAGGGTGCACCAACTGTGAAAAACCTGGAATGAACCGACGATAGAAGTTTGCGAATCCCAGCATACTCTGAACTCCCTTAATTGAGGTCGGGGAGGGGCAATTGAGGATGGCGTCCACCTTCCGCGTATCCATTCGTACAGCTTGAGGGGTTAGGACAAATGCAAGAAACTCAACCTCTGTGACGTGGAAGAAGCATTTCTCCAGTTTTGCAAATAGTTTGTGTTGGCGGAGTTTGTCCAGACAGCACAGACGTGTTTCACATGTTCTTGTTCAGATGGGGAGTACACCAAAATGTCGTCGATGTACACTACGACACACACATCGATTAGTTCTCGCAGGACATCATTCATAAAATACTGAAACGCTGCTGGGGCGTTGCAAAGGCCAAAGGGCATCACCTGGTATTCGAACAGCCCATATTTGGTGCGGAAAGTGGTCTTCCATTCGTCCCCTTTCTTGATTCGTACTAGGTGGTATGCCCCAAGGAGATCTAACTTGGTATAAATTTGTGCGTCTTTAACTTGGTCCAAAAGTTCAGGAATTAGAGGCAAGGGATAACGGTTTTTAACTGTGATCTGGTTCAATGCGCGGTAATCAATGCAAGGTCACCTTCCTTTTTAGGCACAAAGAATAAGGGGGAGGCTGATGAGGAATTGGACAGGCGAATAAAACCGTTAGCCAGGTACTGGTCTAGATATTTCCTTAGATGCAGATTTTTGGGTTCGGTGAGTGCATAGATTCGACTGCATGGAATCTGTGTGCCAGGTATGAGATCGATTTGACAGTCATACGATCTATGAGGAGGCTTGATCCTTCTGGAAAACATCCTGGTAATCTTGATACTCAGGGGGCAGTGGATTAACTAGGCTCATGATCGTTGTCGCTTCCATGACCAGGGGTTATTTTACCTGATAGCAGGTACGAGCACATTCACCTGAGAAGGTCAGACTCTTAGCACGCCAGTCAATGCAAGGATTGTGTAATACTAGCCAAGGCATTGCCAGAATAACTTGGAATTGTGGGGCCTTAATTATATCGAACACAATGGCTTCCCGATGTCTGTCTTGGCACAGAAGTGTCATCTCAGTCGTTGAGTGTGTTACAGGACCCGAAGCAATCTCTGTTCCGTCGACAGTGGTGACTAGATCTGTTGTTGCCTTTTCACAGAGAGGAAGATTCATCCTTGTAGCCAATTCTTGGTCCATATAATTACCAATGGCTCCACTGTCAATATAAGCTTGAACTGCATTCATTCGAGACGGCTGTTGGTGATTTATAAGGATCATTGGCAAGGTGCGAGGTCTCGAAGTCCTTCTTTTCGCTCGACAAGCAGACCTCTACGCTTGTCGGGTGGGGTAGTTTTCCGACTCTGGCTCTGCTTCCATTTTGCAGGCAACCCCAACTGCTTTCTTCAGAGGCTTCACCGGGCACTCTCTGAGAAAATGGGCGGTTGACCCACAATATAAACACAGTTGCTGCTGCCGTCTCCGATCTCTTTCAGACTTGGATAGTGGCCCGCGTACCCCTCCAATTTGCATGGGTTCGGCCAATTCGGTGGTTCTAGATGCACTTTCCTTTGGGCGAACAAATACCGAGTGTCCATTCCAGCTCGGTCCGCCTTACGGTTCTGTAGTCTATGATCAAGCTGAACCACCAAGTCTATATATTCAGCACAGTCTCTGGGAGGGTTAACCACTTGAGCTAAAACATCCTTTAATTCACCTCTTAACCCTCGGTGAAACAGTGTTGTTATTTTGTCGTCTGGCCAGTCGGTTTCCACTACCAGCCGATTAAAAGTGACGATGTAAGTTAACAGATCTTGATTGCCTTGGCGCAGAGACAAGAGTTTGTTATCCAATGCCTGGCCCTGGGAATGGTGGGCAAAAAGCTTCTACATGTTCAATTGGAACCTCTGAAAGTCCTGCAAAATAGGATCATCCCGACTTACTAGTGGCACTGACCAGTCCGCCGCGCTGCCACTGAGATATGACAACACACAGGCCACCTTAGCTTGGTCGTTCGGAAAGGCTCCTGGCCTTCAAAGAAAATGCAGTCAGCACTGATTGATAAAGACTGCATACCTTTTTGGGTCTCCTGCAAAGCGTTCGGAGGTGCCAAAGGTACGGCCCCTGGAAGGACCACTTGGACTGGATTACTTGGCGTTGTTGGAACAGTTGACCCCAATCCAGGTAACGGTGTTTGCCCCGCCTGTGACTGAAGCAATTGTCTAGGAAGGTCATCAGTACGATCCTTGGCCACAATCAGTTCTCTCCTCAAGGCATTGGTTTCCTGCCAAGCTGAATGTACCTCAGCCCTGAGTTCCCCCAAAAGCTGAGCTATTTGATCTGTCTCAGAAACTTCCATGACACCCGGGTAGAGGTTTTTGTGTAAGGCTTCACGTTCTGTCATGCTCACCTGGTCTCCAAGGGGGCGCAGCACGTGGCTGCACAAATGATGTCTGCGCTGGAGTGGTACTGGGTGATTGGTGATGTTGACATGAGAACAAATGGTGATTGTAAATAGAAGCTTCCATATGCCTGTTCCAGACTCCTAAGCCAATCCTTAGCCAGAGGATGGACTTGGGAGGAGAGAGAAGGGTAAATGTCCAATCCTGTTTATGAGAACTCTTGCAGGGTACTCCGCAAGGTTGTAAACTAGATGGTGTCATTGTGGCTATATAAGGTAGATGCACTAAGAGGAAGGGAGCTGCTGAAACTTACCATTTGACAGCCGCAAGGAATCACCAAAGGAGATTGCATCTGGATGGAGCTGTATATTGCTAGGGAGGCCAAAACAAGCTGACTGGACTCTATGGTGAAGGGGTGGGGAGCATCCTTGAGAGTGGAGTGACCAGATACCTACCCTGTCATTCCAGAGGGTCCTCACATGCAATTGGCTTTCCTGAGGTTTAAACAGAGTTTTCCAATGTGAGTAGATTGAAACCCTTTGCAACCAAAAGGTGGGGGGGGTGTCTGCTGGCCTTAAATCATTTCCTTTGATAGCAGGCAAGGGGGCCAAAACTGTGTGCTGTCCGACTTCCCCCACAAAGACCAAAATAGGGGGGGGTCTATAAAACAAACTGCTAAATCACCCTGTGTTTATTTTAAAGAAAAAGTGTGGGTGAAATCATAATTGTCATATGCATTTGTCCAAATGTGTACACAAAACTGCTATGCTTTAAGCATGCAGGAAAATCGTAACTACACAGCATTGCAGCCATAACTGATTTTGTTACTTGACCAGTGCACAGTATTCCTTGATTTTAAATGTGTATAATGTAAATCACTGTGATTTGAATTATCCCAACCCAGTGGTGTGGTTTCTTTGTGTAACACGAATTTAATTGTGAGACACAAAGAAGGTGGCATGTGTAGTTTAGTGTGATTTCTAATACCTACAATTCAAATAAATACATCTATTTCCCTATACCGGCCAGGTTCTTGGCTCATTGGTAGCTCAGGGGGAGGGATCCAAGGGGCATGATATAAGGCTACGATAGGCCTGAATAAAAGAACTAACATTAACCGTTTATTGTGTGACACCTAGATTGGGGAGGGAAGGAACTCCCTGTGTTGAGGGTGGCCTCTCAATAAACCATTACATCCCAAATATACTACTGCTATCTGGCAGTACTGCAATTTGTCTTTGTCCACTTTGCATTCCTTCTCTGTGAGCAGGCTGAGGAGCATTATTCAATCTCCTCAACACTGTTCCTCTGAAGTGCTGCAGACTAAAAAAGCATACACATACTGAATTACGCTACTGGACACATGTAAATTCCCTAATCCATTTGAACCACCATGTTAAAGGCGCTCAGAGATCCACATTACCCCACGATAGGTGAATGCTGTGAGGTACTGAGAATCTGGGTGTAAGGATGAATAAGAGAGATGCATTTTTTAAATCAATCACTATGAAGTGTGTTGACCCAGTAGGTATATTATAGAGAATGGTGGCAGGATTCAGTACCACTGGAAAGTCCACCTCACCAATGTTATCGAGGAGGCACAAATCCTGGACCATCCTCCAACTGGACTCCTATGCTTTCTTCACAGGATAGATGGCTGTGTTACATGGGGACCAAGAAGGTTGTATCATGCCTTGCTTTAACAACACCATAATGGTCTCGTAAATTCCTTTGTCCCTCTCTCTAGACATGGGGTACTGCTTAATCCGTGGTAAAATCGCACCAGGTTTCAATTTTATTCACACTGCTCCAGCACTCTTTATCAGCCCCACCTCATGAGGATTGCTGATCCATAAATGGTCCAGCACCTTTTCTAAATCTTTCTACCAATGTGGCAATATATTTTTAACAATGAGCATGGTCTGTGGTACATCGCTTTGCTCTGAGGCATCCCAATTTCCAAAACCATCTCTCCTGTGTCTTCAAACCACTGCTCATCGAACACATTGATCAGCGACAAGGTTGGATCGATGCACAGCACTGTGTGCCACTCCCCACCTTCCTCATCTGTGCCTGAGAGAACCACGCTGTTCTTCTTGATCACTACCACCTCTAAGAGAACTGTAACAATGGTGCCTGGTGTTGCCTCCTGCCACACAACAAGCCGATAAAAGAACACAATTGGTACTCGCCATGTCTGATTTCTGATTCCAGGAACCAAACTCAACAAAACCATTACCCCATGAAGAAACAAAGCTGAAAGGACGGGCACCCTCCACCCTCCTCTTCACACAGTATGCATGCAAATGCGCTGCTTCTCTTACCGGATACAAACCTGGAGTCAAGCATACTATACCTTCCTCAATGAAAGCAAATGACATCCGCTGTATAATTCGTGCTGTGGTTGTCCCCCCATGCCTGCTCCTCCGCTTGGTTCTCTCTATCCCCTCCTATTTAGATTGAACATCTGATTCCATTGTTAACATATCCCTCTGTCAGGATGTGGACTTGGCGGCTGTTGCCTTGACAACGACGCTCTGCTGGGGTCCACACCAAGATGGAGGAACGTCGCCATGGCACCTAGCACGTGTGCGCGTGGTAAACATGGCGATGTTACTAACAGTGCCTCGGTCGTGCCGCTCGCATGATTGTGGTCGGATCGCCAGGACAGTCTGGAGACAAGGTACGGCAGGCGCGCTGCTACTGGTGCTTCCTACACATACTGACTTGAGATTGTAAGACTACAGCTATTATGAGGGACACGTCCAACTGCCTATGGCGACTCATGCTCTCTGTCCACGAGACTTTGTTTTTGACGCATGTAACTCCAAGAATCAGTATGAACCAATACCTCCATTCGGTTCAGCGGAATATTGTAGATCTTGCTACAGTTTATGGTGTTGTAGTAGACGTTAGATCGTGTCTGGAGCGACACGCTGTTCCGCCATATGTGGGGCGGCAATACTTAGATTTACGCATATACACTTCTACGTAGTTTTGTACCACTTTACATCTCTGCTCTTGGTGAGCTGGACTTATGAGTACTGAACTTCCTAACGACTGGTACTTTGTACCTTTTAATTTAGTCTCCCCTTCATTCCAGCATCTCTATCTTTGTTATAGAGTACAACTGGACCGCATTACATTTGTGCCCAGCTTACCAGGACCTCACTCTGAAGACTGGGTGAGTTTTTCTCTGCCCTTAGATTTGAGTTAACGTTAGTACATATTTAAGTGCCCTCTTTTCCTTACAGCATTTATTAACCCTTACAAGTTTGAATTTGGTCCCTGCTAAAGAAATACAGAGTTTCGTACAACTCTATAATATACAGAACATTGTAATTAGGGCCTTGCCGGCCCCGAGATTGAATGTTCATTTCTCATTACCCTGTAGTACCTCTTCAAAAAAGGTTTACCGACTAGAAACATATAGCTCACACCCTGAAGATGTATCTTGGATCCAAAACGCGTTGGTCACAGGAACACCGACAACGAGCTATTTTGGTGTTATAAAGATTGTATGATAAAATGTGGAAACTCCATGTAGAAATATCTGTAAACACTGGAATTTATACACATATTACAGACACGAGTCAATTTGAGTTTGTTTAAACCTAACGAAGCTGGTTAGCATACCATTGTATTTTTGTTGGTAGCAAGGACGTTTGTCCCTGATATGTATGACTACTTTTTTGGTCTTTCACTTCAACTGGTTGTAACATATGAAGGATATCGACGCTGAAGATTTTGTTTGAATAACAATAAATGTCATTGTTATTATTTAATATGAAATATCGATAGAAATTTACATTGAAATATGATTCTAATCTAACTTTTGAATACTAAAACCGTGCGAAATATATGCAAACAATTGCCCTCACTGTGGGTGAGGTAACTAACTTTCTGATTCAGTGAACTACATTGGGACAATTGTCCCCCTAGGAGTGCATTTGTGACTACTGTGTAGCGATACATAATTCTGGTTTTATACATAATATGCCTTTTCCATACCCTTCTGAAGCAACGGAAACTGAGTTGCACCTGCTTTTACTGGGGCTTCACCCATCTCTCTCCTGCTACTTGCTATGGCCATGCGAGTACCCTGGCACATCCTAAGACCCCATGGTGTACTCTCTGTTGCTGCTACTGGAGTGGGAGGCAGGGCTGCTGCACCCTGCTCTCCCTGCCTGACATCTGATTCCCATTCTTCTTTATCTCCTGCACCTGTTATTCCCTCCCCTAACACTTCTACGGGCACAGAAGCATACTCATCACTATCATAGGGTGCCAGCTCCCGTCGTCCCTGCTCGAACCCTGTGCCAATGACAATATTTCTGTTCTCCATGTCCACAATGACCTCCTTGATCACTGATTTATCCAACCTAACAAGAACTTGTCCATGCTTCCACCTTACTTCCTATACATCCTTTGCCTGTTCATTCGCTTCTTCCCATTCTTCATTTCTCTGCCTCCGTAACAGCATTATCTCTTTCTCTGCTAGCCTCAGCGCTTCTTCAATTTTTTTCCACTCATGTGTCTCTACCACCCTTTGCAGCCTATTCTCTGTCTTTGCAGGAAAAGGCCTAACCTCCTCCTTCTCTCTCATTCTCAAGCCTTCATTCACTCTTCTAGCTGCCGGCTGCACTCTCTCGCGTTCTTCCACCCTTAATCTCTATGCTAACCTAGCAGCTGGGGGAGTTATTCCCTTTTGGCTCTCTGTTCTCAGCTTTCTGTAGCCCTAACCATTGAAGCAGTTACCCTTCCACTTTCCTCGCAGTTCCATTTTCTAAGAATTATAGCCAATGGAGGTGTTACCTGTATCCGTCTCCGACCACTGGAGTGGCCATTGGGGAAAAGGTTCGAACTCGGGGTCTGGATACCCTTCTGCAGACGATAAAAGATAGCACCCATATGGGGTGGTGTGGAAGGAATTCCTGCTCCCTCCTTTTCCAGTCCCTCCTCTGAGACTTTAACACTATGGGCCTTGCCGCCTTTTTCATACATCCTCCAGAGCTCTAAGGTGTTCAACTGCTTCTCTAATTTCAAACCCTTTTGCCTTGTAGTTAAAAAAGTATGAAAGTTTTCCAATATCCCCTTATCATAGGTCCCCTCGATAGGCCAAGAACTGAGTATTTTACCCTTAGTTTCCCACAGCCATTCCCAATGGTATTTTGGAATCTTCGCCTTATAACCTGGAAGCACCTGACACAAATGATTCAATGGAGTCTCCATATTCCAACCCAAATTATCCAAAATAATTTCCCAAAAACACTGAAGCCTAACCTGCAGTACAGAAAATCTCCACCCAAAGAACCCCCTTCTTTTCCCTTTGCAGTTTCTTAGTCGTTATCCACAATCAATCACTGCATTGGCTTTCACCACAATCATTTTGCTCAGCTACTCGCTTTAATTCAAGGAAAGGAAGGAAAACCTGTCTGTGTTGGCGTTGGATTCCAAAGGTTTTCCCTAAGTGTGGTAGGGCGTCTAGCACAGACAAATGATAATTCTTGAGACTAGGTTGTGTGTGTAGTGTTAGTTTAATTGGCAAATGGTTGCCGCAGTCTTGAGAGCACCTGTAGTGCCACTCACATGGAGAAAAGCCAACACGTGTTTCGACCAAAGGGTCTTTTTCAATGCTGTGATGTTGTGGCAAGGTGAGAATGCCATTTTGGTGAAGTGTTGAGTTGCTTTGAGTAGTGATGTGATTTGTGAATCACTACTCAAATGTATGCCTTGTGACATGAGGGCATACATTTGTCATAACTAGAGCATCTATAATTCAATTATTACCAATGTTAACCATTAACCTGTACATGTACATTAACCTGCCACACCACATTCTCCTTGCTTCACCTTACTGTACATATGACAAATGTCCGTGGGAGCAGACACAAGTCTGTCCTACCCCACAATTATCATATGTCAGTGAGCATCTGCTGAGAGGAATGCCCTCCCCTTGAGTGGAAACCTGTTTTTCAACTTCTTGCAGGCCCAGCCAGCCTCAGTTAATCTTTAATTTCCTGACTTAAAATCCAGCATAAAACCAACCTGTTGCATCAGATGCATAGATAAATTACATTCTTAGATTTAAACCTGTGGGATCAAAACAACTGAGATCCGTGTTACTTTCAGCAACAGTCCTTTTTATATTTGCTAATCCGGCGGATCTTTAGTTTTAGACAGCTTTGAAGTTTAATCAGGAGAGCCCATTTGACAGGGGCTGTCACTCACAGGTAGCTGCACACACTGTGGCTGCACACAGAATTTTGACAGGAATTGTCATTCACATGCAATCCAGTTTTGCTGAGAAAATGTTTTGCTCTTAACATTTCAGGACTTTGTAAATTCACAGTGCTTCATTAGATTAATTAATTTTAGCGGCAAATAAGATTTTGAGTGTTGGAAAGTGTTATGTACAGGCCTTTTGGAGTTTCAGCAGCAAAATAAATGTCATTTACAGGCGAATTTTGGAGTTTCATTTGCAAAGCGCTGCTTCTCCCTCTGTACTCCATGTTTACTATGTCATGGAGCCCACTGCCACTTTTTCTGCAGCGTGTTCTCTGTTCCACCACACATGCACCATGGGTGGCAGGTTGTCAGCCATCTTTTTGTGTGTTGAAAAATGCGATTTTGGAGGTTTTGGCGCACAAGGGTTTTGCCGCCACCTTGCTGTTTCTCGCACCATAGATAGCAGAGTGAGGCAGCATAGTATAGCAGAGTGGGTCAATACATTCCACAACACACACTTCAAGTCTACCCTTACCAAACCATTAAAGTCAGAAAAAACAACCCTCTTTTACCCCTATTTCCCCTCTTGCTTTAACCCCCAGAAGTGCACTCAAGTGAGCCCGAAGCGCTCCGATGTAGTGCTCTGTCAAGTCATCCGCCTCTGGGGAACAGACGGGCCTTTAACCAATATGGTGCCCACAAACCTCTCTTTTTCACCATGCACGGAAGGTGCAGCAGCCGAGGTGTGCGGACAGGAGACCCCGCCCAATGTATCGGAAAGCCTGGGGTCCCTTTGAGGTCACCAAATTTGTAGGGGCAGGCACCTAATCACCTTAACCCAAAGTGGGGCCCCCATGTAAGGAACAAGTGTATGTTTGTACATAAAGCAAGTTTATTGTACAATCATCCGGGGAGGAGCTAGACAATGCTGTAGAGTTATACTAACCCAAGTCTCACTGAATCCCACAGGTTGACACATTATTTACATTTTTGCAACTATTAAAACACTCCAATATATTTTATTACAATCCACCCCCCACATGTGATTGGACAAAACCTCTACAAAGAAATCCCATCTTTCTCCAATTCTTCCATTCTCATTGGCCGCTTGTTATCTGAACTACCATCTTCAGCTCATGTGTAGAACACACCACTTCTTGGGTTTCATCCGTGGTAGGTCAAGACATAATCAGATAGTTAAACATTTGTGTGCAAACATAATGGTGTCCAGTCAAATGGACGAATCAAAAGGACCGAAATACAATTGGTTCGAGTCAAAAGGGCCTAAAGCAAAAAAATCGAATGCTTTTTTTTTAAATGTATTTATTTATTTTTTGCTTGGTATAGATAAAATGTGTTGTTTTTGGCAAAAAAACAGGGGTTTGGGGAGGGACCCTCTCCCCCCCCCAAAAAATTTACATTTGATTTTTTTGTTTTAGGTCCTTTTGACTCTAACCAATTGTATTTCGGTCCTTTTGATTCAACCCTTTCACCTATAACCAAACATAATTCATTACTAGCAACAACTGCCCTGAGCCCTTTAACCATAAACATAATTGCACATGATTTGCATCAATACTTTGAGCAACATGCGGAAGGCTGAATAAACAAGTTCTCTTTCAACTGACGATAACTATCTCATCCGTCCCGGCTTACTGGCACCATTGAAACATTCTAGTCTAAAGGATCATCACGCACAGCACATCTGAAAATACAATTGAAACCCACATGCATATCGGTTATTTTTGCCTTGAGCACCACTTCACCCCATGCTATATTGGTGGTCAAAATAAATGGCCAGATCCCTCTGTACAACTTCAATGCACTGAAAGATATTACATCTGTTCCCTGTGGAATTACTAAGCCATAGACATTGTTCTGCTCTACGGCGCTGACCCTCTAATCATTTTTCCTCCTTTAACCTTCAATCATGCAGGACTAGATTTTCCCAGCCACCTGAAATTCACTGCACAAACTACTGCCTGCAAAGTATAAATTAATTTACAAAAGTTCACTATATTAAGATTTATAAATTCCCTTTATATGTTCCTTGTGAGTTTATATTTCATTTGGTGGTTTTAGCATTTTAGCTTTCTACCTGTGTGTAAATCTAACAGGAATCAACTTTAACCAAAAAGTAACACTAGGGTAACATATCCCAGTCACGTTTAACTAGACTGGATACCCATGAAATTGCAACATTGCGCCCAGTTCGCCCCACCCCCAGACACAAATATGGCACATGCTTTCCTGACCACCCCAACAGCCTCCACACCCCTTCTCCTTGTATGGCGGCACACTGGGGGAATTGCACAGTTTTGCTATCTATTAGCTTATGATTCAATTGATTAACAAGATTGACCTGTTTTATAATCGAACTGCTCGCACCACCAATTGTGTAAGGGGAACCCGCTTCTAATGAGAAACCCATCTTGAAAAAATATATCACAAAGGACATGACACATTCTGCAGTCAGCTTGTTGTGGAAATGCAGACACGCCGAGTTAATATCATGTCCAAAGTCTGCGATAACCACCAGCGCCTCATCCTTAGAGGTCATACCCTTAGCCGAGGAAGGCAGTAGAGCAAGTTCAGTAATTCTGAACAAATGAAATATGGGTTTTTCATTGTTGCAAACAGTACTGCAATTGTGACCTTCGTCTCGCCAATGGTATAGGAATCCCTCGAAGAAGGTCGAGTTGTCTGACTTCCTACAGCAGATGTATTAGATGGATCAGCCACCGCTTCAGTAATAGATAATTCCACCGAGGGCATTGAGACTTGTTCCAGCTGACTTCCAGAATTATTACACATATCAACAGACATTACAGCATCACTGGGCCCTCGGAGCAATACTGGGGAGGTGGAGGTGTTTCCTTTAAGTGCATTTGTGATCGGACAAACCCAATTGTCCAATGGGCCCTAATTTTTTCATTTTTTTCTTTTTCTGCACTTGTTTACCTTCAAGGATGGACTTTCTCAACCCGCTCATAATTAATGGTTGTAGAAAGACAAGTGACCGACTGCAAAGCAGTAGAACCAGAATTTATTTTATACAAAGATTGCCTTATCCAATTTTTCTTTGTCGGTCCCCCCCGTCATGGATTTATTCTTCCTTTTGGCGTTGTTTCCTTTTTGGCTGCATACTTGCCAACATGACCCATTCCAATCTGTAGGTGCTTATCCGGTCCTGGTTTTTGGGTCATTTTGGCAAGTATGTGGCTGTGGTAGCCCTGCTTCCGATACATCACTTTGATATATGGGCTGGCCTGCATCTTTGCTTTGTTTTGATGACAAAGGGCATCTAGTTCACCCAGGGGAGTATGCAGCATTGCAAAAGTGTGGGGGTTATTTTCCCCATCCTGCATGCAAAGTCATAATAGCATCATGCAGATTAATGTGAGCCTCACAACCCCCCCTTGGGTTTTAAAGCCATTGTCATTTTTTCCTAAATCCTTCTGCCTTTTGCATCCTTTTCATTTCTGATCACCCCCATTCACATTTCTTAAGGGACAAAAGTACTTGCTTATAATCCCCCCTCCCTCCCATCGGTGCCTAATGGCTCACATTGTAATGCTCTGTTGACACAGAGCAATGTGTCACCTCCTCGGGACAACCCGACAGTCTGCTGCCCGAAGCTCTGAGGAACATTGGCTTTGACAATGAAGGTGCTGAACAGGACTTGTCTCCTGCTGCCAGGACAATGAGGGTGCTGAGCAGGAACACTCTGCTGCATCGTGCTGCTGGGCACCCTCATTTTCCTGCCAGTGGGACACTTTTCCCGTTGGTGCTGAACGTGAGAGGTGTCACACTGCCAAATATTCCGGTCTGGCTATTGAAAGTGCCACAGGGGGGGCAGGCTCCCCCCCCCGCCCCTCCACTCTGTAAGCCACTGAGTTCACCCTCTATAGCCTGTACCTCCACCCTCTGGGATTGTTGCGGAGACTGAGCACCTGATCCCTCCAATTATTCTGCAATAGGGTTTTCGATGTGTCGTGGGTAACGTGTTTGCCACGCCTATCGCTTTTAATACTATTTGGCAGTTCAACTGTTCTTTAAATATGTCAGTGCATAAAGATAACACAGCTGCCAGCAGTGCACAAATTTATTCAATCTGGCTTATGAGCTTCTCGGGATAAAAAGCACTATATTTACAGCACTCCCTTAGTGAGTTAGTACTTTGTGCAGCTAGATCAGAAGTCGCCGAGAAATAACCGCCAATTATATTGGGGTGCGAGGGCACCCTACCAGTATGTACATTTTGTTAGCCCACCTCAATTACTTCCCGCTGTAAACTATAACACAAGTTTAAAGGGGTGTTATCAATCGGAGGAAAGGTTTTCAACGCATCTTCTTGTGAGCAATTGCTCCCCGATAGGCTGTGAATAGCTTTAGCCGCATCCTTCATTGCCACTGGAGCTTTATCCCTTATACCTGTTACAATGGGGGGAAATGTTGTGATTTTCCCGAGGCTGTTCATCGCCTCCATAGTCACTTTAGGGCCATGGACTGAGGTATTAACAAGTGAATCCTTCTCCACCACACCCATTTAGGTAAGCTGCGTGTTAACCATTTCTGTGCCTTGTGGTACAGTATTGACGACCACGTTTAGTCATAACCGGTCGGGGAATTAGATTGCGAGGGATGTACAAATTAAGTTCTTGCCCGTCGCACCTTCACTCCCACCGTCCGCTGACTGCCCACTGTGCTCTCCAATGCGCGCGCTACGCGCAGCACTTCAGTTTAAATCCTTGTGAGGCCACTTTCCATTAAAGGCACAGTAAGGTGCTGTTGGTGAAATAAATTCAACCTAGGGGGCACAGGGAGAGGGGGCACGGCGGGGGCTTTGTTCCCACCAGCCTAAGTCCTTTGCTGACTGCACTCTCCAATGCACTCACAACGCAAGTGTGGCAGTGAGTGAGACAGGGACTGGTGTATTGATCACTCCTCTCCGCCCTGTGTTGCCTTCTCAGTACAGTAGCTGCTCCTGGCCTATCCTAAACTACATTTAATAATGCATTCCCGCGCCAGAGTCTCTCTTCCCCAGCCAAAAATGTTGTGGTTAGAAATGGGCTAAAGCTGGGGTTAGGGTCTCCATAGGTTACCGGGAAATCACCTGGCAAGGCTGTTAGGCAAAACAGCAATCCCATTCAGTGCATAAAATCGAGCTCCCAGGCCATCCCCACAGCAGCCAGACTCAAGGACCTAACATTAGAACAATCTGACTCTGCACCTCATACATCCCTCAACTAAAACCTTTATTTCTACTCAGCAAACTGGAATCCAAATAGGGGTCCGTCCCTTAGATGGAACGTTTGTAGAAATACAGTAAAGACGGCAACAGAAAATGATGGCGATGTTGCCTCTATAAGAACCCACACATCGTGGCTGCATTGGCCCCTCTAAGGATTCTCTCTGCGATTATTTTGCCAAACAATTGCCAGTATTTGGCCTTGTATGAACACACCTGCAATGCCTTTGCCCCAACATTCCAGCACTGCACCTGTAAAACCACATCATTGATGGCGTTGCCCAACATGGTTTCTGCATTGCATTCCGCAGGCTCAGTGTAGAGCTGAGCAGCTGTGCGGTGGACGCCGACCCTGAAAGCTGGATGGAAAGCGCCCGCCGCCTTCATAGTGGACAGGGACACCCAAAGGCAGGGTAAGTCGATAACCCATCATGGAACCTGGCAGTTACAGATTCCACGTTCTAGCTATGTGCAGCGACCTTGGTCATATGGAATAGTCAGCATGAGTTCCAGAACCTGATGATAAACCTAGAAGTACACTGAAGAAGTGTGGAGATTCAAGTGACAGTGCTGTGTGTTTCCCAACATTTTGGGATTTTGGGCTAAAGACTGGAATGTTTTTAAAAGAAAGAGAGGATCTGTGTACAACTTAGAATTAGTTGAAATATCCTCGATCCAAGCAAAAAGAAAACAAAACGTATTTAAGTTTGATGTATTCACCCTGAAGAAAGTTCCACACCAACTTTGGAGCTGAAACATGTTGGGATTACACATGACTAGTAGAAGTCAAGTGTACATATTTGAAACAGTGCTAGTTGCTATGTGGTAGCCTTGGTGCAATTGGTGAATTTATGTGTGGTCACTTCAAGTCACCTAGTGGTGGTTTTACTTGCGATCACATCATATATGGCATTTATAACGCGCCTATACACAGTGTTACACTTGTATTTAGAAGGTTTCAATGAACACTGTTTCGTTTTCCCATTTGGGGACAAAGGGATAGAAGTATAATCTTGTTATTAGCATACACACATGCTCTCATAAAATAGTTATTCAATGTACGTAATTGGAATAATTGATTTTAAATGTAGATTTTGAATCATATTATATGAATATTATTTTCATTCTATAAGCTGTTTTGTACTATTAAACATATTTTGCAGTGGCATGAGCGTTTTAGTAATTGATTATGTGTAATACTAATTGGGTCAAGAGACGAATAAGGCAGCTTAGTGTTTGGTGTAACTCAGAGAGTACAGCCAATCACTGGTAGGGGTTGTTTTTAGTAATGGGTTTATAGTGCCCGTAGTACACCATACCTGTTTAATCGGGCCCCTCCTCATATATTTGCATGCCGTTGCCCAACATGCCAGCATTTGCCCCTGAAAAAACCTGTGATGGCTTTGACCACCCAATATGCCAATACTGCCCCTATAAGACTATTCCTGTGATGACTCTGCTCCCATGTGCCAGCATTTTCCCTCGTAAGAACACACCTGATGTTTTAACCCGGTATAAGCACACCTGAGATGTATTTGCCCCTATAGGAACACACCTGTGATGGTGATCCCCAAAAATACCAGTATTTGCCATGTAAGAACACACGTGTGATGGTGATCCCCAAAAATACCAGTATTTGGCATGTAAGAACACACGTGATGTTTTTAACCCGGTACAAGCACACCTGAGATGTATTTGCCCCTGTAGGAACACACCTGTGATGGTGATCCCCAAAAATACCAGTATTTGGCATGTAAGAACACTCCTGTGATGGTGATCCCCAAAAATACCAGTATTTGGCATGTAAGAACACACGTGATGTTTTTAACCCGGTATAAGCACACCTGAGATGCATTTGCCCCTATAGGAACACACCTGTGATGGTGATGCCCCAAAATGCCAGTATTTGGCATGTAAGAACACACCTGTGATGGTGATCCCCAAAAATGCCAGTATTTGGCATGTAAGAACACACTTGTGATGGCTTTGCCGAAGATTACCAGTTTTTGCCATCAAAGCACATTTGTGATGGCTTTGCCCCCACAATCCAGCATGTGCCCCAGTAGAAACACTTGTCACAGCATTACTCAATACTACAAGAGTTGCACTCTGTGAAAGTCCCCTCACCCGCGCACACACGCTGGATGCTTCAGCGCCCTACCGCTCCACATGCACACCGTCTCTCATTCGCACAGACACACATTACCCCAACACATATGCCGGCACACCTTTATAAAAAAAAATACCTATGCCTTTTGAAGATCAGGCCTGGTGCCCTCCCTCTGGTCCTCTTCCTCATCCCGCACAAGCGGGAGGAATAAAGCAGCCCGTCCCCCCTGCCCCCGATCCGTGCAAGGCCCATGGAATCCCTCTCCCCATAAGATGCATCGGTAGCTGTGATGTGACCATTGAATGCATTGGCGGCAGATTGTCCACCTCCGCGGGATGAAAAGAGTGCGCAACATCCCATTAAGCTCAACCTCTTGACTGTGTGCGCCTTAAAAAGGAAGTTACAAAAACAAGCAAAATACTATTTTACATTATTACTAAAGTAAACAAACCATATTGTAACAATATGCCTTGGGTAGGGTCATGGTATGGCTGGTGTACAACCTGCAGAAGCAACTTTTAGTCGGCTTGGGGCTGTGCCTTATTATGCCTTCATGTGCCAGTAAAGCCCCATATGGCCAAATATTGCCATCGTATAGGGGGTCTGTGCTCGCTCGCTAGGTACTGTCACATACGTACCCACATAGGTGCTGCCATAATATGCCACGAGCAATCTCCTGTAGGCATATACTGCCACGTTATGCCCTTTGTAAGCTGACATGTGAGGCATAGTCTTATTATGTAAGGTACATGTGCTGTCATCATATGACATGTGCAACATCCAGGTCCTAATATCACCCAATGTCTTGTATCCAGGTATAATGAATGACTTGTATGTATATTATAGTTACGACATTTAAGATCAGCCTGGCATGTTCTGTCATTGTATGCCAAGTGCAGCTTTAAGTGCCTCGGGAATGTCCGTTCATGCCACCTGTGCATGGCATAGTCCCCATGTGCACGTTCACATTTCCAGGTGCTGCCATTTAATGCCAAACACAGCCTCAAATGTTCATCATATTTGGCATGGACTCGCCAATGCGGTGCTGCCGTCCTGTTCCAAATGGAGCCTCGGTGCCTTAGAAATATGCCACATAATGCCTCAAATACTTGATACAGTCCCCATATCTGAGGTACAACTTAACATGAGCAGGTCCTGCCACCATACGTACACTGGATTCTTAGGTGCCCTATTAATGTCGTCCAATGCCAGTTAGTAACTCATATGCCCACAGTTACCCATGTTATATGCAGCTTCACCTGACCAGTTGCTAGCTGCCACGGTATTCCAAGCACAGTCTAAAATTAAACACTTAGTCATGTGATCTAATGCCGCATAAAGCCTCATCTTTGCAGTTTAGTTATCATATGTATTTTGGCGATTTCTGTGCAACCTTACGCACGCATAGCCTCAAATACCTCAGATGTAGAGCCACCACAAACAAGGCGCAGCCTCACACACGTGCAGGGCTGCCACCTACTTCACAGTGCAGCCTCAAATTCGCAGTGGCACCTGTCACAGGCAACGCGCAGCTTAAGCGAGTCGCTGTATGAGGCACGTCCAGAGGATTGGAAGGTAGCGGGCGCCATCATATGACAAGTGCATCCCTGTATGCCTCAGAAAGGCCCTGGCACCGGCACCAGTCACTGTTCATTTTTTTAAATTTTTTTTATTACTTGTATGTAATCAAGGGTAAAATGATTTTTACAAGAAGTTGTTAATTACAGTTGATGTACGTCAAAAGAAGAGTTAAGTCTCAAAGTATTAAGTTCAGAGATGTTCTCAGAATTGAACAGAGAGGGAATCCTCTCTCATTAGAAAAAATGTCCATTGAACATCCAAGACCGGCCGGTCGCTTTAAGTTACGCCGCCGAGTTTGATGAAGGCTGCTTCCAATATTTTAGCCGTGACTACCGCCCATCGGGACTTTTCGGCAGATATCAAACGGCACCACCACGTGTGCTCATCGTTCAGGACCGAGTCAAGCCAAAGCGGAGTCAAAAATGGGGCGCGAATTTCCTTCAGAGCCGGGCAGTTTAGGAGAAGATGGCGGATGTTCTCCACAGAATCAGGATCTTCACACAATCTGCATGTAGTTGCACTGGCCAGCCGTCTTCTCCCTAAGATTTCTCAAGTATGGAGCAGGTTTAAACGTGCCCTTAAAAATGTTGAGCGCAGTTTTTTGTCTGGGAATCTCAGACAGTACGCCATAGGAAGTTTCAATTTATTATAGGTTGGTGGAAGGTGGTTTAAGCACTTGATGGAGGCTGCTTTGTCAATGGTGGTGATCCAATCCTGCAATTTGAGTTTTTCACTTACTCTTTGCGGGTTCGTTATCAAGTCATTGAGTGAACATTGCAGGTCTTCCAGTTTGGTTTTTTGAAGGTGAACCCATTTTTGGACCGTCTTGGTGTTAGTTGATTCCAATTCCTGCCCAATAATTTTAAAGATTGGCAAGCTGTCTTTAATTAAGGTTTTCCTGAATAGGGCGAGTGCGGCTCCACTGACGGTGACGCTTAGCGACAGAAGGCCCAACTCTCGTCTGATCGCTTCAATAGGAATAGCATTCGGAAGGCCTAAAAGAGACTTCCATATATAGGCCTCTAGTTTTCGCCATATTTGGGGAGGTACGGTGAACATGGCATCCATGCCGTAAGTCAGTGTGGGCACCATTTTTCCCTTGTAGAAATTAATGGCCGGCATTAATGAGAATTTGCCAAACTTCCTATCCAGTGCTCGTAGTTGGGAAGTCAGTTGTTTAGTTTTAGCCCAGAGATGTTGCTGCATTTTGAGTTCTTGGGACGACCCATCTATGAACACACCTAGATATTTAAATTGTTGGACCACTTCGATTCTAGTTTCGCACACTGACCAAGACCGGGTGGTTTTCGGAGGGTGGCGAGAAGAGGACAGGACCATAATTTTGGTTTTAGTCTGATTTATTTGGAGATTGTTGGTGGACATGTAGGTTGCCAAATTGTCCAGCTGCCTTTGGAGGCCGATCGGAGTTTGATCGAACAGGATCATATCGTCGGCGTATAAGAGGCGGGGCAAGGGGGAATTGCCAAACTTCGGAGGGAAGCTGCGCACCAGAACTTCCGAGTCTTTGTAGTCCCCCAAAAAAGCCACGAAGAGTGCCGGAGCCAGGGGACAGCCTTGTTTAACACCTCTATGCGCTTGGATATTTCTGGACACAGCCCCCTGTTTATTCAGTCGGACGTTAAGTGAGGTATTGGTGTGCAGGGCTATTATTGGCTGTAGTACAGCGGATGGACACTTCCAGTTTTCCAGCTTTCTCCACAATCTTGGCCGATCCACTTTGTCGAAAGCCTGAGAAAGGTCGATGAATGCCACGTACACCATAGGGGCCCCCTGCTTTATTTTAGCTTTTAGGATTGTGAGTATGAGAATATTCAATGCGGTGCTGCCATTTTTCTTGAAGCCTAGTTGGTAGGGATCACTGCAGGGGGCTGCTTTCTCCCAGCGGTGGAAGTGATCTAAAAGAAGAGTGGCAAACAGTTTGCCCATAATGTCCAGTAGGGCGATCGGGCGATAATTTTCCCGGGCTTCTCTGCTTCCATGTTTGAAAATTGGTATGATGGTTGCTTTGCACCACGATGATGGGATCTGTCTGGTAGTTCTGCAGTGGTCAAACAGAATGCTCATGAAGGCAGCCCATTCATCACGGTGCTTCTTTAGATCTATATTCGACAAGCCATCCGGGCCTGGGGCTCTTGATGATTTTAACTTTTGGATGGCTATGCTTATGTCTGATATTGGAGAGAGATCGATCCAAGGCGCTGCGGAGGAATCAAGGGACGAGATCGTATCCTGGGTCGGGCTAGCAAACAGGTCGGTGAAAAACGTGACCCAGACTTGTTCCGGAACTGAGTTGCTCATGTTATAAGTTGTGGATCCTTGCGAAGCATTTACCAAGGACCAAAAATCAGCCGTTTTTTTTGCAGTTAGGACTTTCATCATTGATTCAGCGTCTTGTTGGTATAAAACAGCTTGACGTGCTCTAATCCATAATTTGTAGGCTTTTTTTTCAGTTCTCCAGCGATCCCATGCCGCGGCGGTGCTATCAGCCTTGGCACGTCTTCTGAGAGTTCTCAAGACGTTTTTCTTCCCAGCTGTTTCCTTGTCGTACTGGTGGTTGCATGATTTGGGGATAGGTGAGCCCGCTGCCGAATGATGCCTATATTTTAGGAGCATGGGGAGGTAGTCCGGCCTGATCGGTGGAACAAGAGGTTGGTCAGTCCCAAATTCCGCCACGTACTGATCGGTAATAGATCTAATATTGGCCAAAGTCAGTCGAAGGCGCAATTGTTGGGGATTTGTTTCAACCGATGGTAAATAATAAGTTGAATTCCTCGCAGAAGAGCTCCAGGAAGTAGTGAGCATATTGTGGTCGCTTGAAGCTGTTTTGACCACTTGGAAGTCTTGAATTGCTGCGCACAGAGCTTGTGACGCAAAAATATAGTCCAAAGTAGCTGTCGACCGGCCCCTCTGCCCTGCACGGATCCAGGCAACGTTGTGTAGATTCCTGGATGCCATGAGGGTCATCCATGCTTGTCCTCTATGCTCTGCTTCTGTTACCTCGGTTGAATTTTTAGAGACTTTCTTCTGCTGGACACACTTCGCGTTGAGATCACCACATACGAGTACGAAGGGAGTGTTCCATTCGATAAGGATCTCGTCAATGACCTCCGCCATGGTTTGACAAAAGAGTGGCGTTTTAGTTCTTTGCGGGTTCCAGTATGTAGTGATCAAAGCGAGTGGCAGAGGTGAGGATTGCTTTGACCGTCGATTTAAAGGTTCAGAAGCGGGGTTCCATTCAATTAGGACCGCCAGTACCCCATATGATCTGGCTGTGGTCCTGATCAGTTTTAGATTTTGATCTGACCGTACTCCGATGAGAAGGCCTGCTGAGGGACGGCCTAACAGCCCTTTTACAGCTGGCGAGATCACAATGTCATACCCATCCATTGAGGGTGTATCCTGGAGCCATGTTTCTTGCAAACAGAAAATATCAAAATGACCCAGGTCGAGAGTGTTGGGGTCAGTCAGATGAGCATGACCTCTGGTATTCCAGGAGGCCAACGACAAGGGTTTTTGACACAGTTGGATGTCGGCTTCTTTTGGTAATTGCTATCTAAGGCAGTGTGAAGATAGAGCCCCCTTTATCCAGTCCCAAGGGCCGGTTTGAGGAGCGGATTTTTTGAGAACTGGGGACGGTGGTAATTTGAATTGCACACCAGATCTGTGAGTTGCGTGGTCTCTTCGTGGGGATTGGTCTCTCCAGCTTAGCTTTCTTTGAGCCGTGTGGGATCGCTGGTTTGGGGAGTACCGCGGGCGGTGCCTGGCTAGTTCTTGCGTGTCTTTAGACCGCTGGTAGGTTTGCGATACTACTCGAGGTGGGTCAGGAGAGCCCCCGGTGGAGCCTATGGGACGTTCAGGTGAATCTTGCCGCAGCTTCCGGATTCTTGATGGATAGGAAAAGTGTGCCTTCAGTATGTCTCTTCGATCGGTTTGACGTTGGTAAGGACTGTGGACACCAGTTCTTCCTTTTTTAGATTGTCGTTCCTGGGTACTGTTCTTAAGGTCCAGAGTCTTTATTTCAGACAGCAGCAGGCCTTGCGCTTTAAGTTCGTCGCTGGCTAGGCGGCATATGTCTTGAATTGCAGAAGAATAAATGTGCAGGTATGCTTTGGCTTTATTGTCTCTATGATAAGGCTCAACCCTTTTAAAGTCTTCCGAATTTAGTTTGCTTAGCGAGGGTGTAGCCGATGTAATTTTTAGCACAGTTCTTCTATTCAAGATGATGTACTTATCTTTGCTGGAGATTTGCTCTATTTTAAAAAGGCGCGTAGAATTTCCCCTCATACAGACAGTAAGTTTGTCTGTTACGTTTCTGGCTGTCCACGTCCCTTGCTGCGGCGACCTGGCTGATTGATTTCTCGCCCTGGGTCTGCTTTGGAAGTCCGGCGAGTAACTTGATGGCTCTTCAGTGTGTCGGATCCGAGCCGGTTTATTCAGCTCAGGGGCCTCCCTCGGACATGAGAGAGGGTCCGCTCTGGAGTTCGAGTTACGGCCAGAGGGGGAAGTTGTCAAGGTCTCACGAGAGATTGGTCCTTTCTCGGGAGCGGATTGCACCTTGCCAGGCGAAGTTGCGATAGTAGGCCTGAATTCAAGCAATCTTCTGTTGATCTGGGGGACTGGGTAAGGTCCGTCACAGAGCCTGATCGCGTGACATTTTGAGCCTTACTTCCGGGAACTCTGGAGTTGGAAGGCAAGCCCTCCCGTGGGGGGCTACGTTGGTTTGGTTTATAGGCTGGTGGCATTGATTGATCGATCCCAGCTAATTTCAAGACTTTCTTTCCGTTAATCGGATGTTGGGTCGGACCCGGGCTGCTTGCCAAGGCCAGATTTAAAGTCGGTGTAGTCAGGTTAGACGTTTGAGGTAATTTTGCTTTATGCAAGGATACTGGAGCAATTTCGTTTAGCTGCTTTACCTGAGTCGTCTGTGTAGAGTTATGCACTGTCGGCGGTGGTAGAGAGCCTTTTGTTGTTGACGAGGCCACGGACATGTCCGGATCTAAGGCTATCACCTCTTTTGTTAAGTGAGGGGTTTCGTACTTCAGGTCGATGGCTGTTATCTAGCCTTCCAGGAAGGTTAACTTCGACTGTATACTTGCTAAGATGGCCGTGTTGTCTTTAGAAACGTCGCTTAGCATTTCGTACAGCTTACAGAAGGGGGCCATGGAGATGGTGATTGCCGACATGATTGTTGTCAGATCTTTTCTGGTGTTGGGTGAGTCTTTCTGAGATGGTGAGGAAAAGTCCGATCTTCCACTCGCTGTCGAGTCCCTTGCTCCTAGAGCCGCAGGGTTCGCCAGTGAATGCCTGCGCCTGTAATTACCGTCTCCAGGGTCAAGCGTGCTGAAGGGCCTTGGAGTTGGGTCCCTTGTTTGGGCCTTAGAATCATCGAGATGTAATGGATGAACCAAGGCATCTTGGTGCCTCGCAGCATGAAACAAAGTCGTTAAGTGGTTCTTTGCCCAGAGTTGAGGAGACATTTCTCTTTGTGGGCCCACTTTGGGCTGCAACAAGTCAAAGATGTCCGAAAGGGGCTGGTATGAGGCCCTTGTGTTACTTAATGGATCGATCGTTGTGGTAACCGCCGGCCTTGGAAGCGGAGCCTTCGCCTGAAAGTGCTCTGGTAGAATTAAGGAAGAGACCTCCCGCCTTGGCGTGGCTAGCGACAGTGCGATCGGCTGGACGACTGCTGGGACTACTGGGGTCGTGGTGTCCAGATGATCGAGTCCCAGGTCAGACCGCGGGGAGGAATTTGATAGAAATCCAAGGGACAATGTGGCTGGGGCCGGGACTTGCCCGGCTGGCGTGTCCTGGGGGTTGGCGAGAATGGTAATTTTCCTGGATTTAGAAGCCAGTGGTGTCTCATCCAAAGCTTCAAGGATTTCCGCATCCAAAGGTTCCGAGTCATTGGACAGTTTCCTTTTGCCTTGCATCTGGAAGAAATTCAGCAAAGCGGTAGACAGAAGTGGAATAGGTAGAGTAGGTTTTGTGTGGCTCTTCTTCTTTTGGCCTTGTTGTGGAGCAGCCTTTTTGGTCTGTCTGGAGACTTTTGAAGGAGGAGCTGACAGGTACAGCTGTTTTCCTGTAGTGGCGGCCATAGATTTGGCTGTGGATAGTGTTACTAGGGACTTAGGTGCAGAATTGCCTTTTTTTTTAAGGATTGATCTTTTTTTCTTTTGGTGAGGAGTCAATTTACGGCCGCCCGTGTCCGCGGTTACAGAGCAGGGGTCAGAGTCTGCCTCGCTAAGCTCCTCTAAAAGAGGATTCGAGGAAATTGATTGATTATGCAAGACTGGGGCGATGTGTCAAACGCCCTTGGTTCCCCGGTGTCTGAGGTGTTGCCGGGAGGGGCTGACGCCACAACCGTCCCGGATGGCATAAGAGCGTCCAATGCAGATGGGTGGATGGTCTCATCCGGCGTAGCAGAGACCGCTGGATTCCCTGGGAGCCCTACACCAACATGGTCGAGGTTGCCCGGTATACCCGCCGCAACCGGGTGAATCAAGGCCGTGATGGTCTGGGCGGCCGGAATGTTGTGTGAAATGAAGATCTGGGCCTGGGCGGATGGGTTGATGGCTGGGTGGAGTGGACGCAGTGCGTCTTCTGGCTGCAAAGACAGAGCGGAGTCAATTGTTCTTTCTTAGAAGTTGGTTGACGGCCGGGCGACCGGGATGGCAGCCGGAGATGAGAGGAGTTGAGAAGCGAATGAAGCTCCAATTGCCGCTGGGCCCACCCCCAGACTCCCTGACAGGGGCCCTCCGGCCCCCACACAGGACTGGTCACTCGCCGAGCGGTACGAGGGCGGGCAATAGCGGGTTCTGTTGCCAAAAACTGACGGTGGCCCGGAAGACCTCCAAGTGCTCTGACTTTGGGATCCTGTGAAGACAGAGAAGTCCGTGATTCCCTGGGCAGGGAGAAAGGAGATACTGCAGACATAGTGTCTTGGACCACCGGGTGGTGTACTGGTGTTTGCCCGTGGTCATTGCCTCTACCGGGCAGTGGAGATTCTTTAAAGTCCCCTGAATGTGAGTGGCCCAAATTTGATCGAGGAAGCGGGTTACTGGACGCTGGAGCTCTCGCCGGAGACAGTAGCGGGGCGGAACCAGCGGCGCTGCCGGACACCAACGAAGGCGCAGTCAATAGAGTTTTCTTTGTGCGGCTCCTTAGGAGACGCTGATCCAGGTCTTCATCCATCGCGGGTAAGACAGGGGAAGGGAGAGAGAAAGGGGGGGAGACAGAGGGGGGGGAGAAAGGAGAGGGGGAGGCACGAAGAGGGTCAGCTATGGGAAGGGAGAAAGGGATAAGAGGGGTAAGAGATAGGAAAAAAAGAGAACGAGGGGGAGAGGGGGAGAGTGGGAGGAGGGGGGAGGGGGAGAAAGCTTGCCGGAGGTAGGAAGGGGATGAGGGGAAGCGAGAGGCGGAACGAAGGGAAGGAAAGGGGAAAAAACAAATTCAGTAGCTTGCCGCCGGGTAGGCTGTGTTCCGCTGACTCACAGAAACAAGAATCCAGGAGGCTTGAGCCAGGGAGGACAGAAGGGGGCGCAGAATTGAAACTGCCTGCAGTTCGCAAGTTCACAAAAGGTGCCAATAGACACAAGGAAACACAAGGGATCCTACCTCTTGGTCCTTGTTGCACGGGCTGCCCTTAAGTCCTTGAGATCCTTGGTGGAGCCGTCAGCCCCCAGCTCCCGGGGCGGACTGGGGCAGACTGGAACTCAGCTCGGAACTCCGCGCGCGCTCCGCGCGGCCACAAGCTTTTTAAAGGCCAGTTGGGCTTTTTCTTTCTTTAAAGGTGTACACCGCGTACACAGTGGAAGTGGATCACTGCTACAAAATCACGTCCTCTCACAGCAGAGCTCTGGGGCAGACTGGAACTCATCTCGGAGTTAATTCCCCTTCGGCCATTGCCAGCATGCAATCGATGACGTTTTCATGCGTCAGGGGCTCTCGGAGCCAGTGAAGGGCGGAACTGAAGGCTGGTGTGATGTCACTTCCTCCATGGGCTGGTACACTTCCTCTGCACGCCATCTCAGCAAAGGCCTACTGATGAAGTGATGGGGGGTAATAGGACTCACCACCCCATGTCCCTCTCCTAGTCATTCAGCAACCGGTTGGCAGTTGCCGAGGGACTAGGGGAGGCAAAAGAGGTGGAAGAGGCCCAAAGTAAACAAGGCTCGACAGCTTCCTCTTTAATTTAAATTTACGCTGGCATGTCCCCAGAAATCACAAGCCCAGGGGCTGCAAGCCAGGAGTAGCAGGGGAGTCAGCAGGATTAGCAGCTGGTTCCCCATGCCACTCAAAAATGATGCCCCGCTCTTCAATAGACCTCAGACTCTTCTGAAGCCCCTCCGCCATCGCAGTAAGCCACATGCCTACAAGTCTTAGATGGGATTGCTATCACAAAAATCGGGAAAGTCCATTGACTTGAACGGGATCAACCTCACACACACACATCTCTCTTCAGGTTCCGTTCCTCGCCTGTACCGAATGGATATGATAGTGGCAACATTGTCTCTAATTTATGCAAGAATCCAAAATGTACCATGCAAGCCGCCTGCCCACTGTGCGAGACTGAGCGCAGGTACGTAGATAGGCAACTTCCGCTCTCCTCTAAAGAGGATTCTTGTATGAGACACATTTCAGCATAAACCTGCCTGGAAGAAGCGGCAATACCGGAAAAGCCACAAGTTATTAATATATTAAATACAACAGACTTTCAAAGCCTATGGGAATGCTAAGCAATAGATTGTGCATCTTAATAGATGTAGCAATCCTACTCATTTACAAAAATACCACTGGCAAACAGGGGGCTTCTAATAGATATTTGCCAAGTAACAGTCATTCAGAGAAATAAGCTGGACATGAATTCTAGTCTAATTTCTGCCAGTGTTGCCACTGTGACTTGCTATGCAGGCTCCTACTGCTCGTCCACTACTGTAATCTAAGAGACATGTTGAAAAGGGGAGGGATAATTGCTGTAGTAGAATTGCAGAGGGCAGTAGGCTGAAAAAAGACAGCTACGTTCCTGAACCTCAAATGTAAAGCAACAAGCGATGTCATTACATCACCTGGGGCATCGTATCCCATCAGATCGTACAGCACCTGTTTATCTGACAACATCGCTTATCTCCCAAACAAGAACTAAGAAAAGCTGACATTCTTCAGGTGAATTGGAAAGAACCCGCTCCAAATTACTACATATCATTCAGCGGCACAATTGAAATTTCTATTTTTTCATGGAACAGGTCAGCAAGCATTCAAGAGAAAAACATACAATTGAGACTGCAAAGAAAGGAATGTAAGTGGATATGTAAACTATCAAATTTAAACCCAGGTGTATGAACGAAGGTTTGGACTGGACTTATTTCTTTAAGACACAGACAATACTGGAAGGACATTTTAACTATTATACCCTTTAATTTTAAGCTAAAGAAGCAGAGGTTTGATGAATTGTAGGTACCAGCATAGATGGCAAGTCACAGTGGCAATATTGATAACATTTTAATTACTGGGTCTGCATGTGATGTGTGGTTGTTGTGCTTGGTTGAGAACCTGCTTGAAAGTGTTTTTCCTTGACTGTATTTTCAGGATGAGTTATTCATTCCAAACTAAGATGGCGGCATGGGTCAGGGAAGCAGCTGCACTCTGGAGCTGGACCTCTATTGCGATTTCCAATGCTGGATACACCCTAAGCTGCCTTTCATTCAATTTCTCAGAGGGAATGGGGCGTTTTTCCCCAGCGCTCTGTCATCAGATCTGTTCAAAGGGTCTGAATACCAAGGACACATTCTGGTTGAGCAGTGGGTTTCTGGCATTTGTTCAAATTACTGCAGAGCACCCGCTCCCTGAAAAGCAGCCTCCGCACAGGTCTCAGGACCAGACTAGTCTTCTTCTTTGGGAAAAGTATTAGTATCGCCCCATTCACTCCTCCAAACGTCAGGCTATGGAATGTCCAATCACTCTGTAACCGAACCCCTTTCCTCAGCGCCATCTTGAACTCCCTTCTTTCACTTATTACAATCACTGAAACCTGGGCCCCTTCCGGTAACACTGCTACACTTCATGCTGTTCATACCGAGTTTGCCACTTCCTCCCAGCCCCCCAGACGAACCAAGAAAGGAGGCTGGGCAGGGCCTATGATCATCCAGGCCTGCCTAAATGCCTCTCTGCCTCCTTTATTTCCTCCGCTCTTCCTTCAAACGCATCGCTGTTCAAATGTGTTCGCCAACCTCTCTCATTCTCCTCATCTCTCATCCCCTGATGCTCGAAAGTCCTCCTTTCTGACCTCATTATAAGAACCAAACATTATGATGGGTGGAAGGTTTTGAACTAACCACTGGCATTGGTCGTGGCACCCTCCGACATCATAATTTCCCAGCCCAGCTATGCCATTGCGGAAGTGGTCAGACCATAGGCAAATCACTGTTGCTCCTGCCACGAATGGGAAAAGTCCAATCCAAACTGCTAGGCCATTTCCTCTCTGCTTGGAAACACAAGCAACGTCCGTTCAACCATGACCCCAGTCCTGGGTGAACCCCCTGATCCGGAAACTGAAGATGACCATGGCACTTCACCCGCTACGCTGGTGTATGTCCCATTATCCTGATACCCGTGACTTCTATGAGGAACCTTCTTGCTCTGGCAGCTGTCCCCTTATATATGTATTTATTTACTGGGCATTTATAAGGTGCTTAGAAAGGTAGAATAGTGTTTCAAAGCACCACAAGGCAAGAATGGGAGAGGAACAAGGGGACAATACAGGATAGTGACATTGAATAAAACAGGACAATAATGATCCTACTAGGCCTTGTGACATTCGGATTGTGCAAGTGCAGATGGAGGGGAAAGAGAAAAAATGGGGGGCGGGTTAAGTGCTATGGGGTGCCCCATGGGAGAAGTGCAAGGGAACTTATTGCGGAGAGAACAGGTAAGTGCAAGGCAGTGACAGCCCTGAGAGGGGATGCCAGCCACCAGACCAATCAGTGCAAACCTGATACAGCTTGACAGGCAGGAGAGGGTCCGAAGGCAAGTGCCAGGAGGGGGCGGATGCTGAAGCAATTGGGCAGAAGGCCAGTACCTGGTAGGACTCATAAGGTACTTGGTCGCCAATCTCAAGTTACTGAGGGAAGCTAGCACGGAAGGGAGAGAAGGAAGAGGAGAGTCTTGAGAAGCTTGCTGAACTTGAGGAGATCCAGTACTAGACGGAGAGGGAGAGGGAGGCTGTTCCAAACGAGGGAGCCAGCCGAGGAAAGAGATCTGCCACCAGCTTTCTGCTCGGAGAAGCGTTTTTCTAGGAGAGAGTTGGAGCCGGAGGATTGAAGGGATCTGGAAGGAGAGTATTTAGTAAGAGTGTGTTGCAGATAGCGTGGCTCCAGGCCGCAGATAGCCTTGTGGATGATGCAGAGGGATTTGAACTTGGTCCGTGCAGCAACCGGAAGCCAGTGGAGAGATTTTAGGGTTGGAAAGATCCAGTCCATGGGCTTGAGGCCAAGGATAAGTCGTGCATCCAACCCCCCAAACTCTCCTGTATCTCTTGCAGGCCATACTTGCTTCCCCTGGCCCATGTGTCATCTCCTAATCCCTCTCAACCAAAAGCAATGTCTCTTACTTCTCCTTGACCATATCTAATTTCAGAGACACTTTGACTGCCCTACTATCTCTCCCCCTTCTACTACGTTTAACCACCAAGATCCTCTGCTTCCTTCTGCAGCAGGCATTCCATGGAAATAGCATTCACTCGTGCTTACTACTTCCTTTCTACAACTCACCAATCCAAACTCACCTCAATTCTCATCCTCCTTGACACGGTCAACCACTTGTACATTCACTTTACACTAACATTGCTGTTTGTGACCTGTCCTAGACTGGATTGCCACCTATTGTTCCGACTGGCCCTTCTCCAATTTCATGAAATACTAGCACCTGGGCTCCCAACTCCCTCCCAGTGGGTGTTCCCAAAGTGTCTGTTCTTAGTCTGTTCTTAGTCCCTTTCTCTTCATCCTCTCCACCACTGCTCTTGGCAAAATAACCTCCTCCTTTAGATGTTTACATCTCCTTATGTTTTTTTTCTATCACCTCTTTAATAATGGCACCCACATCTTTGTATCCTTTCCTTCCTTCACCCCAGACCTACCCACCTGTATGTCCAAGACTGAAGTTGTCTACTTCCATTCCGCTACTCCCCTCTGTCACGAATCCGAGTGGGAATGAATGAGACGTGCAGAACAGATTGTGCATTTTATATTTATGGATATATTTCGAGTACCAAGGTAAGCAAAGTAGCAGGATGGCTTCTCCTCTGAATTCAAATCAAAGAATCAAATAAAGGAAGTTGCTGTTGTCCAACATTCCCAACAGTCCAGGCCCTCCTCACATAAATCCTTGGTTTTCTTCTTTTACTCAAAGTCTGGGGTGTTTTAAATGTCCCTAGCAATTCTTTGCAAAGGTCCAGAAAACTTGGTCCTCTTTCTCACCTTCTCCTTGGGCTCTTGGTCCAGTGGGTTGCAGACATTCCGATCTGGGCCACAAATGGGTTGAAGTTTGACATCACCAAACTGATGTCCCAGGTTCCCTTGCTGGCCACCTGGACTGGAGGGGGGACTCAGCCTAGGAGTTTCCTGTCTGACGCAGTCTCCCCCTCGTTGCTGCACTCCTTGCACCTTCACCGCGTTCTTGTTCCTTTGGACCTCTTTTCTCTTTTGCTTTTGCCTCAACGATATGTTGCTCCTCCCAATGAACCCCTGTCTCTTCCTGATTGCCCTGCTGCATGCTCATACCTACTATCTACAATGATCCAACAGATGAGAAGTGTGTCTTGTCTACCTTCCCTCTTTGACCCAGCCTGCCCTGGTTGCTTCACTTTTCTCCTCCTTCCCTTAAGAGCTCTCCTGCCATGAGTTCTTACTCTAGCTGGTGATTATTCACTTGTGTCTGTCTCCTCTTACAACCACACCTCCTCCCGTTCTCATCACTTCATCTTGTTCTTTCACCATCTCCTGGAAAACGCACTCTGTCAAAGGGGGACAATATTGGACAACAACAGCACATTGTACACCTGCAACAATCCTTCATGTCCAATAATCAACACCTTTGCTTTCGATATCCCATAAAATATCACAGGCATTAAAAAAGCAATGAAAAGCCATAGTCTCTGGCTGAAGCTGAGGAGGTCATTAATAAGATGCACGAAGGAGGAGAGGCCATCTCCCCCCCTCTTTCTCGTCCTTTCCTCTGTTCTCCCCTGACAAGGTTTGTAGACTAAGTCCAATCTATGAAAGTCTTGTCCAAACAGGTTCTTTCCTGTTCATCCAAAACCATCAAGGACCACATTGACCTAATTCCTGCCCTTGCTGACTTCTGCAACCAGTCATTTGCCACTGGAGCCTTCCCTTCCCCCTAAAGTACTCTCTTGTGCACCCTCTTCTCAAGAAACCCTCAGCCGGCCCTCCTGCCGGGTTAACTATCGCCCGATTTCCATCACTCCTTTCCTGGGCAAACGTCTGGAAAAGCTGGTCATCTCCCAGCTTAATCTTCACACTGAATCTGTTGCTTGTCTCCATGACCATCAATCTGGCTTCAGAGCAGCCAGAAGCACAGAAACTGCTCGACTGAACATCTGTGAAGACCTGCTCTCTAATCTTGATTCTAATCTCCCCTCTGTCCTCATCTTACTCAATCTCTTTTCTGCCTTTGACACGGTCAACCATGCCATCCTGCTCAATCGTCTACGTGATGACCTGGCTATCACCGATCAGGCACTGACCTGGCTGACGTTGTTCCTCTCTGATCGACCCTCCCAGGTCCAACTTGGGTCCTTTCTTTTAGTGCTATGTGGATGACACTCAGCTCATTTTCAGGCTCCCCTCTGCCACCTCTTTTCATTCTCTCATCGCCGACTGTCTGCTATCCAGGATTGGTGTGCCCCCAACAATCTCTGCCTTAATGCCAGTAAGACAGAGATTCTCCTCATCAGCACACCTGAGCCCTCCTTTCCTGTCACTCTCTGGCTGGCCTTCCTCGGCCCTCTTCCTGCTCCCACCTGTGAGGCTAAGAACCTCTGGGTCATCTTTGACTCCACACTCTCCTTCTCTCCTCACATCTCTGACGTCTCTAAGAAGTCAAACTACAAACTGCACCTCCTCAGAGGTATTCTTCCTTTCCTCTCCTTCCCCCAGAAGCTCACTGTCTCTAGATCTCTGGTTCTCTCTAGGCTGGACTACTGCAACAGTTTCTTTCTAAATCTGCCTGCTTCTACTCTCAGCCCTCTGCAACTCATCCAGAACAGGACTGCGAGACTTGTCCTTGGCCTCAAGCCCAGGGATCGTATCCCTCCATCACTGAAATCTCTGCATTGGCTCCCAGTGGCAGCAAGGATTAAGTTCAAGGCCCTCTGCATTGTCCACAAGGCCTTCTGGGGCCTGGGTCCCCAATACCTCCAACTCTCTCTTCGTAAATACCCTCCTACTCAAGCTCTTCTCTCCTCCACCTCCAACTCCCTCAGGGTCAGTCGCTTCTCCAAGCAACGAGTTGGTGGTAGATCTCTTTCTTCAGCTGGGGCCTCACTCTGGAACAGCCTCCTTGCCTCTCTGGAACTCAAGGAGAACCATCTCCGATTCCGAAAACACCTCAAGACCTTCATCTTTGGTTCTGCCTTCTTTCTTCCTCTCCCCTGCTGATTTCCCGTCTAATACTGCACTCACATGGCTACCCTCTGATTTCGGGCCCAGGTCCCTACCCGACCAGTTGCACACCCGCACTGCCTCCCAGCAACCCTTGCACTTGGGTCTGTATCTGTAACACTACAGCCCCCCTACCTGCACGAATGGGCACCTGCTGTCTGCACTTACCCTTGCACCTGCCACCTGCTGGCCGCGCTTCTTGTTATTGTTTTGATACCATGTACAGCCCTGCCCCCTCCCCATTCCTCTGGCACTTTTCCCCTCCCCCTCTCTGCATTTGCGCGATCTCAATGTCGCTTGGCCTAGTAAGATCGTTGTCTCTGTCCTCACTTCTTTGCCTGGTCACGCCTTGAAACACTTGTATATAGGCACGTTACAAATGCCGTATCATATCATATCAGGGAATGCATAAGGGCATGATGGATTTATAAATAAGCTCTACAGTGCATTCAAATCAAACCTGGTAACCAGGCTCCTCTTTTTACACATATAACAGAAGGCTCCATAGAGCTATCCAAACCCAGCTTTGCCAAGATAGAAAATGTGATCCGGAAGCTGGCGTGGCATGACAAAGCCTGATGTTTATTGTTGAAAACCCTACACAAATCCTTATAGAAATGTGGTTCAGACCTACCAGTCATTCCTAAGTATTAGTGGGACTCACAGTTAATACAGAACCTAATAATGATATTGTGTCTATTGCGCTTAAGGCCAAATTACTCCAGCTTCTAAGTGGTGTTATTACTACAAAATGTAACAGTGCCCCATTTATTGACCTTGAAAGGATGAAGGACTGGGTCGACCCAAGCAGGTTTTGACTCTCAAAGTGAATCGAGTGAATAGCTCATGGGCGACACAATGGAGGGTAATGGCTGGCAATACGGGAATAGGTCACATCCATACATGAGAACGGCGAGGCACTCGATAGGCTCTGTATGTTGAAAAGCCAATGCTTACATTAACTGGTCTGAATAAAGACGACAAACATATGGAACATTGAAGAGGATGGTGGATGTCCTCTGTCCTTTGGGCCCAGGTACCTGCTCACCCTGCCATCCTCCTGCACTGCCAGCGGGCCCCCCCTTGCACTGGGGTCTGTATCTGTACCCATACAGTGCCCCACCCACTTCTCTTCTGCACTTATCAGATATACCCAATCTGCCTAACCTAGCACCACTTGCTGGCTGCACTACCACCTTTATTTATTTTACTTCTTTATTTATTTCTGTTCTCTCCCCTGTTTCCGCACTTTCCAACTCTCCCCTTTCCATGCATTTTCCCCCTTTTTCCTTCCCCATGCACTTGCGCGTTCTCACTGTCACTGGGCCTAGTAAGATCGTTATTTTTGTTTCTCCCCTGTTCCCCTCCCTTTGCCTGATCGCGCTCTGAAACACCTATGTATGAGCGTGATATAAATAAAATATCATATCATATCATGTGCGATGATAGTTAGACAGCACCATATATCCAGTAGGACTGCTAGAACATTATAGTTTGTTCTCTGAATTTCCATCTACTCATTGATGCGACTGATATAGTGTTTTTTGAAGCAACTGTTGAGTTGTTTGGAATTATGAAATTGTATAAGAAATTAGGTAATGACATAGAGCATGAAAATGCACCCACGCGACTCCCTGCAGTTGTAATCCTGTGTAATAACATTAGATGATGTTGCCTCAGAATGTATGAGTGGCTCCAGTTGTGTGATAACAAGCTTGAAGAAGCTCCAACTCAAAATCACTTCAGCTTCAGGACTAGGCAAACTACTGCTGACACTCAAGCTTGCGTATTTCTGTTTGCCATGTACCCAAACAAAGCTCACGTGTGACTTTCGATGAACAGGGAGACTCCAAAGAATTGTCAGAAGTACTGTCTGCCACATTGCAAGATGGTGCTCCGCTCATCACTGGGGCTGTTAAATAGCAGGACTCGAGAATGGAACAGTAGTAGCGCCATTGCTAATTAAATATATCTTATTGCATGCAGTCAATCACCACCACTGCAGCCTAGCACAACATCTGCAGCACAGCAGCCACGTTGTCTGGTGCGTGGAATCATGCCAGGCTCCTCCGGAACGGGCTGCGTTTGCAATATTCTGAGTTAGGCTTGCTCCTGTGTGTGGTGCTGCATCACATGACACAGCAAATCCGAGGCTCCAACCATGGTCCCAAGCCTGGTCTCAGCCTCTTCGTGTCACACTGCTTTCTTGCAAAGCATGCATTTGACAGGGTGTGTTTGAAAGACCCTGTGCAGTGGCGGAAGGCAGAAGCGTTTTGCCTTTCACTTCTATTCATGTAACTGTAGCATTGTCCTCCTGCTTCTTCTCCTTTGTATCGCTGGTTTCCAAAATCATGCGTTGTGGCCTAGACTCCAGGGTGGAGGGGGGGAATTTGGGGGGATCACCTTTATCCAGCTCATAATCATTATCCTCAGACTCCTCAGTTCTGGCACTAGGACAGTAGAAGGAGGTTCATCCTTGTCTCTCTCAAGCTATAATACCTGTGAATGCACTCCTTTATCTCACACACACGAAAATGATATGCAATTGAAATTGCTGTTGCTGGATGCAAAAATGTTGGCTTCAATTTACCATCCACCTTTCTTGCATCCCTGCTGCACACATCTACTGCTGTTGCTGATGTGTAAAACATCCTTCCAACACCCACGGGCATTTTAGGTACTCCAGACAAGTTGGCACTCACAACTCAGTCTTCTACCTCGCCACAAGAAGGTCGCATGTGCAATGCACTCTCAGTTATAGTCATTACATATAATCTCCTTCTGCCGCCAAAGAATTTGAAGGCTTTTCTCCTCAACTACAATGTTCTCTTGTCTGTCACACAAATATGGCACACTCAGTTACAGACAATAATTCCCTCCTGCCCCCAAGAATTGTAAGACTTTTTCTTTGCAACTCATATGTTCTCTTGTTAGTCACAAAAAGATGGCACTCTAGGTACCAACCACTGAATGCAATGTCTTCCTGTTACAGGGTCACAAGGTGTTTGTACTGAGCCAATTGAAAACCACAATGTTCTCAGACTGCCTGGTTTGTCTGGAGGTTGGTGTATTGTGTCCCTACCCAGAAAGTCCAGACCTTAGTCTTCGGAGAGAAAGGAGTAGAGGGACGATAAGGGGATGGGAAACACATCTAAGATATGGTGCAAGCCTGGCACTCAGAGGCGGGAATCGTTTGATATTTCTTTAATATATTGTCTGAGAGTGCAGTGGATGTACGGATGAATGTTCCCATCCCATGCGGCGGGCTGCATATGCTGCATGACTGTTAACATGAAGCTATGACACTCTTGTTGCTTCAATGGACCATTATGCCAGTGAGGCTGCCTCACAGGACGGTGGAGTGGAGAGGACATTTCTCAGGCTGCAAACCAAAAACCTATACATCAGTAAATCCAAGCTTCAGCACTGTAAAGTCCCGCCTGCCCCCAAATGGCCAGTTGCACAGTAGAGATTAAAGAGGGACCCTGAAGACACTTTCAGGTTAGGGTGACATCCAGTTTGCAGGTTCCTTCCTGAGGATACTGCCCTGAGGCTGCTGCCTCAGAAGTCATTGGGCCCTGCTAGCAAACCTTTTGGGATTTCAGGGGCATTATGGACCCCTCCTAGGCATAATTGGTGCACCTTCCCTTCACAATTAGTGTTTTGTTTCATCACAAATGAATAGTTCTTTGGGTTACACCCCCTGAATATACTCTCCCCATTGATTTTTTGTCCCACATTTTGAAGGCCACAAAAGAGTAACTGCTGTGAAACAACCTTTGATCTCTGTTAATCCTTCTGTTTACTTCACTGAGCGCTCTATTCTCTCTAACATAACTGCTGAAGGAGTCATGGTTCCAGTAGTAGATAACAATTTGAGTCTTATTGGCGGACAGGTCTTTGTTCTCGCTAAAGTTGCCCCTTGTTCCTTGTTTCCCTGTTGAAAAAGGACTAAAACAAGGGTGTGTTCGGGCCCATGCCATACTTAATCTTTTTATTAATGGTTCATCCAAGAAATACCATCTTTGGTATTTCATTATTTCTGGTTGATGTAATTTCGGTATCAAAACCTCTATCCGGTTTGAAAAGACAGGAATCGTTATTTAAGGGTTTATGTATTGCCGAGGGATTAGAACTTTATTACCAGAAAACAAAGTTACTAATTTGTTCAGGAAACAGGATGGAGATCACTGGATTCAATGTTATACTTAATTTGGCATACATATGTAGAAGAGTTGGGTAACCGCTTATGGTTACCTGGGTATCCGATTTAGTAAGAGTAGTGTTGCAGGGTGTAATGAAAGATCTGATACTGCAGGTAAGGGAAGTGAGCTTTTTTGCTAAATTCCAGTGACAAGGTATATACATCAGGTAGGTCCAAGGGTAAGTAAGTCGGAAGGTACACAGGAGACATCCACCAGCCTCCCCTCTCACAGGCAGCTTGACTCCAACAGACCTTCATGGAGCTTACAGGGGCACTCACACCACAACATTCCACAGGCATAACATTCCACTAGGCATTCTCTCAGGCAAGCATTCATGCAAGAGCAAGGCAGGGAACACAAGACACAACAAGTAGCTGATGGCTTGAACAAATATATCAATGCAATACGATTTTATTAAAAACTCTGATGTGATTTTAAAGTTTGCACATTAGCGTGGGGTCAGTGCTTACGGTTGGTTAAGCAAAGGTCATACAGGCAAGCAAATACAGTGCAGAAATTCGGGACTACATAAATATGAAGTCACTGGGCCTTCAGTTTGGTGGTGCGGTAAAATAAAGTGGTCACAGTTCTGTTACTGCCATTAGTTGGAAAGTACCGGACTTACCACTTTTCCTGTGCTGCCAAATACCAGGTTTTGACCTTAATTTGAAAGATTTATCTCCAGCAAAATGCTGCCGGGTAAATCTCCCATATTAAGGCCAAAATGTGGCAGATGTACTGCAGTCGTATTAACGCTCCTGGTAAATCTGAAAGAACTTGTGGTGTTTTATGGGCTCAAAAAATGCAGATTTGTGCTGCCTTCCCACCACTCGTAAGCCGAACCGAGTGGTCCTAGTAATAAACCATTTTGACACTAATTTCACAGAATTTCCACTAAATTACTGCCAAACTCGTAATGAGTCCACTATCGTGGAGCAAAAACACATTTTTAAAGAAATACATTTGGTGTCCACTGACTGCCTGAAATCTTGCAGTTCACCCGGAAATAAGGTAGTCACCGATTGGATGATTAATACATTTTAATGGATCAAGCTATGGAGATCTCCATAACTTCTTACTTTCAAAGAAGCGGCAGTCAAGAGGCAGTCTAACTCTCCTGTGGTTTAAACACGTGAGGGATATGGATTTGGGCTATCTTGCTAATGGGAGAAGCCAAGAAGTATTTGTACAGAATATGCTTTTGTAATGAAAGACACATACATTTGCTGGCATCCTGAGACATCTGTGCGTGGCAGTTCTAATAGTGTGCAGTTTATTAATTATCTGTCAGTAAAGGCTAACTATGCCTTTGAGCAGTATGTGGACAAGATCCAGAATTCCTATGTTTGATCCTGTGGTCTAAAGCTATGTCTTGGAATTCTACCTGTTGGCACGCTTACAAAGAAACGCAGTCCAGAGTCTTCGGATGTATGTCCTGGGTGTAGATTGCAAAAGGAATCAGTCTAAGACTGCTTATTTCTATGCCGCTCCTATTGCGACATTCCAAGGAAGAATTTCAAACCTTCCAGAAGGAACCATGGAATACATATTGTGATCAAATCGATGGTGTCATCACTTCCTTCCCGGCGGCAGCCTCTTCGCATGTGGCATGGGGATGGCAGTCGATACCATGAGCCTGGGGGTGGCTATATGAGGGAGGGTCAGATGGGGGAGGCAACCTTCAGGGAGGTGTCATGACATCATCTGACAAGACATGGTATCCCCCCTTTTCTTTTGAGGGTACCCCTTCATTCCCTGTGCCTTAAGGGCATGTTGTCATACCTCCCCACATACACCTCTGAAGGGTACTGAAAACCTTTACATAGGATCTGTATACAAGCATTCAAAACCTGACTTGCTTCTAAGACTGAAGAAAACACCTTCCCATACTCTGCGTACAAGTCATCAAGAGCTGACTTGCCTTTCAAGACCACCAATAACACTGTCCCAGACTTTGCTTACAAGTTATGACATGATATGATTGGTTATTTGTAACGCACTTAATACCCAGAGGTTTCTAAGCGCGGCCCCGGGGATGGAACCTGTGTTGCTCCGTGTCGTCTTGCTTCCAAAGCGAGCACGTTGCGACTGAGCGAGAGTCCTTATCAAGAACTGTCTTTTGTTTTCCTAAATGCGAAAGTACTGTGATGAGAAAGATGAACCAAGCGATGCAGATTACTCAAGGCTAAGAGCGCAAGCTGCGCTCTAGTTGCGAGAACTTGCATGATGGCGGGAGATTTAAACCGGTGAACCAGCTGACAATCAGACGCTGGTTGTAGAACCCACCACCTCTCGGTTTTCAATGAGGGACTGCAACACTGGTACCAGGTCCGTGGAGCCAACCGGCTCATTGAGGAGACCGAGGGAAGCAGTCGGAAGACTACAGTATGCTGCAGGGATGCCCCAAGCAGGTGAAGGGCTCCACAGAATCCGCAGGCACTGTGGAGCGGCTTTCCCACCTCCTGAGCCTGGAGCGATGCCGAGAAGGTACGCGGGAGCCGCGAGAGAGACAGAAGCTGCAGCGTAGAGGCAGCAGAAGGGAGTGGAAAGCCGAAAAGCCACCACACACACAACGCAGGCGGACCTGCATGCGTCTTCAAGCATTCAAGAGACAGTGAGTCCACCCAAGGGAAGCTGGGACAGTGGGGCGCATTTGCAAGCATGCCAACAGCATATAACGACGAATATACAAGAAAGAAAGTGCTACTGAATATGATTTAAAGATACAGAACTAAGTATAGATAAGAGACTGTCAAGTTTGCAAATGTGCAAGCTGCTTATATAAGGGAAGCCCTGGCAGGATACCACAGCAGGCTGACACAAGACATAAGAGCATTCCTTTGAGAAAATCCCTGGACAGACAATATACCAGGCAAACACAAGTCACAAGAGTAAAGCCTTTGCAAAGGAAAATACCAGGCAGCCTCAAGCCACAGTAGGAAACTCCTGGGCAGAGAATATACCAGGCAGATTCAAGTCATGAGAGGAAAGCCTTGGCAAGGGAGTATACCAGGCAGCCTCAAGCCACAGTAGGAAACTCCTGGGCAGAGAATATACCAGGCAGATTCAAGTCATGAGAGGAAAGCCTTGGCAAGGGAGTATACCAGGCAGCCTCAAGCCACAGTAGGAAACTCCTGGGCAGAGAATATACCAGGCAGATTGAAGTCACAGGGGAAAAGCCGTGACCAGAGAATATATCAGGCATATTTAAATAACAAGAGAAAGCCCTGGCAGGAGAGTAACCAGGCAGTTGCAAGTATGTTTATATAAGAGAACCCTGGCAGGACAGTATACCAGGTGGATGCAAGTACAAATGTGTTTATGTGAGAAAGCCCTGGTAGGGAAATGCACCAGGCAAGAGCAAGTTGAACAAGTGTGTGTGAAATATCTCATCTAAGGAGATCCTGAGAAGAATACATCGGGTACAGAAAAGGCTGTGTTAAAGCATATTGAAAACGAGCCGCAACCTGTCAGGAGCGTACACCAGGTATCCTATCAAGACACAGACTAACAGCCAAGTTGTTTTGTGTACCAGTTGTGCTGTTGAACAAGAGAAACTTGGAGAACTAATATTCTTGAATTCTAGGGGAAGGGAACCACCCTCTGGACCAAGGAACTCTATCCTCCTGGAACTTTTGTGTTGGAGTTGCATATTTCCTTTTCAACATTTGTGCACGCCTCAAGGCCAAGGACATTTTCCCTTTTCACCTTAGAATACATTTTTAGAATGTGAGGGCCAGAATAGTGCTTTGCACACGGGACGGTTTGCTTTGGACATTCTGACATCTGACAGACACTTGGTTTTGTTTGAGGTAGGGAAACACCTCTTAGTGTAGGGACATAGAGGCATTTCCCAACCCCCTTTTCTTTGTCAATAAAAGCTTATGGCCAAAATCCTAAGCCTCTGTGTCCGTGTCTCATTCCTGGTTCCTCACAAGATCCTTGAATCTGCTTTAGACCTTTTGTAGACATCTAAATCATTCTGATATTCAATTTCCTGTTTCAATGTTTCTCCTGTCGGTCCGGGGTTGCACGAGTTGTTTGATTGTGAAACAATAATGAGAGATTCATTTGATGTATGAAGTTTATAGTTCTTTCTGTTGTGTGAACTATGCAGTTTATGGTTGCTGGCCAGACTCCCATCTTGGCATATAGATATCAGAAGCATGATGGCACTGACGATTTATTGGAAATCATTTATAATGACTAGTTTAAGGAATATTTGGTATGCATTTAAGGCTTCTTTTCTCATTCTCTTTAATGTTCATTCTCATGTATTTTTGCATTTGATGTGTGTAGAATGGAGTGAACTATGCCTTACTTTTATGACACAAATTGAAACAACGTACAAGGAAAGGATCATCTCCTCCTTCAACCAAATAATGAATTCTCTTTCCTGACAGGTAATTTCACTTGCGTGCACGTCATTCAAAGCAGTCACTGGGATTCTCCTTTCCCATGGTAGTGCTCAGTAATAGTGACAAACAGATAGCCTATCCTTTTCAATTGTCTTCCTCGTCCACAACTAAATTATATTTTAATTTCAAACTCTCTGTGAATTAAATCCTATTTTAATGTATTTCTTCTCTCTCAACTAGAACCTATTTGAATGTTCTATTTTATCATCAACTAAATCCTTTTTAAATGTCCTCTCCCTTAACTAAAGCCTATGAGTTGTCTACCTCTTCCTCAACGAAAGCTTATTTTTTCAACTGATCTGAGAAACTCTTGCCTCCGTCTACGAGAATGATACTGAAATCAAACTGCATATGCTATTGATCACATTTTATATCAAACTCGCCAAAATGCTTTGCCTGATGACTTTTATAGTTTGTGAAGGCATCGGATTCGGAAATGTGTCTGAATGCTTCGCCCGGGCTGAAACATCAATTCCCATTATTTTGAGTTCTATGGCTACTATTCAAGAACATGTTGCTCACAGTGAGTGGGGTGCTAGTGCAGAAGTATCGAATAAACCATGAAACTTGGAGAAACACCTAGATATTTCAGACACTGATTTCTGATTGCTTCACATTCACAAGCGCTATAAAGGGAACTGCAGCTCATTATCTGTTTCCCGCGGACTTTCACCAGGAGCAGGCATTGCCATGACCTTTGCAGTATGAAATCTATCAATCTTGTTGTCTCCGCAGCGTCTTTATTTGGATTTGGATTTGGCCATTGAACGGTGGAACATCAGCTTCACAAGCCATCAGTCAACCATCTCAATGTACGCTTGGCTTCTTGGCTACTACAAAATTGTCCATAGCTGATCCAGCCCCTTCCCTGCATGAGGGCAAAATGTTGGTCACCTACGTCTGGAACCCAGCATTGGGAGGTCAGCATATATTCTGGGTCATGTGGTTAGGGAACGATGGCCCACCAACTAAAGCCATCTCAGAGTTGGAAACCAGAAACAGGTCATGCTTGAAGAGTGTGGTCACGAAAGGCAGAACATAACAGAGAAGCATGCTGCAAAGTGTTAATACTGCTGAAAGTTTTAGAATAACACAAAGGCCAAAACTCAGTAAGTTTGGTATCTAAGAGGATTTATAAAATAAATTGCTGACTCACTCCTGAGTTGGACCACTGCCAGCGGCTTTAGGTATTATATTGCATGTGCTGAAATTGTGTACGTTTACATTTCAGTTTTAGTCGACAATTCTGGAAAGATAGCCAACCAAGCCTCTTTCAAAGTGGATATTTTCTCTATATTCTTGCTAGTAATGGTTGGAAATTGTTTACACCTGTCAGAGCTCTTGCTGCAGTCGGTAGGGGAAAACTGGTGTCAATAAGTGGTGCCGTGATCCATGGCCGAGTTTACCCTGGTGAACACTGCAGTAGGATCGACCATTTTGTATTGCTACATTGTAAGTTGGGAGTGGGTTCTAGAATGTTGCCTGTAATAGCGTCCATGGTTTACCCTACCTAGTGTGTTGGTTAAGTTGGACCGCATTGCTGCATTTATATTCATTCTGCGCATTGTGCAAAGGCAGCAGGCTGCCCTGCGATGCATGCTAAATGCATCATGGTGAAGACTGCAGTAGGATCGACCATTTTGTAATGCTACATAGTAAGTTGGGAGTGAGTGCCTGTAAGGGCTTCCATGGTCTACCCTTGTTAGTGTATTGGTGATTTTTCACTGCACTGTTGCGTTTATAGTAATTCTGCTTGTTGCGTAAAGGCAGCGTGCTGCCACGCGATGCATGCCAAGTGCATCATGGTGATCTGAGTAGTGTAGAGTCAGGCCCACTGGTCAGATTGGGGGAGAGTTGTAAAATGTTGCATATAAAAGCAATGCCCTTGTGCCAGCAATCCCCTTTTGTTATCAATTCTTAAGGGCTATTTTCAGGATTTATTTTAGGTTTTCAGACATTTTTACATTTTGTACTACTTTAATTCATGGTATCCAAAATTACAAAAAATACCCATAAGCAGTGACAGTATTTTTTGCCAATGCAGCGTCACGTCATTTTGGCTGTATGTGTATTTGTGCCCCCGGGGCTACCTCTGCCTGCTGCAACACCCTTCTCAACACAAAAGCACATGCAAAGATATCCTTTAAACCAGACACTTAAAGGTTTGTTCTTGTTTCCTCAGACCCACTACCTGACAACAGGTTTGCTTACCTCTTGGACACTGCGACCGTAGGAAGTGCCTGAGGCCCATCCAGAGAAGGTTCCTGCAGGCAGATACGGCCCTGGGGAGACTACGCTTCACGGTTGGGTGGGGCTACTCAGGAGCTTGAACTGCATTATCATCATTCCCTGTGTGACGTGACTTCCGGTGAGTCTCTTTTGTAACAGTGACAGCAAACTGACCCCCACCCAAAACAACTGTATAAACATCATAACTATATACAGACCTCCATCTCTAACATCAGAATTTAATGATGAAATTGTGAGCATCTTAAATAACCTCAAATCCACCAATACAGAAACTATATTGGTGGGTGACATAAATAGATGGAGAGGAAATCGACATGACCAACAAGCATTGGCCCTAGAAGAGGACCTACAAAACAGTGATTTTACCATCATTAACAAAGGCCCTACTACTATCACAGGAAACCAGCTGGACTGGATTGTCACAAACAGCTCTAATGTAACCATGCTTGGCACATATCCATGCATTTGGTCAGATCATTTCAAAATTGAAATTTCTCTACCTCTGAACTTTAAAAAGGAAAAACCATCTAACATACCGAAATCAGTCTTTGGCCAGAACCTTAAAAAAATTACGAGTAGCATGCTCTCAGAAGAAATGCAGAAAATTATGAACATCACTAATGATGAAGACTTTTGTGAACATTTAATATCAATATATAATCATGGCATGATAAAATTATTAGATCTTCACGCCCCCCTTAAAAACAAGAAAGTCTGACCCAATTCTAACCACCAAAAATGGTTTAATGCTGAAGCTATTGAACTCAAGAAGGACAAAAGGAATCTTGAGAGGAAATGGCTAAAAGAACCTACAGAAACTAACAAAGCAAATTGGAAGAATGCAGACCGCATCTATAAATTTAAACTTATAGATTTGAAGAAAAATCATTATAATAACATTATTAGTACTGTGGCAAACTCCACCGGAAAGCTCTTCCAGATCCTCAAATCTTTGGACAAACCCACCACTCTTACTCCACCATTCCAACCCACCGAAATGGATTGCGAGAAAATTCAAACCACATTTCATAATAAAATTGTCAAAGCTAGAGAAAACATCATAAACTGCCAGACCACAAATACCTCAATTGACACTCACCTTGTAGAGAATAAGATCAAATCAGAAAACCCCAAATTTCATTTCAGGCCCATCACTCTAGATGAAATGAAGAAAACACTTTCCAGCATGAGATGCACATCGTGCTTGGAAAATGTTCTATCCCCAAAACCTATCTTGGACAACATAGATATCTTCGCCCCCTTCTTTAGAAGAATGGTAAACGCTTCTTTTAGGGACCTAACTGTACCCAATATCATCAGAACAGTCACGGTCACGCCCCTACCAAAGAAACCGGACCTTAGCCAACAAGATCCAGCCAACCTTAGACCCATAACCAACTGCAATTTTCTGTTGAAAATTTTGGATAAGGTGGCTACAGAACAACTACAAAGCTACGTGGATGAAAATAACTTATTACACCCACAGTAGTCCGGATTTAGATCCAGCCATAGTACAGAATCTGCTCTGCTAGACCTTCAGACTGCAATGCTGTCAATATTAGATAAAGGCAAATCAGGCCTATTAATATTGTTAGACCTCTCGGCAGCATTCGATTTGCTGGATCACACAAAACTCCGAGAAGCCCTGGAAAATTCAGGAAATTGCTCACCAGGGGCAACCGAATGGATAGCTTCATTCCTACAAAACAGGCAATCTAGGATTGTCTGGGGAAATAAAACATCTAACACCAAACCGGTGGATTGTGGCGTCCCACAAGGGGCCAGTTTCTCCCCTCTTCGTTTCAATCTTTATATGCACTGCCTTTGTACCATGCTCTCCCAAATGGGTATTTTCTTTATGAACATTGCTGATGATACCCAGCTAGTCTTCGAACTCAGTGGGGATTACAACAAGGACAGTGACACTCTCTCATCTTTATACAACACCATAGAATGCTGGATGAAAGAAAATTGGATGTGTTTAAACGGCTCTAAGACCGAGCTCATGATATTCGGTTCTACACAGGCTAGAAAAAAATTGAGCCCACTCTACTCTTCATTCTCCATTAAAAACACCCCTATTCCGATTTCAGGAAAAGTGAAGACTCTAGGAGTATATCTCCAAGCTACATTAGGTGCTGAAGCACATACAGCTTACCTAAAGAAAAATTGTCAATATCACCAAATACGACTGAAAAAAATCAGACCACTGCTAGACCAAAAAAATAGCACGACCATTGCTAGAGCTAAAATACTATCCAGATTGGATTATGGTAATGCCCTACTCTTAAGAGCTAATAGCAACTGCGTGAAGAAATGCCAAATAATTCAAAATAACGCCATCAGGACCATCACAGGAAGAACTTGGAGGGAACACATCACCGGCGAAAGGAAGGCCCTCCATTGGTTGGCTATGAAAGAAAGAATTACGTTTAAGTCTCTCACTATGTTTCACCGTTGCTTATATGGCAATGCACCAGCTTACCTCAAGAAACATTTCAAGTGGTATGCGCCGACAAGGCTGCTCAGATCCTCTAATACAGGCCAACTGCAAACCACCACAACAAAAAACCAGCACGGACTCGGTAAAGCCTTTCCGACTCTAAGCATAAAAAATGGAACGAACTTACTACTTCACTGAAGCTCGAGTCCAACTACACTCTCTTCCGGAAAAAATTGAAAACATTACTTTTCAACTAACTCCGCGAAACAGGCCAAATCGTTCATGAGGAAATCTGTCAATTCACACTGTGTCCTGTTTTTCACTATTCGTTGTCCTGTCTCCATATCAGCGCTCTGATGCCCGCGGGCTTTCAGCGCTTTACAAACATAAAAAAAAAAAAGAGGGTAATTGACCAAGGCCTCTGGGCCCAGATGGGGGCACAGTCATCAGTTATTTATGTTCTCATGAATCACCCCATCTAGATCGAAAAGGGTAGTTTTACAATTTCATGGATCATTTGTGAGCACTCCTGAAAAAGTGGGGGGACTCATTAACAATTAACATACGCGGTGGGGTGTGACGTCACCAGAAATTAGCATATCAAGGTGCAAAATACAAATTTCCTTCAATTGGCTTTGCATAGCCATACACATTGCATAGGAAGAACAGGCATTTGCCTTTCATAAAATCAACATACACAAAAACAAGAGAGGATAATTTCTTCTAATAGGGTTTCAAAATGTTTTAAAAGTGTGCACGTTTTAAAACCCAAGCATCGATGCCAATATTTTCCCTGGACAGTGCATTCCCGAAATGTGACATTTCACCTTTAGTTGTTCATTATTTTTCACCAGGTTATATGGTGTAGTGTTGAAGTGCCCGACCTGTGAACCTGGCGACCGCACCGTTGGACTCATTCCAAGTGCGCCGGTATCCTGGCGGTAAATCCTGCAAGGTACCGACAAATGGACCTACCGTTTCTGCCGCCTGATATCGTAGTATTACCAGGATATTATAGGCAGCGGAAATAACATTAAATCCCAATTCCATGCAGTCCAATAGTTCTCCAAAGGGGGATTTGTCGGTATTTCCGGCACTTATAAAACAGGTGCTGAAAATACCAGCTGTTTTATGCCCGGCGGGGACCTGAGTTACCTCCAGCTCTTACAGCTCTAATCTGGCACCAGCCTTCCTCCTTTTTCCCAACCCAAGGCAATGTGTGCATCCTTCCAAGATATTTAATTTTTTTTCTTTTTGGGGGAGTATGCCATATTCTTTACATCACGCATACACCTTGGCAACATATATTTCACACAATGACTACAAGCACATGACCCTTTCTATGTCATATAGTATTTTGTTGCTATGTCTCTTCAAGTACTTTTGGCAAACAAGGAGGGGGGTTTATAGCCTGACATTACTCACAATTGTGGTAATTTTAGTCTTCTACTCAGAATGGTGAAAACAAAGCCACAGTCATACACTTTTAGCTTAACATGAAGATGTATATATGTCAGGTGGTTGTATAATGCTAATTGTTTAAATTTCAAGTAATCTCTATAAAACAGAAGCCATGTGGTCAAGAGTTTCATGTGCAGACCTGGTTCAAATCCCAGCTTCATCTCTTAATTAGTGTGTGTGTGATCCTGGGTAACACATTTTATTTCACTGTGCTGTATCTGCCAAAACTGTGACGACAGGTATGGGTGTTGTGTGGCAGGCAAGACACCAGATATGGGTTTTGTGTGTGGCGGCAGGAGATCAGGTTTGTTTATTTTGGAAAAGGGGGGGTTGTAGGAGGCTAGGTATAGGTTTTTTGGATGGGGGCAGAGGGCCAGGTATGGGTTTTCGGTGTGTTGAAGTTGGGGGTCTGCAGGATGCCAGATATGCATTTTGTGCTGTGGGTTTTGTTTTTGGGAGGTAGGATGCTGGGTATCTTTTTTGTGCTGGCGGGTTGGGGAGGCACAATGAATATTGGGTCTAGGTCGCTTACCGTGGCTCAATCCCGGCTGTACACATGAATGCTGTGCCCCCACCACCTCTCTTATACCGTGCACTGTTGCCACCTGCATGGTTTCTTGGTGCCCTGTGCGATTGAGTTCACCAATACCACTGAGGTGCATGATCTTAAACCCTCCCCGGACTCAACATATCTGCACACAACACAATAGGGCTGAGTAAACTTTGACTCTGGAAACTATGGGTGAAACTAGTAGCCAAACACAGTTCAATATCTTGAAAGCAATCACTCTAATTAAATATGTAAACCTTTAAAACAACATATAAAACATACGATCAACAAAGTTAAAATTTCACCAGCACTTGTGTGTGTGACCCATACATCAGGTGACTATCAATTGTACATTTTACTTTCAACCAAATTGATATTATTATGGTTTGTCTAGCCTTTAATATTGTGGTAATCATATTATACAGTATCGGGCAAGTATACACTTCAAGCCCCTTTCTTCGACATGACATGTTTCTGTCCATAGGCCTTCCAAGTGCGGAAGATTCATCAGGAGCTAACCACAGTCACACTCACACTGCCTTTGTATGTTTCACAAAAAGGTCCCTGTTTTTCCACACTTCAATATGGAACCATTTTCTGTACCCAAACTCCACTCACACTGTAAAAAAACAAAGAAAAGAGGCTGGAACTACCATAAACATCTCAACTATTTCAATCTCTTATTGTCTTCCCTAGGCTCAAACTTACCTTTAAGGTTGAAATATGGATTTCCCTTAATCGGCGCGCTTCACTGCGGTATCGCAAAGTGCCGAAATTCACTCTGCAGAGCCACATAACACATTGTGCCTTCAGATTCGATTTGTCAAAACACACCAGTCCAATAATGCTAAGGAACCTCTTTCCCAATCGCATTAATTTTCCTGACTAAATGTAGCACCCTTGGTCTTAATGATTTTGTACAATGGCACAAGTTAAAGTTGAAGTCTGACTAATGTTGGCAGGATATAACAAGCCCGGCTGCGGTGTCAAGGGCGGTGTGTTCATGAAAGCAGAGCTGTTAGGCTGCTGTGGCTCTGGCTTTTGTTTGGGGTCATTTGTCTTTATGCTGCGCTCTGCACTTTGGTCACAGAGTGACACTGAGAGCGTATTTTGCTAATTGAACTGTTCATTGGACTGAATCTTAGAACTGCGAAAATCATCCTGCAACACGCTGATCAAACGCTGATCAAACCAGCTGCCTGGTCCTTTAACGCTCTCGGAGAGCGAAGCTAAGCGAAGCCACGCCCCCAGAGCCACCAGGAAGTGAAAAACAGGACACCCAGCCCTCGCGGCGTGAAGCCCGGCTGCGGTGTCAAGGGCTGTGTGTTCATGAAAGCAGAGCTGGTAGGCTGCTGTTTGGCTCTGGTGGCGAAGTGAAGGTGAACTCTGCGGCGCGTGCTCCGGGTGACTTGAAAGGTCGCTTCTTATCTGTTGCCATACCAACCCCGGTGGGGGAGCTGCATGAGTTTGAGGTCGTGCTCTGGTGCGCCGGTCTGATGGATTCAGAGGAGCTTCAATCCGCTACCACGGTAATCCGGACTAAAACAGAAGGTGAGCGTTACCTGACCAGAGCTCCTCATCACAATCACTTTGCCAATTCTATTTTGCCTTTAGTGTGTAAACGCATTAAAACAACAAGGGCAGTAGTGGATCTAATTTGTGATTCGCGCGTCTGTGACTGCGGGGCATGGCCCCTTGAGCAGCCGTGCTTACCTATACATTGTTACAAATCAACTGTTTCTGTCTGTGATCTCGTACTAATCCAACTGGCTTGACTGTGACTGCAGGGCTAGTCCCTTTGAACAGTCGAGCTAACCAGGGACTGCGGGGCTAGTCCCTTTGAACAGTCGAGCTAACCAGTGTGTCTTGGCAATTTAAAACAGTGTAGTTGCTCCGGCAGAGCTCCCATTGGTCCCAAAACACTGCAGAACTTGCCGATTTAGCCAGCCACCTGCAACTGGCTGACAGATATCTTATCTATATCATGGAGTAGGTTACTTGGCGAACAGTTGGACGTGACCAAGGCTAAAGAGCCACCGTGGGCTGGACCAGGAGCTTGATCTGATTTTTAACTACGTGAAGTGAGCCCATTATGGCATACAAATGAATGACAAGCATGCAGCTGAATATTCCTCATTTAACATCAGTTAGGAAACCATCAAATCAAGGTGACTCTGAAGTTATCCAGCAGAAATTTCACTCTGCCACTTCAACCACACCAACGCGAGCGTCTTTTATTTCAAAACCAAAATTTACTTTTGATAATATGAATGACTTGATTGTTTCTATTTCCGCCATGTCAACATCACATCTAGTTGATTATGACAAATCTGGTGGGTCAGAGGCCAATAGTTTGCCATTTCCCGTGAGTACACCATGAGTGAAGGCTAACCTGCAACCACTCTCTGATCATACAATGTTAGTATCCACTAAACACATTCCAAGACACTCTTCCTCCCGCATTGTTACCTCACCCATAAAGTTTCCTCCCTTGTGTAATGATCATACTTGCTTGTCCATTCATGCAAGCCAATGTGAATCTCCAGTATAATGGAGAGATAGAATTGTTATGTGAGGTTGGCCATGTTGGAGAGGCGGAGTAGACTCTCGAGTACACACGCATAATTCTATGTTACAATCCTTTGCCTTTTCTACACCAAGAGCAATCAAAACAGTTCCAGCTGATTTATTCTTACAGCACTCAACCATGATTCAACAGCTCTCATTGCTATTAACACTACCATTATGAGTCTGTGGAAACTATTTGAGTCACTTGATACAAAGGTCTCACATCAGTCGAAACAATTTGATGATTTAACTAAGTGGTTATCGGCTTATTTTTCAACTACACAGTCCAAGAGTATGCTTGTGCATAATGAGTCATATGCAGTGAACAATTCAATGGAATGTGTTGATTCTAATGTTGATGGTATTGCTCATAATCAGGCCAGGAGTAGTGAAAAGATACACACTGCCCACCAGGAGGTGGCGGTTGAGGCCTGTGCTCTGCCTCTAATCTCTGGCATAATACGTTCTAGTATAAGCTTGTGTTCTGGCCCGAGTGATGAGGCAAAGCCTGCCTTTACTGTACATCTACCTCAAAAATGCGCCTCTGGAGAAAAACAGGTACAGACGGTGTCAGCACTTGAACGGCCAGTAGGCCAAGGTTTAAGTCATTTAGAGGCGATGAAAGCGAGAAATCCTAAAGTTGCTCAAAAGGAATCACTCTCTTTGCTAAAAAGAAAAACAAAGAATATGGTAAATGTTAAACATACCAAAAAAACACTTAATTCTTTTTTTAAAGCTTTGAGCAAAACATCTGCTTCACAAAAAAATGTAACTGTGAGAATTGGAATAGCGCCTATTGTAACATCAGTACATATAGCGCCTCCGATTTTACCTTTGGCGCCTCCTGTTACAATGGGACTAAGTAACAAAGATGGTCGGGGTGGCCTTTTGTCTCCTCTTTCACAACTCGTACTATCAATAGCCCGTAACAATGAGGCTGACAATCAACTCGCTGCATTAAAGAAACATAATACTGATCTGTTTGGCTCAACCCAGGTTAAATCCATTGAAGTGTTGTCAGTTCCGACGGCTCACGATTTACCAACCTTGCCAACTAAACTTTGAAGTGAACAAGTTTGTGAACCCTCTAGACTGCCTATTATAACACATGCTAATGTCTCTTTTCCTAAAGTGCATGTGTTTGAGAATTTCAAGCAGAAGGTAGATGAATATTTGGCCACTAACATAGCCAGGATGCAAAACACCTTTCCTGTAGCGGTGGCTACTGGGAGTGGTCAAAGCCCACAGATTTCCTCTTACGAAGAACAGCATATGCAGGAGGAAATGTGTGGTGGTCATTGTAAGGTAAGCACTAACAACTCAAAACTAACATGGAAACCACCAAATCCCAACTTGCAACCAGTTTCACGCCACCTACATCCACGCAGGGCACATTTCCATACTTTCATCCTAAAATGCCGAGATGGAAATTTTCCTTCCTATGACTTGAATCGTCAGAGTGTGTTGAACATCTTTGGAGATGTCCCCGAGCTTTGTAATGTATCAACACAGGACATTGATCAAATAGAATTTATCTCGGACTTGACACGCACAATTGTGAAGTTATGGCTCCCTTCTGGAGTAGTGCGGGATTCCATTTGGAGGTGTAGGATGCAATTGTTCGACATGGGCTTGCTTTTAGCTGAGGACCAAGCAAGTGTCCCCCCAAAACCCAAAATGTCTATGTGAAACCAAACATTTATCATGGAGTAAATCGAGAAAATGTAGTTGTTCAGAGTGGCGCCACCCAAAATTATTAACCATCAATATGTCCTGCCTGTCAATATAGCAAGTTGGAATACGCGGGGCAATTCTCATTTACAATCTTCCATTGCCAAATTGACCAATCTTTGCCAGGTGATAGCTCTACAGGAAACTTGGTTCATCGATTGCCCATTGTGGGATGGGTTTGAGATTGCCCTGCTTCCTGCACTTCCCAGTGGGGGTAGACCGTCCTCAGGTCTCCTTGTGGCAGTGCACATCGCAAGTGGCCTGCATGTTAAGCCGTGGTCTTCAGTTGGGGCTCAAATACAACTAGTGCAAAATGTTAGTCACATGCAGATGATAGCATTTGTTAATATATATAGGAACACTGCTGTCATGTCTGATGACATCTTTTATGATGGCCTATCCGGGATCTTACATATAATAGCGATGAACAACACAATTTCAGAAGCTATCATTGCGGGTGATCTTAACTTGGACGACTGGAAGACCACTGGCAGCACACAGGATGCCCAGAGATGGAGCAACCTCATGCAAGACCGCAAATATTATATGCTTAATGATGCTGTCGAAGGAGACATACCTCCTCAACATACGTGGCAGTGTGGGTCTAGCAGAAGTACAATTGATTATATTTATATGAGTGCCCGATTATTCAAGAATGTAATCAAACTGGACATCTGTGACCAGCCACACAGTGATCACAGACTGTTGATTGTACATTCCACCTGGAACTCAGCGATAATCAGAGACAAGCCAACCTTGCAAGCAGAGGCAACAGTTAATTCTGCAAGAAATCGTCTCCGGTGGAACCCTGATACTTTAATCAACTTTCAAAATAGTGTGGTCTATAATGCATTGCAAGTTGATACCAAGCAATACTCTGAACTGTTAAAACCATTCATGAAGACCATGACAATCCCTCGGTTTAACCAAATACAACACCGACACACTTTCAATGCAGAGATTTATCGTATTAAAGCAGATTTCAAAAATCTTAAGAAAAAAAGAGCAGCATCTCAGGATCCACTACGTTGGCAGCACTTAAAAACAGCCAAATGCCGCTATAAAAATTGGTTAAAGAGTGGAAAGGCAGCTCAATTCCAACAGGATAGTGAGACTATGCAAAATGCCATGTCTAACAAAAACTCTGCCACCATGTGGCAGTTACTGAATGACCGCAGATGTCACCTTCAAGGAGACGCATAAATCAATGGCGTCCAGGAATCAGCTTGGATTTCCCACTTTTCTTCATTGTATGCTGACTCTGTTTTTTCAAAAATTGTATATTCACCTACCTCTGTTTCCTCATGGCAGCTACAGATTTCTATAGAAAGAATTTGTGCTATCATTATGCGGGCAAGTTGCTCTGAGGCGAGGGGTCCAGATGGGCTCTCGAACTTTATGTTCAAAGCCCATCTAGATGAATGGCCTAATATCCTCCATTCCATCTTTGAGGAAATATTGACCTCTCGTGCCATCCCCCTATCTTGGAAAACTTCCATAATCGTTCCTATTTTCAAAAAGGGGGATCGCAGTGTTCCTGCCAATTATCAGCCGATCGCCATACTAGATGCGCCAGGAAAAATATTTGCCAAATTGATTCTTTGCGAATTTAAGGCCTGGACTCTACAATCTCAGCTACGAGACCCGCATCAAACATGTTTCGTTGCCGGCATGGGAACCACCATAAATCTGTTTGCCCTTAATTCAGTTAAATCACAATGTCACATGTTTCCCCAACCAGTTTTTTTGCTTTTGTGGATCTTAATGCCGCCTTCAACTCAGTGATCCGGGTCCTTCTGCTTACTAAACTTCGAAGAGATAACTGTCCGGTGACACTGTATGATGTTGTACATTCATTGCACTCTCAAACCTCCATCAGAGTTCGGTTAACTTTAGACGGTTTATTATCCGAGCAGATTAGCACTTTTCGGGGCTTAAAGCAAGGATATCTTTTAGCCTCAGCTATATTCAACTATTTCATTCATGATGTTAGATCTGCCTTGATAAATGTAACGTCAGATTCTCCAAAGCTTAACAATCAACCCATTCAGACACTTATTTATGCAGATGACCTAGTCCTCATCTCAAAAACTCAACTAGGTCTGCAGCACCTATTGGAAGAATTTACATCTATACTCAAGATAATGAGTTGAAAATCAACATAAGCAAAACTCAAATTGTTGCCTATTCACCTAAGTGCCAAGGCCCACTATCATATGTCTGGACATTTGATCGATTCCTCATACAAACGGTACCCCAGTATACCTATCTGGGAATAGTGTTTGAGGGCCAGTATCATGCAAAATCCCACATAGCACCACTAGAGGCAAAACTTACATCATCGATATCACAAGCCAGAATTATAATGTTTAAATATAGTAAATTCTCAATAAAGCCTGCACTGTTGCTATGGAACATGAAAACAATCTCGGCTCTTTTGTATGGCCTTGAAACACTAAACACCAACTCAGCCTTTCCGTTTGATAAATGGGAGGCAAAATATTGGCAGCGTATTTTACACCTACCGAATTGCGTACCCGCCGCCTGGATAAGGTATGCACTGGGTTTGATCTCCATACATGCCACATATAAGTGGCGTTTGTGTGCATTCTTTAGGAAATGCTTGATTTCAACTACCCCTAAATGTTCTGTTGAAAACTCTGACAAATTACATATTTACCACCAATAAACCATTTATTAAGCAATGGCTCACAAGGGTCTATCATATACTAAATGCGGCAGATGTGTCATTAGACCTACTAATACAGAATCCTGATAAAGCTAAATCAAAACTGTTTGAGCTTGACTGGATAACCACCAGAACTCTGTGTCTTTCATATCATAATATGGAGATATCCCGATTTCCACATAAAAAACTACGAACCTTGCCGTCCTACTTGATCTGGTGCCCCTCTCTTAGAATCCGCAATGGTATTCTAAGATTACGCTTCAACTTATGGAATACCAGGGACGTGCCAGCTAGGCGGAAACAAATAGCCATAAATGACAACTTCTGCCGCTTTTGTTTGATGAGAGACGCTTGTGCAACTTTAGAACACATCATTTCAGAATGTTGTGCTTTACGCCCCCTACGTGAAATACACTATTCAAGTCACTGTAAATACCTGTGCCTTACACACCAGGGTTTGTGTTGGTCATTCATTTTGGGTGCCTGTAATTTACCCTTACAAATTGCAACTGTCAACTTTTTAACATGTCTGAAGTTGGAGACTATCGAAAACCAAACTTGACACTGAATAAGGAACAAAAAGCAACATATGATTACTTATATGTTGAATCAATTTTTGGTGATTTTTAATAGTAAAAGACTTTTTTTCTGTGAAACTAAGAAACCACAAATAGAAAGAAAATGTTCAAATGTATGTGTGGATTTTATTATTGGTTGTATGATTATGCGTATCTTTTGTTTCTTTCATATTCCTCGTGGTTTTCGTGGAATGTAAGGTAATTGTAATGTAAATGTAAATAATATGTATATGGTTTTGTATTCATTATGTATACATTTCTTGTACTTGATATTTGAAAGGTTGATTTAATTCAGCTGATACAAATAAATAAAAAAATAACAAGAACCTGTGAATATCTAGTTGATGTACTGCATTACAGAAGCATTTAGATAGCTAGCATTTTTATTGTTTTGAAATCCTGTGAAAATAATCGGTTATTTGAATATTATGGTCTCCCACAGTATCTGAGATTATAGCTGGGTAGGGTGCGGCATAGGGCTACCATAAAGCCTTTAATAATAGTATACATTAAGTACATGAAGGAGTTTGAAGGCTGATTAAATCCAGCGAAAGGCATCCATACATATAGACACTCCACTTCAAGATGGCCGTTGCATTCTATGATTGGCAGAAACCTGGAGGTTTGATGCCTGGTGTGCTTATCTGGGAGAATGCTGAATGGCACATTGTATATCACTTGCGAGGTCCGCGCCGGAAAACACACGGTTTAGGTAGCGGTCAGAACATGAATATGGATATTTGAGAATCAAAGGTGACCATGTTACAATTAACCTGGGTTTATCATTTTGGAGAAAAAAATGAAATGGGTCCTGAGATTACGGGGGAACATGTAACATTTTGTAATATCAAGGCATTCTTTGTTTGATTACAGAAACACAGATCAGCCATATGTTAAAACATGAGATTAGCGGACCTTATGAAACCATTGGCCCTACATCATTGAAGTGGGTGAGCCGGGTGTTGGCGAGATTGGGAAAGAGGTTAATTAGCATTATAGGACTGGTGTGTTTTTACAAATCAGATCTGAAGGCACAATGTTTTATGTATCTCTGCAAAGTAAATACATATTTTCCATACTAGTGTTATTGAAAGTCATGATTCCATTATGAACACTGAGGATCGGATTCTAACAAACAATATACACTTACGCAAAAATCTACATTTCCTGGAAATGTCAGTCTTTTGTACTTTGATAGTGATTGGATGTCCATTTTCCACGTGACTGAACGGGCCAATCCTCTCCTTCACAGTCCATAACATCCTCTACTTTCCTCATATCCTCCTCTTTCTTTTACTGAACATGATCATCTGTAGCTTATGCGCTCCAACCGGTCAACTCTGTAACTTGGATCACGCTCTCTTCGATCAACTCAAGATTCTGCCGGCTTTGCTTCTGTATCTGGTGGAACACGGAAAAAAAACAACACTGAGACTAACCATTGATAGTGAGGGCAATCATATTTGTTTGAACTGTCAACATTGTATATATTTCATAAATCCTCCCAGTCTCCATGAGCGTACATTCTCAATACAGAGATTCTATGGGTGGGATAATCCTTCACCTCAATGTCTTTAATAGAATCATGACTTTCTATAATGCTAGTATGGAAAATCTGTATTCTAAGTCAAAACCAAAGGCGAAGATTATGCTTGTTTAAAGCTTACTCACCACCAACGAAGATACCTGGTCTACTGGTCGAAAATAAAACAAATTTAAAAGTTGACTCATTTGACCAATGTGCTGCTTTCAGAATATCCTCCAGTCGAGCTCTGACACTAGATGCTTTTGATGCCATTGCACCCCTGACAGAACGAGACCTGTATGCTCTGATATCAATGCCTACCTGCTGCAGGCTTCATTTTACCCACCTGCTAAGTTCACTGATGCTACTGCTGCAAAGGGTTGCCATAGCGCTTTAAGTAGTTGGGATTCCACGGCTGGTCTAATTCGGTCTGTCATGCCTACGTTTGCCGCTAGACATCTTACTGGGCAAAGCTTAGGCTGATCCCTAAACGATGTATAAGTTACTGATTTGATTCCCGTCTTTGTTTTCCTACTGATGTAAAATGTGATAAACTTCCAATGCTCTAACGTTTGATACCCTCTTGCAAAAGATGAGACAGAGCAGCAATGTTAGGTTGGGTGATAACGCTTTCCTAATTAATTCCGCATTTTCTGGCCAACTTTTAAATAATCTCAAAACCTCGTTCACGACCCACATATGTGTATATTTGGGTGCTGGAGGGAATAGAATTAATTAATGAATGTATTTTATTTTTATAGCGCACCAAACCCATAGGTATCCAGGCGATTATTCGTAAGAGAAAGCGCAGGAAGTAATTACATCATAGAGAGCAGTACAGAGAGTAATTATATCACAGGCAAAAGTGCAAAAAGTGTTCAAATGGGCACATTCATGGAGCCTAACCCCATGTTGCAAGGTGGCTGCGACACAGAGATGGAATAAAGTCAATCAGATGGGCACAATCATGGAGCCTGACCCCATGGTGCAAGGCGGCTGTGACACGGAGGTGCCATAAAGTCAATCAGATGGCCACATTCATTGAGCCTGACCCCATGTTTCAAGGTGGCTTCGACACAATGATGCAGTCCGGACAGGTGGGCACAAGGGACAGCAAGGTACAGGGTTCAGGCACACAGGCACATGCATACCACAGGGGGGGCAGCGAGGTACAGGGTTCAAGCACACAGGCACATGCATACAACAGCGGCGACAGCGAGGTACATGGTTCAGGCACAGAGGCACATGCATAAAACAGGGGGGGACAGCGAGGTAGAAGGTTCACGCACACAGGCACATGCATACAACGGGAGAAGCGAAGCATAGGGTATCACCTGAGAGCGTCTGGGCATCGGACAGGGAGCGACAGGGGCCTTAGGAGTGGGCCGTGTGAGGAGGGCCGGCCAAGCCTGACGGCCTTCTGATAGACCCCCTTGAGCAAAGCCGAGGCAATCACAGTCCAGCTACAACCTTTCATATAGCACTCAGGTGCTTGCAATGAGATAACAATGTTGCAGGAGGAAAAAGAATGAGCGATTGCCCAAACGGGTGCGAAAACCGAGCTCAAGTAGCTCATGTACATAAATGCACAAGATGACGTTGCGGCAGGTCCAGGTGTAGAATAAAACAGACATCAATTTTGAAATAGGGTGAGCTGTTGCCCGGGGGGTTTACCTTTGTGAGGGAAATGCATTGCAGGGTTTCAGAAGGAGGGGGGAGGCATTGTGGCAGCCGCTCCAGTGACAACCTCAGTAGAAGAAAGTCAGTGGGAAAGAATGTGCTGATTGCAGGGGCCAGAAGCAGGCTTTGTGAGGAGGGCCGGCCAAGCCTGCCGGCCTTCTGATAGGCCCATTTGAGCAAGGCCAAGGCCAATCACAGTCTAGCTGCAACCTTACATATAGGACTGTGTTGCTTGCGATGAGAACAGCCATCTTGATATGGCTAAATAACAAGGTTGCAGGTGGAAAAGGAATGAGCGATTTCTCAAACAGGCGCGAAAAGCGAGCTCAAGTAGCTCATGTACATAAATGCACAGGATGACGGTGCGGCAGGTCCAGGTGTAGAATAAAGCAGACATCAAACCCCTCCGAGGAGACTACAAACTAAAGGATGTTCACCTACTGGATGGTTTCCACCCTCAGATGGCCTGCCGATATTACCGACCTACAAGTATTAATGGCTCTGTATACTTTCCCTTGAGCTGCTAAAGCCGCTAGTAAATTTACCATATGGATTGTATTTGTTCCAGTGGGATGTGCGTCCCTGGCCAGACACCAGCTATGCCACTTTGATCAAGTAGTCTTGTATGCTTTCCTGGTTCCTGGGGCCCATGCTTCCTCAATGATTCGTTCAGCTTCTCCTGAAACTCCTGGCATATGCCAGGCCCTCCAGAAATTACCCATGGCATTAGTTTCAGGTTCCATTCTTGTACCAAGGGGTGAAACTCCCCCTTTGGACTTTGTAATATCGCTTCATACTGCAGGAGTAGTATTGGCTTGTCGTATGACATCTGCAGTAAGTCCGAGAACCAGGCCTGGCTCTTTCACTCTGGCGTCATTAGTACTAGCGCTGACCTCTGCCTCCATACCAGTGCTAGAGTTTTCAGGATCATGGTGAATGGCGGGAATTCATATTCCCTTTCTGGACTACATATCTGCAGAAAAGTGTCTGTTTCTGCTGCTTCCAGATCCGGACTCCAGCTGAAGAAGCATGCCATCTGCTTGTTCAGTCTCGAAGTGAACAAGGCTGTCCTGCATGGCTACCTGATTCTGCAGTTCTGGAAGATATTCCGCTGTTACACTGGCATTGCTCTGCAGGCATAAGCACCAACACGCCAATAAGACCTCAACCCGCCAAGACGATTGATATATCTTACTGTGGAGACGTTGTCTGTCTTTAACAACACGCAGGATCGTGCTCTCTCCTGAGTCAAGCATTTCAGTGCGAAGGACCCCGTCAACAGTTCCAGGCAATTGATGTGTAGCTCTAGCTCTCTTCCGACCATCTGCCCGCTGTTGTCATCTCTCCATGGCAGGCTCTCCAACCCCAATGGCTGGCATCTAACTCTATTATCAGGTCCGCGGAGGATACAAATATCACCCTCTCGTTCGATGCATACATGTGGTGAAACCACCACCACAGTTCTGTTCCCTCTTCGAGAGATATCAACACTCTCTGTTTATCAGTCCATGCCTGAGATGTTGAATCTTCAGGCGTTGGAGGGCTCTGTAATGGAGATGTCCTGAATCGAGGAGGCCAGGCGTCCTACCAATCTGTCTAACTCCCTTAGCGATATGACCTCTCTCGCTAACATTGTTTTAATCGCCTTCTTGATCACGTTTACCTTCGTTATTGGTAAACTGAGTGTACCCTGTCTCGTGTCTACTACAAAACTCAGAAATTCTATCGATTGCGTCAGTGTGAGTTCTGACTTCTCCCAATTGATCAGGAATACCAGTTCTAGTAAAAATTCCCTGTTCTGACACATTAGGAAGAAATCATCTAAACAATCAACCTGATACCATGCCCCTTAGGTGGCTGACCTCTGGCCTTATCAGCTTGGTGAACAAGCATGGTGCTGATGACAGCCTGAATGGGAGGCTTGTGACCTCCCATCTCTGTCCTTGCCAGAAAAATTGTAGAAACTGGCGATGTTCCCTGGGGTCTAGTCATTTTCCTGAGCGATGGGTATCGTCAGCTACGCATCCCTGAGGTCTAGTCATGCCAGCCAGGCTCCCTTTTGCAGCACATCTCTCATGAGATGGATTCCCTCCATCTTGAAGTGTCTGTATACTAGGAATGCATTCAAATTCCTTAGGTTTATCACTGGTCTGGTTTTGTGTCTGCCTTTGACTATGAACATATTGCTTACAAACCCTCCTTTGGTGCCAGTCACTTGCGCAATGGCCTTTTTTTGTCTTAATTCGGAAATCTCCCTCTGTGGTAAATTATCATCTTCCCTCTTGAAAATGATTGGTCTTGGCCATTGTGCGAAAACCCTGAACTGCCTCTATTACCCAGGAATCCCCAGATTATTCCTTCCTTCTTTCCATTTGCTGCGCTGTCCTCCCCCGTACCTCTGGCATTATTGATCCTGAAGGCAAACTGGTGAGTCCTGTGTCATTCTCACCTGCATTCACCTGCTGAGGTCTGCCGATGGATCCCCAACCTTTTTCCTGCCTCTTCTCTGTGAAGCGAAAAAGGGGATCGGCTTATGTTCCTCCTGCTCTCTCCAGCTGTTTCTATTGTCGAAATTGGACCTGAAATTTGGGAATCGGCTGGCTGAGCGGTACCTGCTTCTACCAGCCCTCCTAAAACACTTGCTGCTGAATACTCTCTTTATTGATGCCTGGGCATTGTCCAATGCCGCATATGTGTTTGCGAATTTCACCATTTGCTTAATAAAGGAGTCTCCAAAGAGTCTCCCTTTTGCAGCTACCGCTGCCTCTGATGTTGTCAACTCTCCCATTTTGGGATCTATTTTGAGCAATATGGATCTTCTCCTTTCAGTGGTTATTGTTCTGATTGCATTTTCTAAAAGGCATATCGCTCTCTTTGCCCATCCGGCTGGTATTTCTGGATCGATTTTGTGATCTGGTTGTCTTGCCTCCTCGGCCAGTTGCCAAATATTTCTTAGCAGCCTTTGTATGTCCAGTACTTTATCCTGACAAGACCTCGACGATCTGTCAGCGCCCTTTTTGATGTCCTTCCCATATCTTACCATGAATGAGAGCATTTTTTCATCAATCTCTTGTGTGTAAGCCACCCCGTCTGGGAAATGGGGCATTCAGCTCTTAGTTTATCTCTGGCTTCTTTAGGTAACAAATTTGCTGCCTTTTCTTTATATTCTGCTATCATACTGGGAGGATGCAATTCAGAAGACCTAGGATGTATTATGGAGTCCGGGTTGAATACATCGCCCTGTTCTTCCTCCTCTCCTGGTCTCTTCCATTTCTTGGAAGCCTTAGTTCTTGATACTGGGCTCAGGGATGACTCCTCCCTCTCCTCTGAACTTTCCTCAGATGAATCATCCCAATCTCATGCGTCCTGTTCATCTGAACTGGACGTTTCATAATCACAAGTTCAGCCCTTTCTCTCCCAAGACCTTGCTTTTCCATTGCCACCTCTTTTCCTGCATGTCGAGCCGGGAGGGACTAAGGGCGTGAGAGCTGGCCGCCCTGCAGGCTTTCTTTCTTCCCCCTTTACTCTTGTCATAACAATTTGGGGTTCTTGCCCCTCAGCTCCTGCATTCCTTGTGAGAATGTGAGCCAGTCCTCCACCAAGCTCCAATGTTCTTAGATCGGCCCCAGGCTTGCACATAAAGCTTTTTGCACTGCTCAACCCAAGTTGGGTTCTACCCTCTTGCAGCTTGTGTGGAGTTCGATGGATTCCTCACTAGAGCTGTGCATTGTTGCTGTTAATGGTGGGTGTTTGCAGGAATCACCCGTGCTAGCTGTCACCAGCCTAATCTCACATATGCGGGTCCCTGACATAAGTGTAATGCCATTATTAGTACATCATTTTCAATCCTCAACACACTCACACAATAATGTTAATCAAATAACAAAGATCACTTAAATGCTGCCCGTGCAGCAAAGAAAGAGGAGGAAATGAGGAAAGCAGAGAATGGTATGGACTGTGTAGGAGCGGATTGGCCAGGGAGGTCACGTGGAAAATGTACATCCAATCAATATCAAACTACAAAAGACTGACATTTCCGGTAAATGTAGTTTTTACTCAAGTTTGTATTGTTTGTTATAAATGTTGACGATGCTGCACGAGAAGTAAAGGAAATAGTAAAGCATAATACAAGCCGCCGGTCTTGACATAGAATTTCAGCACTTTGCAATACCACAGTGAAGCGCGCTCATTAAGGGAAATCCCTATTTCAACCCTAAAGGTTACATTTAGCCTTGGGGAGACAATAAGAGATTGGAATGGTTGAGCTGCTTATATTAGTTACAGCCTCTTTTCTTTGGTTTCATTACAGTGTGGGTTTATTCCGGGTGCAGAAAAGGGTTCCACAGTGAAGTGTGGAAAAACAGGAACCTTTTTTTGAAAAATGCAAAGGCAGTTTTGGTGTGACGGTGCTTGGCTCCGGATGAATGTTCGGCACTTGGAAGGCCTATGAACAGAAACATGTTGTGTCGAGCAAAGGGGTTTGAAGTGAATACTTGCCCCATACTGTTATAATAAAATTACCCAACATTAGAAGCTAGATAAAGCATAATAATATCCGTTTGGTTGAGAGAATAATGTACAATTGATTGTCACCTGGCGTGTGGGTCGCGCACACAAGTGCTGGTGAAATTTTAACTTTGTTGATCGTATGTTTTATATGTTGTCTTAAAGGTTTAAATATTTCATTAAAGTGCTTGTTTTATTTTCTTCATATTGAACTGTGTTTGTCTACTGGTTTACTCAGCCCATATGTTGTGTGCATTGTGTTCACCAAACCATAGGACTCTCCCCACACCTACATATACTGAAGAGCACATACATGAACTTTCCAAACCTTTCATCACTATTTCCACAAATGTATTGGCAGATATCACTTATGCAGCACGAGGTTACAGTGTTGCCATGCTAGATCATGTGCGAACAAAAAGTGGACATTAAACCAATATTGCCACCTACTGCACAGAAAAGAGAATACACCATGGATCAATTTCTCAGGTTGAATCGTTCAATTGAATTTTTTGAAATTATTATTGAAATAAAAGATATATCTTTTTATGAAGAATCACTTTTTTAAAAGCACACATGGATTCATTTGTATGCAAAGAATCACTTTTTAAAATTCAGAATCTTTTTTTTAAACAATTGCTTTTCTTAAAAGAAATGTTCTCTTTTTTTATACAATCCATGTGTTTTTACTGTTTGTATCCACACAAATTTGAAGCGGCAATGGATGATTAGCAGTTTACCAGCTAAAATAACCTTGGCTAAAAGGCACTCCATTTGCTTTTGGGCAATTTCAATTTGTCTCCCTCTACATCCCCCTCTCTTCACCTGCAAAGGGGCATACCTACAGGGCACAGGACTGCAAGACTTGTCCTTGGCCTCAAGCCCAGGGATCGTATCTCTCCAGGACTGAAATGTCTGCACTGGCTCCCAGTGGCTGCAAGGATTAAGTTCAAAACCCTCTGCATCGTCCCAAAAGCCTTGTGGGGCCTGGGGCCTCAATACCTCTTCAACTCTCTCTGCCTAAATATCTTCCTTCTCGAGCTCTCTGCTCATCCGCCTCCAACTCCCTCAGAATCAGTCGCTTCTCTAAGCAACGAGTTGGCGGTAGATCTCTTTCTTCGATTGGGGCCTCCCTCTGGAATAGCCTCCCGGCCTCCCTTAAACTTGAGGAGAACCATCTGTGGTTCCGGAAGCACCTCAAGACCTTTCTCTTTGCTTCTGCTTTTTCTCTTCCTCTCCTCTGCTGACCTCTTGGGTGTTACCGGAACTGCACTGGCTACCTCAACACCCTCTGATCTCGGACCCAGGTCCCTCCCCCACCAGCGTCACACACCTGCATTGCCCACCTGGCAAACCCCACACTTGAGGACTGTTTCTGTATCCGTAGAGTCCCCCTACCTGCCCTTGACACCTGATGTCTGCACTTACCCATGCACTTGCCACATGATGGCCATTACTTTACTCAATGTTTTACCTATTCCCATGTACTGCACTGTCCCTGCCCCCTTTCCACGCACCTGTGCGATCTGAATAACACCTGGCCTAGTAGGATCGTTGTCTGTCCTCCCTTTGATCCCCTCCCTTGCCTCGTCACGCCTTGAAACAATTGTGTATAGGCACTTTATAAATGCCATATCATATCATATCGCATGCATTCCAATCACCAAATAATGTTTGGCTTTCCTTGTGGAAGATCACAAGCACCCACCAACCTCGTGTGGCATTCACGCTGGCTTTAATCTTCCCCAATGTGGATCTCACCCGTAAGGATGAAGCCACTGACCTGCTGTTCTTCCAAAATGCGCATGGTGTTGGGCCCCTCTCTCAATTCAACTTGAACAATTGAATGCCCCATGAAGACAAATGAGTACGTATTCCATGACTATGCTTGTTTCAACTAAAGAGAATATCATTCATATTAGTAATACTATTTCCAATAATACACAACTATTGTTACAGGTTACATCTTTAAATGGAAGCAGGACTTCCTTGCAAGCGAGACAGCATGCCGTGGGTCTCAAACTAATTTTATGGCTTGGAATGAGAGCCTGTTGCCATTGAAAGATGTGAACTGTAAGGGTATGTTGTGTGCATGTCCTAAAAACATCCACAAAACATCCTGAAACATGGAGTGGATGCAGCTCTTGAGGGCTGAGCTTGGAGACCCTGAGGTGGTGCTTTAGACCAGGGGTCTTCAACCTTTACGTTAGCAAGAGCTACACTTGTTATCAATGGCCAATAGGTGGGAGTTACTGGGTTGGTGATGTTTATGAGTATGACCATTTTTACCAAGATTCTTTTGGGCGGGCTATTTGCTCTTTATATAAAAAAAGGAATAACTTATACATTTACCTGCTATTAATAACTGCAACAAAGAAAACGTTGTTATTTCATTATTTTGCATTAGTAGCTGTCTCGTAACAATTGTTCAGCATATCAGAATTCAGGAAACCAAATCGAGACAATGGGCCTCATTACGAATGTGGTGGTACAGTGACAATGGCGCCGGTAGTGCTACCGGCACCGTTGTTACCGTTCTGCCACGTTACGAGTTCTGCTCGCGGGTGCCGCTCTGCACGCCTGGTCAGACCAGGCATGCAGAGCAGCACCCACGAGCAGAACTCGTGATTGCACCGGCACCGCTATCAACGGTGTCGGTGCAACAATGCTCCCCACTCCCGTTCTGCCCTATGGTGCAGAGTGGGGATAGGGAGCCCGGCCATACTGGCACCCGTGAATGGGCAATTACAGGCCCATTCAATTCGTAATGGGCCGGTAATGGCCCAATTCGCGGGTGCCGGTAGCGAGTTTGCCCTTAAGGAGGGCACTGCTACCGCCAAACTCGTAATGAGGCCTATTGTTCAGTGTTCAGAAATCTGGTTTGCAGCTTGAAACAGCAGACGGATCCACAGGAAACACTGTGCCCTTCACAATTTCACCATCTGTAAAAGTACATTTGTTTTCATTAAATAATTAGCAACTTTGAAGGATGTCTCTGTAAAAGCATTTGCATTGCAGCGTTTAGTTTACCTCCTTTTTAGAATCGCAGACCGCTTCCTTTGGAAACATTATTTTCAGATTTGTCTAAGTGCCGCTCAATGTTACGCTTTTTTTCGCCACAATAACTTAGGCTGCGTAGATTAAAGATGCACGTTTTCTTTTTATGCTGTAAGAAATGGAATGGAAAGGATAGAGATGGTATATCTTTTGCCTTTTGTTGGATGGTGTGCTTACATCTGCATTCATGATTTCAACAAGGGTAGTTTATTTGTGTCTTTTGGGGCTGCATGTGCAAAAACAATATGAGGAGTATTTCAATCAATGTGTTACACAGTTTTAAAAATATTCAGCAAATACTGCTTTTTGCTTTGTCAAAAAATACAATCCACTGCCAGTTTAGCATATCGCCAATTCATGCACATTTCTCACATTCCAGGTATAAAATTCAGCCATGGAAAAGTAAGCCAAAGCCTACTTGTGGACTCCCCTTAACCGTGTTTAAGTCAAAATAATTGGCAAGATTGAAAAAATGAACATGTGGAATTTGCACCATTTCAACCCAGTATTGAAAGGCTGAAATTCCCTTGCCGGAATTCGAACATATGCCTACAGGCTCACCACGGATCTCTGTAGATCTCCTGGTTTGTGTACACAGCCAAAGGGGATCAACCCGATTAATTGTACGAACATCCCAAGGCTCTCCTCAATTTTCTCTCCCTGTATTCACCACCCTGTTTTGTGCAGTGCTCTCTTAATTAGTAACTAGATTTAAGCTATATTAATGCTACCCATTTCAAAATATAGACATACAAATCACTGCTCACTTTTCTCACAGAATTACTTCATTCATACTCATGTTTCGTAAAGCATTGGCTGAAACAGAGCTCTCAAATCATGTTTTTTAAGTCCTGGTATTGAAAGCATATGTCATTTCACGTTCCTGTTTAGTTTTATAAATGTAAGTGGACAAGTACAGAGTACAGTACAGCTAGTTTTTCACATTTACTTAAATGTGGAATTGCTGTTAGCGTTGAATTCCTGTATTGGGACAGGCATAGAGGTAGGCTCCTCATTGTCATGACAAATTCCATCTTAACCTTTAATACAATTGGGGTACTACTGCCTTTAAAACGGAGAACTCTGTATCTTCAAATTTAAAAAAATGAATGAATTTTCAGTTTTACCATAAACAGAAACACATACCACTGGATGGCTTTAGACGATATCATCTGAGCACCGGTTGTAGTTATGATTAGCGAATATGCCCCTTGCCTGTATCCAGGGGTGTTGCCAGATCTGGAAAAGATCCGGGGCTACGCTAATTTTGGGACTGTCTGGACTGGGGGCTAGCTAGCCTTTTCCGTTGTAACCCCTGAGCTTCTATCCGGGGCTACAACCAAAAGATCCGGGGCTATAGCCCCCTCAGCACCCCCTAGCAACACCTCTGCCTGTATCAATACACTCCTTCAGCTGCAGAGGCTACTAAATCGTAATGAGTGAGGTGTACAGCATACTTAGCTGTTACATTAGTGCATCCCTTCTTTCGAAAGCCATTCCTAACAAGAAAGCCCTGTTACCACATGCGACCAGCAGACAGAACGGAATCGGGGACCCGCCATGTATGTGTGGACTAACAGGTCATGACATTTTTCCGGGAGGATAGCTCAGCGGCAATGTGTGCGCCTTGGAAGCAAGACGACACGAAGCAACACAGGTTCGATCCCTGGGTCCGCGCTTAGAAACCTCTGGGTATTTTAGCACGTTATAAATATGCAACTAAGACACACATAAAAAAAAAATTCATGTAACAGCGCCTCGATGCCCGCGGGCTGTGTGAGCGCTTTAAAAATGCAGAAAGAAAGATGGAACAAGTAAAGGAACATAAATACCTTGGTATAGATTTGATTGTAATCTGGGATGGAAAAAAAATCTTAGTTTGTTTAAAAAAACTTGCTCTCGTAACTGGGAGCGGTTCCAACAATTTATCAGGGTGCAGATTTTTAAAAATGTAAGGTAGCAAAATTCCACTTCTCCTTTTATATGGGGTGAAATGCCTCCCAGAAACTGCATTGAAAAAATGGATATCATTAAGAGTAAACTCTGTAAATTCCTTTCCGCCAAATCAACTTCAATACAAGCACTGAGACGTATATCAGGGCTTCCCAGCATGGCCCACTAGGGAGCAGTAGGCATACTGCCATGTATACATTGCTTAGGGTCAGCTGGATGAGAGAGAAAGGAAACCTTTGGGAGGAAGATTACTCTGTTAATTCCCTCAGAACTACACATAATTCTACTCCAGAGGAAAATATTTGATTTGAGATTTATAGGCAAGATCTCGAGTACTGCCTAACACGTGGGCACCTGGAAGGCATTTGCCGGATGGCAAAACCACTGATGATGCGGTGGTTCGGTCAAAGTACCAAATAGGAATACACAAACATCATTTAAAGCCCACATTCTTACATCACCAAATGTGCACTTTTTAGAAATGCTTTAAGTTTATTATTTTGACCGATAGAAAACTGTACGTGCTTTCGATTACAACAGGTTTTGCAAAGCTTTTTTAATTTAATGACTGATCATTTTTATTAGAAACATTTTCTACATTCGTGTGTATCTATTCACATACTAAAGGGACATTTTATTTGTTCTTTTAACCTTTTTATGCACTGCTTTTGGATCTTCTATTTGATGGCGGCAAAATGCCTTTGGGTGCTATTTTGCACTTTTTAAAACTCCAGTAAAATAAACATACATAAGGATTTGCCTGTTTCTTTTATTCTTGCATATTTGTGTTCAAATGTGCTAGTTTAATATTCTGTTGTAAGCTTTAAGACCAAATAAAGTAAGGCGCTGAACCCAAGCACAACTGAAAACCTGCAGTGTCTCTCTAAAGCAAGAAGCACAGCAATTTCTCTGTGTCCAGAGGAGATGGGAACCTGCCCACAGCATGCCATAATTGTGAAGAATCCTAGAGTCCTGGGGTGCAACCCCCAATAATGCTGCCACCAGCCAACCCACACCATCATATGCCTTTTTCTCCAGAGATCCATCAAGCAACTTATGTTTTCTAAATTTCCTCACAGCGCTCGCAGTCATCTCATGGGTTCTGCTGAGACTAGACTTCCTAGAAGCATTTCTTTTCTTTTCTTGTTTAAAGGACTGGCCTAGCTCGAGAGCAGTGGAACTCTGTGCAGCGTGTGGGTAGCCAGCGTTTGGGGTGGCATCTTTTAGCGGCAGTGCAGTACTGCAAGGTGCTGTCTGTGCTTCGGTCCGTGCTTCCCTTGGGTTTAGTCCTCGGGCAGGTGTTTTTCAAAAAGCTGTTGTTTAACACGAACAGGTAGGGCAATGGCCAACTGTATTGTGATTTTAGTGAAAGAAACCAAACTCAAGTCTGTTTTCCCACCCCAGGTGATCCACTGGTTTGTTAACTTAAAAACCACCGTGGTTAGGGGCACATTTATTTGTATTTTTATTTTCACAAGAGAGTAAGTTGCTAGCTGTGGGTTTTAGGACCCACAGTGACAAGGCTGTGTAGGGAGGACAGGAAAAGGATAGAATTGAATTCTAGATTGGCCCTTCCTTCTATACCTCATCTGCCCCTATGTAGCGCTGCTGTGTTATTGAAAAAGCCACTTTTGAGAGATTTGCGAAATTGGAGAAATGTGGGGGGACTCCAAGTCGATACCGGCAATGAGTGCCAGAGGGTGAGTGCGTGACAAGAGAAGGAATGTTTGCCGGTCCTCTCTTTGCGGACGAGTTGTGATTCGAGCTGTGGTTGATTTGCTGCACAGGGCGTGTGCCATCAGATATGTAAAGCTTAGCCGTCATGTACACTGGCGTGCTGCTCTGTAGATGATACATGCAGCCTTGAACAGTATCCTGGCCTGGAGAAGCACAAACATGGCCATTCCATGCAGCCGCCTCATTTGTCAGGCCATTCTTATCTCTTTTTGGTGTACTGCCAAAGTTATGCAGGCTGTGCGCTTGCCACTTGCTCACTTAAGGCCATTGCTTTCCCCTGCCCATGCAATGGCTTGTTTTGTTGCCTGTTCAATAATTCTGTGTTGGGCCTGCTAACTAAAGTAACTTATTTTAAGATTGGTGATATTGCCTCATGTTTTCGATACATGCTCATACAGTGCTGGAGACCGCCTGAGATACCGGAATACCTCCACATCTGTACGGGAGCTGATGTATGGGACGGGGGTGAGGGAGGAATCAGTCCATTAAAACTAAGATCAGTACTTTGATGGCCCTGCTGGGGTTCCCCGACATTAGGACACTGCAGCAGTGTGATGTAGTAGTTAAACTGAACAACTAGACCTGCTTACACCATCGATGGCATTGCTCCTGAAAAATCTTTCCGTTCTTTTTTAAGTCTGGCTAGAGAAAGCTTCTGTCAATAGCTATGTAGAACAATACAATCCTTAAAATGACTGCTACCCAGAGAGGCATCACAGGCTTTTGGAGTGATCCATTGCATAATAGGGTTTGGTTTGGAGCAACTCCGTGTTGGAGTGTGCGTGTGTGTGTCTGTGTGTGTGTGTCTGTGTGTACATGCATGTGCGTGCTCATGCACTTGTGCCTGTACCTTTGGTGTTGATCCATGAAGTAAACCAGCAACATTTTGAATTTTCATTATTTTAGTTTTCATTAAGGGGAATTTGTTGAGTGACCCCTACACAACAGACCACTTGTCGGCCTCTGCTAAACTTCTGTATGGAGCGTCCCATGCCAACGTTGCCCACCTAATCCTAGCATGCTTCTCTGTACCCCCTTTCTGGGTGTCTCTGGATGCTCGTTTGCCCCCCACTGTGCGCATTGGAGCCAGATCAAGCTGCAAGGTATGCACCAGTAGTGCAGGGCCTTTTGGTTGGCTGGCTGGCACTGCCCACCGGTCTCCAGGGGCCTGTGGTTCCTGGGTTTGCTGGAGGGTGTGGACCTAGCACTAAGGCACCAGGAGGCAGCATGATGTGCAGTTTACTTGATGGTGAGTTTGTTTGGGGGTTACTTACTAACTGCTTACCCCTTGGTTTGTACAGCAGGATGGTGCGCTTGGTAGTTGCTAGGGGGCTTACCCTAGAAAAGGGAGCCCATGAGGAAAATATGCCACCCCCAACAATGCAAGACTTTTGAGAAAGGCTATAACTTGGAGCCCCCGAACCCATTTCCAGTTGAACATGGAAGGGTAATAATAATAAGGGCATGTACTTGCAAGGCGCCATCTTGGCCCATCCTTTTGCTATTAAGGGAGACTTCTATGCCTGAGCCATGACGACACCATCATTGGGGCGGTCTCAGGCTCTGCTGCTACAGACACCCACCTGTTGACGTCAGATCAACCTGATAGGCCACTAACCATGTTTTTTTGTACTCTAACTCTGCCTTTCACCTCGCCTTACACTCCCATTCATTCATGAATCCATTCATCCCTCCATCGGCAAGCTCTTCTTCATGCAACCATTCAGCCATCTTCATACTCTTGTTATTTCATGCATCCATCTTCGATCAATAATGTATCTATTCATTCATCCATTCATCTTTATACTGGACACACTCTCATTCCTTTGACCGCACATATCCATTCATACACACTATACATCCACAAACATTTTCATTTATATAACTTGTCAAACCTATTGGATTGGTCTTTGTGTGCTACATAAGCACTTTGAAGCACTTCACTTGTTTATAAGCGCTGTACAAATAAACAATAAATAAATAAAAGAAAAATAAGTAACCATGGTATCTTTGGCTTGGAAAATGCTATAAAAACAGATCCATTTATTTGTATTGCTCTAGATAGCCAACCCTCCTTCAACATTATGCAACTGTGCAATAAACACACAGATGAATTATACTGTAACAGATTGCGCGTCTTTCATTCGAGATCATTCCTTCCAAGTTCAGCCACTTACACAGACTGCGGGCAAGATCAGGACCAGTGCCAGTCAGGACACATATGGTCATGAAGAGGCAATTGGCAGGGGTGGTTGGCCAGCACAGAGTCACTCTCCGGCTAGGTTCAGAAAAGACACGCTCTCCTAATGGCAGCTGGTGATTTTATTTTTTATGGGAGTGGCTCAAACATTTCCTATGAATGTCTGCAAGCGACCGAGTGTAGTGAGGTATCCCCAAGCTACCAAGAAGAGTTGGTAGGGAGTGGTGCAGAGAGGGGGCGGGGGGGCTACACGCTAAGAATACTTTTAAAATAATGGGTTAAAATGGTGCAATTACAGCACACTTTCTGTGAAAACTGGGTAAAAAGAAAATCACACAATTACAATTGTGTATGATAACTACAAAGCTCCAGTAGATGCCAGGGTACAAATAGTGCAGAGGAGCATTCTCCAATACATTTTCTTACTGCACGAATATATGCCAGTATCCCCATATAAGACATACTTATGGTTGCTTTGCCCATCGTGGAAGTATTTATACTATAAGAAAACATTTCCATCCCCATTGCTCCAATAAGGCTAGCATCCTCATGTGAAAACATACTCATGTTTGCTTTGCACATAATGGCAATAAAAATGCCAGGCGCTGTAAGAAGGCACATCCCGGCTGGCTGCGTGACTATAGACCAGTATTCCCACTTGACCCTTATCATCTTGGCTTTGCCCATAATGTAAGTACAAATACCATGCCACTGTAAAAAAACACTAAAGTTTCTATACTGACTGCACTAATGTAGGCCAGTATCTCCATATAAGAATACTCAACATGCTGGCTTTGCCGATAATTCTACTACAAATGATAGGAAAACATGTCCAGACTGTCTTCGCAAGTGCGGACAAGTATTCCCACTTAAGACCACTCATAATGGCAGTCAAAATGTTATGCTCAACACTGAAAGGAAACATGTTCATAATGGCGGCAATAATTTAGGCCAGTATCTTTACTTAAAACACTCATCATGTTGCCGTTACTGATAATGCCAGTAAAAATGCTATGCCACGGTACGAAAACATGTTCATACTGGCTGTGCTAATATAGGCGTATTCCCCTCTTAAGTACACTCATCGCGCTGGCTTTTTGTCAGGTTTAAGGCTCACCTGATGTCGCACTTAGCCTTGAATCTTACCTGTTTATCTTTTGAAGTCTTGGTCTGGGGTTTTTCTTTCTCCCAGACGACTCAGGTCTTGTAAAAACACGGGCGAGTGTCCTCAGTCGCCAGTGTGCAGGTAGGAATCCGACCGTAGTTAAATGTGCATTCAGAACTCCAGGAAGGATCGGGTAAGAATTCGCGGGAGGAAGGAAGCCAGGAAGGAACCAGAACTCGTACCGATAGCAGGTAGGGAACGAGTATGCAACAGCCCGGTAGGGGCCCCTGGAAGGAGGAGCGCAAGGGAATTACAAGCGGGAGGCGTGGATGGGACTTGTAAACTACCTGGAAGGATAGAATGCGCTAACAAGGCGATAGTACAAAAAAGAGGGTAAGTATGACAAACACTTGCCGATAGTTCAGAAAGGTAGCACTGAGATGCACAGAGCCGCGGGGGCGCATCTATTTTCAAGGAGATGGCGAATCCTTACAAACACTAGAGCGGTAGCTCTGCACTGGCATCAGCCATGTTGCAATTACTCTTGAAGGAACGTTGCAGTGTTTTATGGACCACGTAGTCCAGAAAGGGCTGAAACGACAAATCATGACAGCATGCCCCTTCTTAAACTATGATCCACCTGGTTTGCCTCGATGGGTTAAGTGGAATAGTCATAGCAAACGGGGGGCATTCATGTTGGACATTGGTTCCCAAGTACGTTCGCAGGTTGGATATCCCTTCCACTTCACTAAAAATTGTGGTCGACCCCTTCTATATCTGCAGTCACAAATCCTGGAAACTTCAAATTCGACTTGGTCATTGTTAAGTACTGGGGTAGCTCGAGGAGTGGTCCTGGTGGTTTGAGAATAAGGTTTTAGCAAGGATGTGTGAAAAACGGGATGGATCTTTTCCATGAATCTGGTAATTGTAGTCGGAAGGCTACAGGGTTGATGATCTCTTTTATCGCAAAAGGCTCATATAAAGATGGAGCCAACTTGTTGGGTCTTAAGTGTCGAGGTAAGAGTCTAGAGGAAAGCCAGACCTTGTCGCTGATGGCATATTTGGGACCGGTCTTCTCCTGGTATCAGCATATCGTTTGACGTCCATCCTGGCCTTTTCCAAATGTCCTTTCACATCCTTGTGTACTGTGACCAAGTGCTCTATCCAGGAATCGACCGATGGAACCGGGGTGGAGTGAGGCAGGACTGTAGGTAGGACAGATGGATGAAATGCTTGGGAGCAAAAGAACGGACTGGTCTTAATGGCAGCATGGTCAGAGATGTTATAAGCAAATTCAGCCACTGGAATCAACACAGACCAGTCATCCTGGACCTTGGAGGCAAAGCATTGTAGGTTTTGTTCAAGTGTCTGATTTACTCGTTCTGGTATTCCGTTGGTTTGATGATGATATCCTGAAGACAAGGCACGTTGAATACCCAACATCTTGCCTAAGTACTTCTAGAATTGCGAAATGTATTGAGGGCCGCGGTCAGAAATTATTTTGCAAGGGAGGCCATGAAGTCTGAAGACATGGCTTAAGAAAATCCCTGCCATTTCTTGTGCTGGTGGTAGCTTTTCCAAGAGAATGAAATGGGACATATGGGAAAACAGGTCAAAGGTAACCATATTGGTTGTGAAGCCCTTGGACGGAGGTAATTCCACAATAAAGTCGGTGGCAATTGTCTCCCAAGGTCGATCCGGTAATGTAGGTTGATACAGAAGACCAGCTGGTTTCTTATTGTCACACTTATTCTGACTACAGACAGTGCAGGCTTGGATGTATGCTTTTATATCATCGGCCATTCTGGGCCACCAAAAGTTCCTCTGAATGAGTCTGAGAGTTGTCGTAATGCCCCGATGTCCAGAATGGAAGGTATCATGACAGAGGTTTATTATCTTGGATCTCAGTTCTTGTGTAGGTATAACCAGGCACTTGTCCTTGGAAAGGTAACCGTCTTTAGCCGTGAGAACCCATCTGTTCGTCTTAGTGTATTCCTTCCACAGATCTGAGAGTGGGGTTTCTGTGCGGATGTTATCCAATAAAGTATTGTCCTGGGCTATAAAGACGGACTCGGGAAACATCTTTGGAAGGGCAAATGTTTCATCAGGTTCATAGTCAGGTCCTCTGGATAAGGCGTCAGCAATAATGATGGTTGTTCCTGGTACATGCTGTATATGAAACTGGTATTGGGCAAAAAAGAAGGCCCAGCGAGCCTGATGACTGTTTCTACACTCTAAGGACTGAGGGACCTGTAAATTCCGATGATCAGTCCGAACTTGAATTGTAAACTCGGCACCCAAGAGCAGATGACGTCATTCGGTAAAAGCCTGACGGATGGCAAGCAATCCCTTTTCCAGCACTGAGTAATGTGTTTTGCTAGAATTCAGAGTATGAGACAGATAAGCAATGGGATAGTCTTTCTTATCTTCAGATTCTTGTTTCAGAACAGCCCCTATGTCATAATCCGAGGTATCGGTTTCCACCAGGAAGGGTTTGTTGATGTCAGATTGAACCAGGATGGCTCCTTGGGTAAACCTTTGCTTTAATACTTGGAAGGTGGATTCCTGGTCATTTGTCCAGTTGAAAGGAACATCTTTCTTCAGTAATGCAACTATAGGCTGTACAATAGCAGAAAAGGTAGGAATGAATTTCCAATGAAAGTTTGCAAGTCCCAGGAATGATTGCATTTGTTTTACTGATGTGGGAGTCGGCCACGAAAGGATTGAGTCGACTTTGGCAGGATCTATTTCAATTCCTTGAGGACCTAAGACGAAACCCAGATAATGAACAGTAGGAACATGAAAAATACACTTCTCTGGCTTAGCCAGTAGTTTATTCTCTCATAAGTGTTGTAAGACCAGAGACACATGTTCTTGATGTAGTTTGGGATTCTTGGAATAGATCAGTATGTCGTCCAGATAGATGATAACAAAAAGGAATAGCATGTCTGAGAATACTCTGTCCATAAAGCGCTGAAAAACTGCTGGAGCGTTAGATAAACCGAATGGCATCACTAGATACTCGAAATGGCCAAAGGGTGTCCTGAAGGCAGTTTTCCACTCATCGCCTTCCCTTATCCGGATCAGATGGTAAGCGCCCCGTAGATCAAGTTTGGTAAAAATAACAGAACTGCAAACTGCTTCCAGGATATCTGAAACGAGTGGCAACGGATAACGGTCCTTACGAGTGCATTGATTAAGACCCCGGTAGTCCAGGCAGGGTCGAAGTTCCTTGGTATCTTTCTTAGGAACAAAGAATAAGGTCGCCCCTGCAGGGGAGTTAGACGGGTGAATGGTTCTGTTGGGGAGATTGGTGTCCAAGTATTCACGTAGAGCTCTCTTCTAAGGTTCAGAAAGTATGAACATCCTTCCAAATGGTATGATTGCAGATTCGTCAGTTTCGATGGCACAATCTTCAGGACGATGGGGAGGTAATGCCTGAACGATATCTGATGAGAATACATCTGAGAATTGCTGCTATATCTCAGGCACCTGGGTAATGTTGGACACAATAATGAACGATTTCTTGGAATCCAGGTTTTCTGAGGAAATGGGTTGCATACCCTGGGACAGGCAATGTGAAAGACAATATTCTGACCCTAGAAACAAGGAACCTGCTGCCCAGTTGATATATGGGTTGTGTCTTTGAAGCCAAGGCATGCCTAGAACCATCGGGTAATGGGCAGCTTTTATAATGTCGAAGTGCAGAGCCTCCTGATGGCTGTTTATTGTTAGTAGCAATTCCGTAGTTTGCTGAGTTATGGGCCCTGAAGATAATGGTTTCCCATCGATTCCTTCGACTGCCTGTATGATATCCTTGGATTTTCAGGGGATATGGTGTTTCAGAGCCCAATCATGGTCCAGGAATATGCCCATTGCTCCACAATCTACCAGGGCCAGAACAGGGTGCTTTTCCTTATTGGTAATTGACAGGAACACCTGAAGAATCACCAAGCTATTTGTGAGTTGACTGCTTTCGCTTGGAGAAGATTCGGAGTACGTACCTTTCTCCCGAAGCATGGCTGCATTCAAGATCGGAGCTGGAGTTTCCCGAACGCTGAGGTGGAGCTATTGGGCAATTTCTTAAAAGGTGTTTGTCAGAAGCACAATACATGCAAAGTCCAGTATTGATTCTACAAGTTTTTTCTTGTGAAGAAATGGGTCCCCGTAAGGAACCAAGTTGCATAGGCTCAGAATCTGGTGAAGGAGTAGGAGCTGCCTCCATTGGACTAGGATAATCCAAGGGAGCCCTTGCTGGCAAAGAGCGTGTTTTTTTCTTTTCTGCCTTTCTTTCCTGGATGCGGAAATTGATTTGCAAAGACAAATCCAACAAAGCCTGGAAGGAACTTGGGTGGGCCACTCTGGCGAGTTCATCCTTGATTTCATCATTTAATCCTCGACAAAACAACGTGAAACAGGTTTCTGGTGTCCAATCAGCCTCCTTGGCCAATTTATTTAAACGGCAACATAAGACAACAGATCTTGAGTGCCTTGTTGGAATTCCAATATCTTCTCTTGGGCACTGTATACTTGTTCTGGTCAGTCAAACATGTTTTTTAGAGGCGTCCACGAATCCCTCATAGTTGTCCAGGAGTGGGTCTCTTGAATTTACTAAGGGAGTTGCCCAGGCCAATGCCTTTCCCGAAGGGTGAGAGATTATAAATCCCACTTTGGCCCTGGGTGTAGAGAAGTAGTATGGTTTGAAGGTAAAGTGCACTAAACATGAATCAAGGAAGGAACGTAGTGCCTTGGTGGTTCCATCATATTTGTCCACTATGCCCCCGACCATGGAACTTTCTTGGAACGCCGAATCCCAGGACAGCACAAGCTGTTTCAATGCTGCATTTTCGGCTTTAAGGTTCTGTAATTCAGTGGTTAGCTCTTGCATACCTCTCATGAGGTCCTGAACAGCGGCTTCCATATTTGTATCAATATCCAATCCTAGGCGTCTCAAACTGTCACACTTAGCCTTGAATCTCACCTGTTTATCTTTTAAAGTCTTGGTCTGGGGTTTTTCTTCTTCCGGACGACTCGGGTCTTGTAAAAACACGGGCGAGTGTCCTCAGTTGCCAGTGTGCAGGTAGGAATCCGACCATAGTTAAGTGTGCGTTCAGGACTCCAGGAAGGATCAGGTAAGAAGTCCCGGGAGGAAGGAAGCCAGGAAGGAACCAGAACTCGTACCGATAGCAGGTACGGAACGAGTGCACAACGGCCCGATAGAGGCCCCTGGAAGGAGGAGTGCGAGGGAATTACAAGCGGGAGGCGTGGATGGGACTTGTAAACTACCTGGAAGGATAGAATGCGCTAACAAGGCGATAGCACGAAAAAGAGGGAAAGTATGACAAACACTTGCCGATAGTTTGGAAAGGTAGCGTTGAGACGCACAGAGACACGAGGGCGCATCTATTTTCAAGGAGATAGCGAATCCTTGGAAACACTAGAGCGGTAGCTCTGCACTGGCGTCGGCCATGTTGGAATAACTCTTGAAGGAACGTTGCAGTGTCTTATGGACTACGTAGTCCAGAAAGGGCTGAAACAACGAATCATGACACCTGACGCTTGACAAGATGTGATGAAGAGGGTGACAAGCGACAAGCTGAGACGATGCTGATGGCGAAAGCAAGCGTCTTGGAGAAAGGGACGCCTCTCTCTGGACGCCACCCTGCCTGTCAGTGTAAACACAGGCCTAGTGATACCTGGAGTGAGCCGCCAATAGATTAGGAAACAAAATGAGGGAAAAAAACCTAATGCCGAGATGGCATTCCACGGCTGCGTGTTAAGTAGTAGGAGTCCATCTAAGAAGGTATGTACTTCAGCAGGTTTAAGGAGAACAGCAAATGTCCAGGAAAACCAAATAAGAATGGGCGGGGGGGGAGGGGTTTAGCTGAAAGAGGAATTAGAGCAGGAACAGCAACATGAATTGAAAAAAACAGGAAAGCCAGGGCCAGCCAGGATGGTGAAAAATAGGTGAGCCAAAAACAGAGGGCAGTAAGGAGAGAGCAAGTAAGCAGGGAGCAGAAGGAACTCTGAGCCCTGTGCTAAGGTACCACAATACCTTAGCGTTGAGACACAGCGCTATGCTTCCATTGGTGACTAAAGTAGTTTGTTGTGTCGATCCTGCTTCTCTTTCACTGCAGCATTTGGTGGACGTAATGTGACGCCATGATGGAGTGGGAAGGTACACAAGCCTACAGCTTGTTATGTTATGTTATGTTATGTTATTTTGCATTTATATAGCGCCTTATATACCATTGGTATGGTCTGAAGGCGCTGGTAGGTTGAACGCCCTTGAGAACCGAAGTTCGGGTCAGTAGAGAGAGTAGGGAGAGTCAAAAAAGTGCGTGTACGCACCAGGTATGTGTGCAGCTGGTGCGGAGTTCGAGTGGTAGCTGCTTCTTAGCGGTAGGTGTGGTGGTTGAGATATCAGGAGTATGTGTTCGCTCTGGCCGGCTTTATCCAGAACGAGTGTGGCTGCGTTAGGCCTGAGGAGAACGCCTTGCTGGGGGTGTGAAACCAGCAATGTTTACTTAGAGTGATGTGGAGTGAGCGGGAGATGTAGATATGAGAACAGTTATACCGAATGGTGTCATAGCATCTCTGTGTTCTAGTTGGGTGGTGGTGTAAGGGAGAGAGTAAGCGTGGGGTGTGGTATGATGTATGTTTTTCAAATGTTCCCTTCATTCCAAAGCATATCTATGTCACGCAGTTCCGTGCACATACATAATATGTCCGTCCGTTGCACATACTCATCCGTTGCACATATTCGTCCGTTCCACACACTTGTCTGCTCCATATACACTTGTCTGCTCCACACATTCGTGCAGTCCGCACCCTCGTCCAGTCCACGCACTCGTCCAGTCGACACACTCGTCCAGTCAGCACACTCGTCCAGTCAGCACACTCGTCCAGTCTTCATACTCATCCAGATTAGACACTCGTCCAGTACACAGCACTCATCCGGTCCACCCACTCATCGGCACAACATGCTACTCGTTGGCTTGACAGTACTACTCGTCTGTTCTGCGTGTCGATCCATTCCACACACTCATCTGGTCTATGTATTTGTCCGCTTGTAGCGGGCACCATCCTGGAAGGGACAATGTTGGATATACAGTGAGAAGGAAGTTTCCATCTGGACCACACAGACCAGCGTCGAGGTTGAGAAATTATGACAATCTACCCCTTTCTATCCTCCAATCCACCCTGCTTCCCAGGTTGAAGGCGATGGAAGCATCGCACTAACAGAGGAGCATGAGTGTTAGAGCCGTGTTCCGAAGAGTGATCACTTGGAGTGTAACCTTTCCAATCTACCAAATATTGAAGTCGGCATCATCGATAGCGAGAGTCAGAGATATGTGCGACTTCATGTTCAGGATTTTGGTCCACATAACTTGAGCAGGTGGTAGTTTAGTTGCAGTTGATGGATGATGAAAAGTTTTTAGGAGAGAAACATGGAATACGGGATGTAATCTTTTCCAAGAAGACAGTAAAAGGAGACGATAGGCCACAGGATGGATCCTTTATAGAATCCACAATGGTCTGAAATTTCTGTGTAACTACTTGGATGGGCACAAATGCCCAGATAGAGGCTTTGGAGAAAGCCATACTTGATTGTTGGCAGTATAGGAAGGAACCTCTTTCCTTTTGTCATCAATGTATTTTTTGGTGGCTCTTTGTGTCATCTTTAGATGTTCGGGTGCAAGTTTGTAGACTGAGCATAAATCCGAGAATCATTGGTCCACTGAGGGAGTGGCTGTTTGTTCCATGGTAGCTGGAGAAAACACCATAGGATGAAAGCCATAGGTGTAAAACAAAAGGGCTTTGTTTCCGTTGAGGAATGAGAAGTATTATTATAAGAAAATTGTGCAAGAGGAAGCAAGGTGACCCAATCATCATCAACCTGGGTGGAATAACAATGTAAAAATTGTTTCAGGTGGTTGGCCCTTTCAGGGACCCCATTGCTCTGTGGATGGTAACCCGATGATAGGGCTCTGTTAATTCCACAAATGTGGCAAAGATCAGCCCAGAATCTTGATATATATTGGCTACCACAATCTGAAATTAGCATAGCAGGTAGGCTTTGTAGTCTAAAAATGTCCAAATAAAAGACTTTAGCTATTTCAACGGAAGTGGGTAGTTCAGCAGTGGGAAGAAATGGGCCATCCTGGTAAAGAAAATTAATCGTCACCACGATGGTTATAAAGCCTTTGGAAGAAGGAAGATCAACAATAAAATCAATTGCAATATTTTCCCACAGTTTAGAAAGCGGTGTAGGTTGAAATAATAAACCAGCTGGCTTGTCTTTAGGTGATTTGGATTGAACACATTGAAGAAACGTATTAACATATGCTGTTTAACGGAAGACGTCATGGCCACTAGAAATTCAGTTGATTGTTGTTTATATTGGGAGAGATACCTCCATCCACAGCAGGCAAAGAGTCATGACAAAGATGCAAGACAAGATTTTGAGTCTTTTCTGTGGGCAGAAATAAACAATGATCTTTAAACAGTAATCCTTGGTTCTTTTATAGTTTTCATGGTTTGAATGTAGTTAAGTTACGCCATACGGAATAATTGGTGGTATCACATTGCACTTGGGCAAGAAAGGTGTCAACATGGTAAATTAACTTTTTGTCATGCAGAATGGTGTGATATGGGATGTTTGTGGTCCCAATGGCTGCATGTTCGCGAGACAAGGCATCAGCAAGAACATTTTGACTTACAGGTATATAAGTGGGAAAGAAATGTTATTGAGCAAAGAAGAAAGCCTAACTGACTTGCAAACTGTTGTGGCAGTCCAAGGTTTGAAAGGCCTGTAGATTTTGGTGATCAGTCTAAATATGAATTAGGTTGGTAGCTCTGATAAGATTATGATGCCATTCCTGGCAAGCCTGCCTGGCTAATAACTTCTCTTCTAAGACATAATAATGCCTTTCCCTGTCATTCAAGTACCTGGAAAGATAAGCAATGGTATGCTCTTCACCATCTTTCTGTTCCTGATTGAGGACTGCACCCAGGCAAGCATCTGTTGAAAACCAAGAGAACCGAGAAAAACAATTGTTAGCCAAGCATGACCTAAAAACAGTCCTTTTTGGTTGATACCCCTGAAATTTGACTACCTCGCCGATTTACACCGCTTAATGTTTCTTGTTTGTCTGTCTGTCTTTGTTTAACGCTACCATGTCCTTCAGGGCTTGGTCACATCTGGCTGACATAAGATGGGAGCTTGTGTGAATAACCTTTTCAAGGAGAGAAAGGCATTATCTGTGTCAATTGATCAATGGAAAGGAAACCTTTTTTAGGAGTTGGGTGATAGGCAGTACCAAATTAGAGAAGCCCGGTATGAACTTCCTATAGAAATTCGCCACTCCTAGAGAGCGCTCTATTTCTTTTGGCCAATCTAAGACAGCAGAAATCTTGCGAGGATCCATAGAAATTCCAGACTGAGAAAGTTTTTATGGACAGTGGATTGAACAGGCATTTTGTATTTATGTATTTATTTTATTTCTAAAGCCCTGGACCAAAAGCCCATGGGCATGATAGCGCTAAACTAAGATAGACAGACAAACAAGAAACATCAAGAGGTGTCAATCAGTGAGGCAGTCAGATTTCGGGAGTATCAACCAAAAAGGATTGTTTTTAGGCCATGCTTGGCTAACAGCTGGTTTTCTCGTAGGCTGGCAAGAACCTGTCGAACATGGACTTGATGAACTTTGAGACTGTGTCAATATATCAAAACGTCATCAAGATAGATGACAAACTGGAAGAGCATGTCAGAACCTACGGAAGAAGGCCGGGGCATTCATTAAGCCAAAGGGCATAACCAAATACTCACAATGCCCATAAGGTGTTCTAAATGCCGTCTTCCATTTGTCGTCTTGAGTGAAAGGCCACTATGAGATCTAGTTTAGAAAAAAACACAACTACAAGCAGGGTTTCCAGAATGTATTTTATCAGAAGTAACAGAAATGTATACTTGAGAGTGTTTTTATTGAGACGACAGGAGTACAGGCAGGGGATGGAGTTCAGTTGTTTCCTTTTTGGGCACAAAAACCAGTGGGTTACTTGGACTTTCGGATCAAGCCATTTTTGAGATGTACATCTAAATATTCTTTGAGGGCCAGTTTCTCAGGATCAGAAAGAATAAACATCCTACCAAAGGCGATGATTGTGTTAGGAAGTCTGTCTAGGGAACAATCTTCTGGCCCAAGTGGAGATAATGGAGATAATGGGCCTTATTCCAAGATGGGAGGTCTGGTAAAAAAAGAGCCCATATTCGCAGATATCAGCACTTTAGCGGACCACCCGCCTACAGGTTTGCCGGTGGGGCATCTTGGCTTACCTCCAGCTAAAAGCTGGAAGTAAGGCAGGCGCCCTATGGGCAAACAAAGTCCTCATTACCGGTAATCATGGCAAATCATGTCATGGAGTCCTATGGGACTCCATGAATGGGGATTTCCTCTGTCCCCCGGCACTCGTAATCCAGCGGCAATGCCGCCGGATGGAGTGCCGGAAACAGTAACAGCCTTTGCCGATATCCTTGCAGGTTTACCGCCAAGATATCGGCAAGGTTGTAATGAGGCACAATGTCTTTTCCAGGGATCCTGAAAAGACATCATGAAATTCCTAATATTCTTGTGGAGTTTGTTGAACATGAGACACAGAGATATGTTTACCACCTGGGGAATTACCGGAGCACTAAACCTGGATTTCAGATTCTTGTTGGGTACAATGATGGACACAGAATTCTGATCCGAGGAATAATATTCCAGCCGTCCAATTAATGTAAGGAGTGTGACGATATAGCCATGGAATGCCCAAATTGATGGAAACATTGGCAGATTCATCAAATCAAAAGAAAGGTCCTTGGTATTGTAAGGGTGTAGAAGTAAGAGATCGACACAATGGTGGCCTGTTTATTGAAATAAACTTTTATTAAGAAAATGAGGGTTGGGGAAAACCTGACTATCCCTAATATTAAGAGAAGTTTCCCTGCCTCAAAGAATAATCTAAGGAGTATGTCAGGATGTCCAAAGAAAAGAAAGTCCACTGTTGTGTCAAACCTATTTCCAGCCCTTACACTAGGAACGTGGACAAAGGTGCAAGGTGATCTTCTTTGGCAGAAAAGAAGGTCTTTCTTCTTCTGGATGTGGGTTTTAAAAGTTCTTTTCAGCTCGTAAAATAAAGTTCAAATAGTGCAAAAACAAACTTCCAAAAGATGTGCAACCATGTGCCAAAAGGTTAGCCGGGTCCTCACAAGGCCAAGAGAACGTCTCTCTTCCCTTGGCTTTCCAAAATATTCTCAAACACTAGGAGGAATGTTGCCCTACCCTGATTTCTCTTCAGCTTCTTCAAAGTGCCAATGGAGTATCTCCCTTGTCTTTGCTTGGTATACTGTTCACAACTACCAGAGGTGATGATTCATTTCCCCTGGCTTCTCTTCAGCTTCTTCAAAGTGCCAAGAGAATGTCTCCCCTCTCTTGGCTTGGTATAGTGTTCGCAAAACCCAGGGCGACTGCTTCCCTTCCCCTAGTTCCAGCAGTCAACCTGGTTCATTAACCTGCCAGGTACTGTGACTATGAAGATCTCCAATGATGTAATCCTCATATGGGTGCTAGTCCCAGAATCGCCTTTCGACTTATTTTCTGTTTTCTGAAATACTTGGTATACTCCCTTGCCAAGTATCATAGGGCGGTTTTTGGATATGTTAAGGTTCTCTCGCCTCTGCCATGCTCCCAGATGCCGTCTTCTGTATTTTTCTCACCTTTCCAGGTTCTCCACCAACTTCTTGGGGCTCCTGCGCCTCCTTGTGACAACCAAAATAGCTTTTCTCCCGGTCTGCAATGGTTTTATGTCTTCCTTGGCACCTGCCGTCTGCAGTGGGGCTTCCCCGACCTTCATGGTAGTTCAGCTGTCTGTGGCGACTCAGCAGTCTAAATCTTCTTTTGAGGAATGCAATGCTTCCCTCTTGCATTCTCCAGTCTGCTGTGATGCCAGGAGGTTCTCCTCCCAGGTTTGGGGAACGGTCCTTCTGCTCGGGACCCACTCTGCTTCTGCTTGCCCTGTCCTCGACATCTCAATCAGCATTCTTCCTTCTCTCGGGTCTCGGATTGCTCTTGCAGCTCCTCCAGGGAGGGCACAATCCCATTCCTAGTCCTTCCTCTGTTTTTATACTCTGTTGTACTTCAGACTGTCCAAATTGGTTAGACTGTGCTATTTGGACCTGTGCGGTATCCCGTATTACTCTGCAGCTCTTCTTCGTCTCAGTTTCCCAGTAACAGTATTCACATGGATAGTTGGTGTTCTCCCTCATCACAGTGTAAGGTAAGGAATTAGTATTTTCTTCCTTACAACAATACGTAGAAGAGGGAGGGACTCGGTTGCCCTGAATAGGATAAGAGGGTAAGGGAGTGGATAATGGGCTATTTACTTACCGCGTTCTCTGTAACATCATCCCTTGTCTCATAATGGATTTCCCCACCCGCGTGATCCTCCCACGGTGCACCACCCCGAGGGGGACTATTGGACTGTGGCTGCACCGCCCTGGCCCCATGGGAGGGGTCCCCATGGGAGAATGGACAAGATCCAAGGACTCATCATATACCCTTCCCCTAATGACACTGGGTTCCTCTTCTTCCACAGGAATACAGGATAGGAAATAAACGTTTCCCTGTACTTTTCCCTTTCTGTGTTCTACAGAGAAACAGAAAGGTTGACGATCAAGAAACCAGCTCATTATTCTGGGAATGTGGCCTTTTGGAGGCTAAACCAGGTGAGAGGGGAGTGATTGTTAGCAGAATTTTCATCCGTTAGGTAATATTTGAGATGTCCTATCACCCACTTTATTGTCAAAGCTTCCAGCTCAATTGTTGCAAAATTCCTTTTTCTGGCAAAGAGTTTACAGCTAATGTAGAGTGCAGGATGTTCCACTCCCTCATATTCCTGGGATGGAACTGCCCCCATCCTGCCTTAGAGGTGGCTGTCTTGAGCAAAAACTCTTTGTTGAAGTTAGGGGCCTTTAGGATGGGCGCACTGCATAGGATTGTTTTTAAAGTATCAACACAAGCTTGGTCTCTTTTTCCCCATTGGAGTTTCTGGGATGCAACATTCTTTAATTTGTCAGTTAGACAGGCTGTGATGGTGGAGTATGTGGGAATAAACCTCTGGTAGCAACCCACTTGGTTTAGCAAAGATCCTGTTTTGTTTTGGGCACTGGGGTTTCTTGTACTTCCTTAACCGTGTCTGACTGAGGCTGAACTAACCCATTCCTAACAAAGAAGCCTAGATACCTCACGACGGATTGTGCCAGATGACATTTCTTGGGATTAGCCATGAGGCCTGCTTGTTTCAAGGCGTTTGTGACGGTATATAGATGTGAGAGATGTTCTTGCCAGGTCTTACTTAATATGGCTATGTTATCTAGATAGGCACCACAAAAGCTTAAATATGGTCTTAAAATGTGATCCATTAACCTTTGAAAGGTAGCTGGGGTGCTGTGGAACCCGAATGGGTGAACTTTAAAATGGAATAATTCATTCAGTGTAGAGAAGGCTATTTTCTCTCTGTCCCCAGATTTAAATGTACTTGCCAGTAGCCTTTAGTCAGATCACTCAATGAGAGAAATACTGCGAAACCGTAAATGAGGTCAACAATTCTGGGCATTGGGTAGTGTGAGAAACATGAAGGTGTCTCCCTGACTAGTCCTTGGGATCTGTTATCCAGGTGGTCAGGACGCATCCATCGCTATTGGATCCAGTTTCTGGGGGTGGACCAGTGCAGGCGGATCACCTGGATGGGGGCTCCCAACACCAGAGTCAGGCAATTAACAATAACTATCCACACCTGGCGCCCCTTTCCCAGCGGGATAAAAGGCAGAGCATGAAAGCACACTTTGAGCAAGGCCGAACGCACGAGGAAGCAGCTATTCTGGACCAGCAGTTCAAGCAGAGGAGAAAGGCGGAGAGACCTGGAGGGACAACGAAGAGAGAATTGCCTTGGCCCTTTGCAACTCAGATCTGCGAAGCCTCTGAAAGAGAAAGCATAAGACCAAGAGATCCAGCTAGTGTGTGGTGTGACAGGTGTCAGCCACACACAAGGCCCTCCCGTGCTGATAGTCAAAGCAGGGAGAAGCGCTTGCTGCCATGTTGATGTCCTTGACTCCTGAGACAAGAAAATCCAACAGTTCAGCACACCCGGTGAGTCGAATACGACAGATAGTAAAACCGAACTGTGATGGGTCCAAGGTTTCAGGCGGCAACCTTGTTGACCAATCAACTTGTTTCATGGAACTTTAAAGAAACCCTAGTATAAGGTTCAGAAGCAGAGTGGACAGGTGTCGCGGGGTGCTCATTCGAAGGACTTTGACTGAAGTCCTTTTGGGGTTGTGTTGCTTTGGTGAAAACTACAAAAACCAAGAGGCCTTAGGAGAGGCTGGTGTGAAGTGTCAAAGTGGTCCTACGAAGGTCAAGCAAAAACCCTTGTGCACTCAAAAGTCATTGAGACATAGAGGAAAACTATGTGAAGCCTGACTGGGGGCTGTGACCCGAACTTAGGTAAAGGGAAGAACCTTAGGGGTCTTGTGATCTGCGCCGAAATAAAGCTAGGGGAAGGGAATCCACAGCTTTTTCTGATGAAATGATTGAATCATGAACTGTGTTAGAATCAAAGGAGGGATACCAAGGGAAAAGCTAAGAGAAGTAAATCCCACAATGTGATAAAACTGAGTGAACTATGAAATTGGTAAATGTGAACCCGACAGAGGGATGCTTCCAAATTGGGAGTATATATTGGTATACCCGTGAACATTGTGGTGACAAGTATGAACCCGGCTGAGGGATGCCTGCAATGAATAGTTGTTGAAAAGACAGTGAGACTGTCGAGTGCTACGTTTTGAGTGAAAGGCTGTAGTGAACACTATTGAGGGAGGCCAACATTGCAAGAAGAATTGTAGCCGGTTGAGCGGGATCCAAGGGGCGAAGAGCAATTGCCCACCGTGAAAGATTACCCAAGGAAACTTTTGTTTTGTTTATTGTTTATGGTTCAGCAGGCCTTCTAAGGCAAGAGACTTGGCCAGAAAGAGACTGGCCCCAGAAGGTCCTGGCATCGTTAAAAGGAACTGTAACTTCGTGCTGGCGAGGCCCAGGAGTGTGCTGTGCTCAAAGGTCCTGCCTTGTCCCATGCCAAAAGCATGTGGAAGGAAGACCCCCGGCTATAACATCCTAACTTATCATTTGGGAACACTTTTATTTTCTTTTAACATTATCCCACACTCTTTGTGAAATTAGCTGTAAGGATTGGCAACAGGTGTTTTAGTATAGGCCCTTTTATTTGAAAAGACACCACTAGGACTGCCTTATTATTATTTGATGGTCGTAGCTTGCTCCCATCTTAGATTTAGGTTTAGAGTAGGTGTTTTTCCAACCCATTTATACAGTTTAATAAACACCCTTTAACTGTGATCACTTTTGTCTGTCTTTACTGTTGCCACCATGAGTTCCTTACAGATGGTGTCAGGAATGGGATGTGACTCAATTGAAACTAATTGGGAAACCCTCCAATTTCAAAAACTTAGTCAGAAAGCTTCTAACCCTTCCATTGCTACCAAGCAATCAATAGGGGTTGATATCTGTAGTAGTAGGAAAGCTATTATCCCCCCTGGCAAAAGAGGAATGATTCCTACAGACTTGGTTTTGATACCCCCTCTGGGATGCTACATAAGATTGTCCCCAAAATCTTGCCTAGCGGGCAAGTTTGGGATAGACGTCTTAGCAGGCGTTATCGATCCTGACTTCCGGGGAGATGTAAAGGTTCTCTTACAGAATCATGGTGAGATCCCTTTTGAAGTACGTCATGGAGATCAAATTGCCCAAGGAATATTGGAAAAAGCTTTATTTCCTCAGTTGAAAGAGAGTGAACCAGATAAAATAGGAAGAGGTAACTTAGACAATGGGGAAGCTGATAAATCTCTTAACATCGAAGAAAGGAAGGCAGAAGAGCCTACCATCTATACCGGCCTAGCTTTCGTCCAGCAAAATAATCCAGCTCTCGCTGAAGCTTTTCTACAAGCAATTCCAGAAGGAGAAGGCTTAGAGAAGGGAAGCCCTTTTCTCTTCTTAAAACAAGGTTTGCTTTATAGAAGAGAGACATCTACGGAAGGTTTAGTAAAAACACAGTTGGCAATACCCAAGAGCCACCAAAAGGTTGTGTTGGAGATCGTGCATTCCCATATTACCGGGGGGCCTTTAGGTCAATCTAAAACCCAGGCACATAATAGTGGGAAGTTTTACTGGCTAGGTATCCACACCGATGTAAAGACCTTCATCCAGACGTGCGAAATATGTCAAATGACCAGCACGACATCCCATTACCTGCTCCTCTGAACCCGTTGCCGATCATAGAAGTGCCCTTTTCAATAATAGGGAAGGACATAATAGGATTTCTAGAGCCATACAGACTAGGCAACAAATTTGTCCATGTGATTGTGGACTATTCGACCCGATATCCTGAAGCATTTCCAATGCGAAATAATACCACACAGCAGATCCTTAAACACCTTCTACTGTATTTTTCCAGGGTCGGCTTTCCCAAGGAAATACTAATAGACCAGGGTTTGAAATTTATGAGTAAGCTCATGACAGAAGTCAAAGAGCTACTCCACATTACCACCCTGCGAACGTCTGTATACCACCCCAAACTGATGGCTTGGTAGAAAGATTCAATAAAACTCTGAAGTTAATTTTACAAAAATTGGTAGATGAGGACTGGAAAGACTGGGACTGAATGATCCCATGGGCCCTATTTGCAGTAAGGAAAACCCCTCAGGCCTCTACAGGTTTATCTCCTTTTGAACTGTTTTATGGTAGAGAGCCAAGATATGTCCTGGACATGCTCTGGTAAACCTGGGAGGAATGAGAAGAGGCACCCATTCCCATCTCGCAAACCACCACCAGAATGCAAGAGCATATGAAATTGGTTTGAGGTCTAGTTTGTACTCATATGGAAAAGGCCCAGAGCCAACAAAAACACTTATGACAAAAAGGTGACTTAAGATCATTCTACATAGGGCAAAAACACTTGTCCTCTTACCAACCTCAGAAAACAAACATGTCTCCAAGTGGCACAGCCCTATAAAATAGTAGAACAAACAGGAATCTGTACTTCTAAAGTAGCCCAACCTGACAGAAAACAGAAGGTCCATTTGTATCACGTAAAACTCTTAAAACAGTGGAAAGAGAACCTGTCAGCCACCCATGCCTAAGTACTAGCCTGTCTGGTTCCTGAAGAGAAAGATAACTTTAATTTAATTCCTGCCGAGCTATCTAGCCAACAACAAGAAGATCTAAAAGATGTGGTTACCTCGTTTCCCGATGTATTCTCAGAAAAACCAGGAAGAGTAAAAGGCACATACCACTATATTAGAACACCTAAGGGTATAGTGGTCCATTTAAAACCGTATATACTCACAGAAGCCCGTAAACAGATAGTGATTGAGGAAGTCAACAAAATGTTGACAGCCAATATTATCAAGCCTTCTTCAAGTCCATGGTCCTCTCCTATCATGTTGGTCACTAAACCTGACTGTTCCCAGAGGTTCTGCATAGTTTTCTATCAGGTCAATGCCATTTTGGACTTTGATGCTTATCCCCGTGCCGCGCATCGATGACCTAATTGATAAACTCGGAGCAGCCACCTTCATCTACCCTAGATTTAACCAAAGGGTACAGGCAAGTTTTTCGTATGGGCCAGATAAAGAAAAGACTGTGTTTTCAATGCTGCTAGGACTGTTCCAATTCAAAGTGCTTCCTTTTGTAATAGACGGCACGCCAGCCACTTTCCAATGCCTCATGGATCAAATCCTACAACCTGATTTCCGATTTGTGTGGAGCTTAAATTGACAATATCGTCATTTATAGTAAGACTTGGGAGGACCATCTCTTCCATCATTATACCATCATGAAGACCTCAGAGGGGCCAGCCTAATTGCTAATCCAGCTAAATACAGATTAGCTCAGTCTGCCGTAAAGTACCTCGGCTTCTTTGTAGGGAATGGGAATGGGAATGTACAGCCTCAAATCAGAAGGAAAAAGCCGTCTTGGACCCTAAGGCCAAAAGAGATCTTAGAGCTTTTCTCGGGTTAATAGGATATTACCGTAGGTTTATCCCCAACTTGTCAGACAAAACAGCCCGGCTGTTACTCACCGACTAGGATGAGCATAGGTATGCAACCGGGTCTGGTATTCACAGGGTTCTGATTGAAGAGCTTGGAAGGGGCCTCCAACGGAGCCTCCTCTCTGTGAGGGTAAAGATCTTTAAAATGATATGACCCTCTACTGAGTAAACAGTACAAAGAGCCTGATCACTCAAAAGAGCGGGGAGAACACACCGCCACGAAATACCAGCTGCAAAATAAATAAGAAGGGATGAGTTTTATGTGACAAATATACAGATAGAAATAGCCAAACTGCTATGGATCATACCTGATTTTCTATCTTGCTACCGAGGCACAGATATTCCTACCTAAAAACAGATATCAATATCAAGACTGTTCTGGGCACTCTAAGATGGATTGGAATAGACATTAAACACTCCTTACCACTAGTAGTATTGGGATTAATCCAAGGGTGAACAAAACGGCAGTGTAAAATAATAAACAGGAAGGTTAGTGAGGGTTCTAACCCGAAACAGCACGAGGAGCGCACTAGGTCCGGGTTGGTGCACACCCTGCGTAGCGTCCAATTATGCACTTGTTGGGGAGAGGTAAAGGATGTCCCAATATCCTATAGTTCAGAAGTGGTAGTAATATCAATGGAAGAGCCAGTGCAGTTACAAAGTGCTGGCTATAAGCTAGGATGCCTGAAAGCAGCTGAGCAGTATCTGAGAAAAAAGGTTGCACAGAAGAAAGCAACCCGAAACTACACGGACAGTTTTCTTTCATAAGGAGGATGGCAATAGCTGGGACAAAACGTTAGGCAAATCAATCAATGAAGGAAGGAAAAAAGGTCCTGTTAACGGGCGGGCAGCAGGAGTACAAAATCGTTAAGCAATGCAGTCCGTAAAGGCAAGATAAGAGTCCTGGTACACTAACTTGACAGAGATAACAAGAGCAGCAAACAAGACGGTCCGTTAGGCAGGCAAAGGTCAGAAATACAGAGAGATCAAAAGAATGATGAAGACGTAACTTCAAGGGTGATCGCAACTTCAATCAGAAGCAGCAACGTGAATGAAAACGCTGCTTTTATCAAAACCGAAAGCAAGACGTCAGAGCACGTTGATTGGAGGAGCAGGGCACATGACAGTGTAGCGGAGCGGCATGGGAATTGTAGTTTGTTAGATTCCCCGCCGCAATTTCCATCGTGAAATGAACAGGGGAATGAAGTGCCGCACACCATAAGGAAGGGAAACAGGTTTGCGCGTGCCTTATGATGAATGAGCCTGTCATCTGGGATGAGGTGCACAGTGAAATATAACAGTATCCACCCCAAAAAACGGTGTCAAGCCCCTCCGGGCATGGAACTGGCGCAAAAGGGCAGGTGCATGTATATTGCGCAAAGGCTCCCAAGACCGGTCCTCGGGACCATAGCCCTTCCAATCAACAAGGTAGAAGGGACGACCTCTACGCAGACGGTAATCCAGTATTCCAACCACTTCATATTCCAGATCCCCATCCACGTGCACTGGAGATGGACGAGCCGGCAGCCTGGCGGATGCAATACAAGGTTTGAGCAGGCTCCCATGAAACACGGGATGCACTTTCCACGAAGAAGGCAAAGAAAGACGCACCGCTGCAGGGTTGATCACGGCCGTAACTGGATAGGGACCCACAAATCTCGGAAGGAGCATACGCTTGCCAGGTATGTTCAAATTGCACGTGGAGAGCCAAACTTTCATGCCAACCGTGTGGTCGGGTGCAGGGATCCAATGCCTATCGGCATAGAGCTTGGCCCATTTCTGAGCCTTCAGTAGGTGTCCACGAACAGTGTCATGTACCATCTGCATATTTCTGACACAATCCAGAGCTGCCGGATTATCAATTGGGAGAGCCGGATCCAGAGGCAAGGAACAAGGGTGTTGTCTGTATAGTGCAAAGAAGGGAGAAACACCAGAAGATGAGTGCAAGGGATTATTGTACGCGAATTCAGCCGGAGGGAGCATCACCAACCAATCTGACTGGACCTGAAGACAGAGACACCTGAGATACTGCTCCATGGTGGCATTAACCCTCTCTGTCTGGCCATCCGTTTGTGGATGAATGGCCGAGCTGAAACGGTCTTCGATCTGAAGGGACGCCGTTAAGGCTCTCCAGAAACGTGACGTGAACTGAGTCCCACGGTCTGAAATGATGATAGAGGGAAGGCCAAAGAACCTAAAAACGTTCTTAAGAAAGAGGGCTGCCAGTGCTGGGGCAGACGGGAGACCAGTACAGGGAACAAATAAAGCCATCTTGGTGAAATAATCGACCACAACCCAGATGGTGTTGAAGCCATTCACAGGAGGTAAGTCCACTACAAAGTCCATGGAAACCATGTACCACGGCTTATGCGGTACAGGAAGCGGTTGTAGGAGACCCATGGGCTTGGACCGAGTAGTTTTGCATTGGGAGCAGACTGAACAGGAGGCAAGGTAGTCAATGACATCCTTAGACATCATGGCCACCAAGCCCAACGGCGAATAGCCTCCAGTGTCTTCTGTTGACCGGGATGAGCTGCTGAAATCGAGTCGTGGGACCAGGCTAAAGCACGAAGACGTGCCTCTCCAGGAGGCAAATACAGTCAACCCTGAATGTAAGGCAACCCCTGAACAATGTCAAGATTGAGGTCGAGGCACTCCTTAGCATGAGTGGCAACCCATTCCGTAACTAGGGAATGCAAAGACGGATGTGGTGTACATCCACAGACCACTCTGCAAGGTAAGACCAAATGTCGGTCAGGAATGGCAGACTGAGGATCATGAGGCAGGCGAGACAAGGCATCAGCACACGTATTGAGACGTGCCGGACGATAGGTGATAGTGAAGTTGAACTGTGAAAAGAAAAGGTGCCAGCGGGCCTGATGAGCAGTGAGACATTTCATAGATTTGAAAGCCAAAAGACTGCGATGATCTGAGAAGACCGTAACAGGATGCTGTGCGCCTAGCAAATGATGTCTCCATTCTGAAAAAGCATTCTTGAGGGCCAACAATTCTCTTTCCGTAATGGGGTAATTTCTTTCATAAGGAGTGAGTTTCCTAGAGAAGAAAGTGGTAGGGTGTATTTCACCAGAATCAGGACAACGCTGGGATAAAACAGCCCCAACAGCGGATCCCGATGCATCTGCTTCCACCAAGTATGGTAAAAGAGGATTAGGGTGCTGTAGAACAGGGGCAGAGGAAAAGGCCTCCTTCAGCGCATCAAAGGCTCCTTGCGCCTCGGGAGTCCAGTGGAAGGGTTGCTTGGAACTAGTCAAAGCCGTTAAAGGAGCCGAGATGGAGGAGAAGGAGTGTATGAAACATCTATAGAAATTTGAGAATCTCAAGAAGGACTGAAGTGCTTTGACTTAAGTGGGAATAGGCCATTCCAAGACCACCTTGACTTTCGAATGACTCATTCTGATGCCCTGATTAGTGAGATCATAGCCAAGGAATTCTACCTCAGTTGTATTGAAAACACATTTCTCGGCTTTAACAAATAAATGGTTCTCTAGCAGTCTCTGCAAACCAAAAAGCACATGTTCCTTATGTGCTTGCCTAGATGAAGAGTATATCAGGATGTCATCTAGATAGGCAACTATGAACTGGTCCAAACAGTCACGAAAGATATCGTTCATAAAAGCCTGAAACATGGCCGGACCATTGCATAGCCCGAAGGGCATGACAAGATACTTGAATAATCTGTAACGGGTCTTGAATGCCGTCTTCCATTCGTCCCCCTTCCGTACACGCACAAGATTGTACGCACCCCTCAGATCCAGTTTGGTAAAAACCACAGAAGTACCTAATTGATCCAGAAGAACAGAGATTAGTGGAAGGGGATACTGTTTTTTTTTACTGTAACTGAGTTTAATGCTCTATAGTCAATGCAAGGGCAAAGATCACCCTCCTTCTTTGGAACGAAGAAGAGTGGAGAAGCTGCAGGGCATCTGCACGGCCTGATGAACCCGGTGCTCAAGGCTTTATCAATATAGGCCTTTAATATCTTATCCTCAGGTAATGTAAGGGAGTACACTCTGCCATCTGGAATTTTGGCCCCAGGTATTAAATCAATAGGGCAGTCATATGGACGATGTGGTGGTAAGTGGTCGGCTCCAGCTTTGTCAAAGACATCGCGGAAGGCCTGATATTCCAATGGAATAGTGATATCAGGAGCAGTGGTAACAGCCCTGATAAGGGCTGTGGATGTGACTAATGCCTGGCAAGAAGGCTCGGGTAACACATTAGTGCTCTGAAAGCATTGTTCATTACAGACCAGAGATGGAAACTGAACAACCCCATTAGCCCAGTCAATGGCAGGGTTATGTTGTTGAAGCCAGGGAACCCCTAAAATTACCTGGAACTGGGGGACCTTAACCAAGTTGAATGTTATGTTCTCTGCATGTCCTTCTTCAGTTTGCATTCGAACCACAGAAGTGTTTTGGGTGACCAACCCAGATACCAGGGAGGTACCGTCCACAGCATGAACGGAGTCCGGATGTGCCTTAGAAACCACAGGCACATTGTGAGAAATAACATAATCATAATCCATGTAGTTCCCTGTGGCGCCGGAGTCGATAATGGCTAAAGAAGAAAAAGAAATGTCAGGAGTCGCTGTAAAGACCACAGGCAAACTAACCAGGACCGAGGTGACCCCGAGTGAGTCCAAAGAATGTACCCTGGTATAGGGACTCTGACTAGAGCCGGGTTCTGGCGTTTCCCGCCTTCCTGACAGGTTTCTTTGGACAATCTTTGAGTTGATGGTCTGCCGAACTGCAAAACATACAGAGATTGTTGGATTTGCGGTGTTCCGTTTGAGCAGGAGTAAGGGGTCCGCGTATAGCCCCCACTTGCATGGGTTCAGAGGCAGACAAGAAAGGACTGGTGGTTTGCAGCAACGGAGGGGTCAAGCCTGCTGGTTTGCGTTCCCCTTTTCTTTCTGCTCTTCTGGCATCGATCTGCAAAACCAAATTCAGGAGTTCGCCAAAAGCTGTGGGAACTATAGGGACGGTTGCTAGCATGTCTTTTAACTCCTCCGATAGTCCTTTATAAAAGACTGCCGATTTTTTCTCTTCTGGCCAGTCTGTTTCGGCTGCAAGTTGATTGAATCTAGTAAGATAGGTAAACAGAGAGGAGGTCCCCTGTCGTAAGTTCAGAAACTCAAGATCCGTGTCCTAGGATTTGTAACGTGTGTCAAAAACCCTATGCATAGCAGTGATGAGGGCATCGCAATCATATAGCAGAAAACTGTTTGACTCAAGTAGAGGATTTGCCCAGGCTGCCGCGGTTCCCCCAAGATTGGAAAGGACACAGGCAGCTTTAGTCATTGAATTAGGGAAGGCAGTAGGACGACAAAGAAAGTGCAACTTGCACTGATTAATAAAGGTCCTGTAGTTTTTTGGATCTCCAAGAAATCTTTCAGGAGGAGCTAACGGGAATCGAGAAGCCATCAGTACTGAGGCCGCAGCAAACCCCAAAGCTGAGGGATTAGAAATCCCTGAAGTCGATGCAGAAGCGTTTGAGGCATCTATCCAAAAAGACTGCGACTGCGGAAATCTCTGTAAGTTATCAATCCTGTGATTCAGAGCATCATGAGCTACTGAAATCTCAGCCCGGAGTTCTGCCACCAGACGTACCATGGCGGCTAAGGGATCCTCTCCTTCCATGTTTGTTTGTTAGGCTTCTGATTCTGTTACTCACCGACTAGGATGAGCAAAGGTATGCAACCGGGACTGGTATTCACAGGGTTTTGATTGAAGAGCTCAGATGGGGCCTCCAACGGAGCCTCCTCTCTGTGAGGGTAAAGATCTTTAAAATGATATGACCCTCTACTGAGTAAACAGTACAAAGAGCCTGATCACTCAAAAGAGCGGGGAGAACACACCGCCATGAAATGCCATCTGCAAAATAAATAAGAAGGGGTGAGTTTTATGTGACAAATATACAGATAGAAATAGTCAAACTGCTATGGATTATATCTTGCTACCGAGGCACATATATTCCTACCGAAAAAACAGATATCAATATCAGGACTGTGTTGGGCACTCTAAGATCGATTGGAATAGAAATTAACTTACCACTAGTAGTAATGGGATTAATCCAAGGGTGAACAAAGCGGCAGCATAAAATAATAAACAGGAAGGTTAGTGAGGGTTCTAACCCGAACGGCACGAGGAGTGCACTAGGTCCGGGTTGGTGCACACCCTGCGCAGCGTCCACTTGTGCACTTGTTGGGGAGAGGTAAAAGATGTCCCAATATCCTATAGTTCAGAAGTAGTAGTAATATCAATGGATCCCCAGATGGTAGTTTCCACAAAAGTCAGTTGAGACACTGTTAGGTGGGGTGTCTGGGACTAAGCTGCAAGAGCCAGTGCAGTTACAAAGTGCTGGGTATAAGCTGGGATGCCTGAAAGCAGCTGAGCAGTATCTGAGAAAAAAGGTTGCACAGAAGAAAGCAACCCGAAACTACACGGACAGTTTTCTTTCTTAAGGAGGCTGGCAATAGCCGGGACAAAACGATAGGCAAATCAATCAATGAAAGAAGCAAAAAAGGTCCTGATAATGGGTGGGCAGCAGGAGTACAAAATCGTTAAGCAATGCAGTCCGTAAAGGCAAGATAAGAGTCCTGGTACACTATCCTGACAGAGATAACAAGAGCTGCAAAAGAGACGGTCTGTTAGGCAGGCAAAGGTCAGGAATACAGAGAGATCAAAAGAATGATGAAGACGTAACTTCAAGGATGATCACAACTTCATTCAGAAGCGGCGAGCTGAATGAAAACGCTGCTTTTATCAAAACCGAAAGCAAGACATCAGAGCACGTTGATTGGAGGAACAGGGCACATGACAGTGTAGCGGAGCGGCATGGGAATTGTAGTTTGTTAGATTCCCGCCACAATCTCCATCGCTAAATGAACGGGGGAATTAAGTGCTGCAGACCATAAGGAAGGGAAACAGGTTTGCGCGTGCCCTTTGATGAATGAGCCTGTCTTCAGGGATGAGGTGCACAGTGAGTTGTAACACCGGCTGACAGATAAACTCAAGAATGCCGAACCCTAGAAACTTCACTGGAATGACAAAGATGATATATGTTATAAGACTTTGAAACAGACCCTTTGCCAGAACCCAATAGTGAAGATAGTCAGCTTCACTAAAGAATTTGTATTACAGACGGATGCCTCCCTTACTGGGTTATGAGCAGTCCTGTCCCAGGTTTGGGACGGATTGGAACACCCCATATTATTTGCTAGTCACAAGCTGTTCCCATGGGGAAAAAAAACCTTTGCGTTGGAACTCTTGGCCCTGGCCATTAAGTGGGTCATTATCAATCTTAGAAACTACCTATTAGGAGCATGAAAGCACAATTTGAGCAAGGCCGGACGCACGAGGAAGCAGCTATTCCGGACTGGCAGTTTAAGCAGAGGAGAAAGGCAGAGAGACCTGGACGGAAGACGAAGAGGGAATTGCCCTTGCCCTTTGCAACTCAGATCCGTGAACCAGAAGTCCAGCTGGCATGTGGTGTGACAGGTGTCAGCGGCACATGGGGCCCTCTAGCGCAGATAATCAGAGCGGGGAGAAGCGCTTGCTGCCGTGGTAACGTCCTTGAATCCCGAGACAAGAAAATGCAACAGCTCAGCACAGCCGGTGAGTCGAAAAAGACAGATACTAAAACCGAACTGTGCTGGGTTCAAGGTTGCAGGCAGCAACCTTGTTGAACAATGAACTTGTGTAATTGAACTTTAAAGAAACCCTAGTAAAAGGTTCAGAAGCAGAGTGGTCAGGCGTTGTGGGGCGCTCATTCGAAGGACTCTGACTGAAGCCCTTTTGCGGTTGTGTTGTTTTGGTGGAAACTATAAAAACCAAGAGCCTTAGGAGAGGCTGGTCTGAAGTGTTAAAGTGGTCCTATGAGGGTCTAGAAAAAAACCTGTGTACACTCGAATGTCTTTGACACATAGAGGAAAACTGTGTGAAGCCTGACTGGGGACTGAGACCCAAATTAAGTAATGGGAAGAACCTAAGGGGTCCTCTGATCTGTGCCAAAAGAAAGTTAGGGGAAGGGAATCCGCCCTTTTTCTGATGAAATTATTGAATCATGAACTGTGTTAGAATGGCTACGTGAACCCTATGTAGGGATGCCAAGGGAAAAGCTAAGAGAAGTAAATCCTGCAATGTGATAATAACTGAGTGAACTGTGAAATTGGCAAATGTGAACCCGACGAGGGGATGCCTGCAAATTGGGAGTATACAGTGATATACCCGCGAACATTGTGGCGACAAGTGTGAACCCGGCTGAGGGATGCCCACAATGAATAGTTGTTGAAAAGACAGTAAGACTGACGAGTGCTACATTTTGAGTGAAAGGCCGTAGTGAACCCACTTGAGGGAGGCCAACGTTGCAAGAAGGATCGTAGCCCGACTGAGTGGAATCGAAGGGGCGAAGAGCAATCACCCAGTGTGAAGGATTACCAAAGGAACATTTGTTTCATTTATTATTTATGGTTCAGCAGGCCTTCTAAGGCAAGAAACTTGGCCAGAAAGAGACTTGGCCCTAGAAGGGCCTGGCATCATTGAAAAGAACTGCAACCTTGTGCTGGCGAGGCCCAGGAGTGTGCTGTTCTCAAAGATCCTACCTTGTCCCGTGCTAAAAATGTGGGGAAGGGAGACCCCCGGCTATACCAGCCTAACTTATCATTTGTGAACACTTCTTTCTTTTCTTGTGAGCATTATCCCCTGCTCTTTGAAAAATTAGCTGTAAGGATTGGCAATAGGTTTTTTTAGTATAGGCCCTTTTATTTAACAAGACGCCACTAGGACTGCTTTATTATTATTTGATGGTCATAGCTTGCTCCCATCTTAGATTTAGGTTTAGATTAGGCGTTTTTCCAACCCATTTATACAGTTTAATAAAGACCCTTGAACTGTGATCACGTGTGTCTGTCTTTACTGTTGTCACCTGGAGTTCCTTACAGTAGATGTCAAATTGTGAGACCTCATCGAGTTTCGTAAAGTTGATACAGAAACTCCACGACTGTTCTACTCGGCTACTGGGACCATGGGTGAGGACCATGGACTGTAGGAAGGTTCTATGATGTCATTTTCTAACATTTCCTCTACCCGTTGCACAATGATATCTTTCTGGGTTTCGGGGCTTCTGTAAAGTCTTAAGTTGATTATTTTACCTGGTGCGGTAGGAATATGATGATATACGCCCTTCATTTTCCCAGGTTGCTCGCTAAAGACTTCTGAAAACTGATTTAAGAGGGCTTGGATGTCTTGTTTTTGAAGTGTTGGGAATTCGGATGGAACCAGATTTAACTTTTCTGTCTCCTCCTACAGATGACGGGCCATTACTGATGAAGTTGAGTCATTCAGATTCTCATTCCATTCTTTAAGCAAATGCATAATGGTTCACTTGGCTTTTTAATCTTCTATCGGATCGGGAAAATTGATAAATGCAGGGACCAGTGCTTTCCAAAATGTTGTACGGTCCGTACCACCAATATAGCATCTTGTGTTCAAATGTTTGAAGTAACACAAGTACTTTTTTGCCAATGGAGAAGGATCCGGTAACTGCCTTCTTGTCATATAGGGGTTTCTGATGTTCTTTGGCTTTACTCATGATCTATACCTCTCACTAAGTTCATGTGTTCCTAAATCCACTGTGCAGTTTGTGACAGTGATAGGATGGCTTCCTCCCTCTCCTCCCAGGTTTCGTGCAACATGTCTGTGTTATCTCTGGGATCTCTCCCATACAACAGTTTGAAGGCGAAAACCCTAGGGAAGATTGTGTGCACTTTCCGATGGCAAATAAAGACCAGGGGATCATGGCATCCCAGATTTTGTCATCGGCTTCCACCAACCCTTTTAATATGCTTTTAATTGTTTAATTGAAGCATTCGACTAGGCCATCCATTTCGGGTGATATATGGAGGTTCTTAGTGTCTTTATTTGTAATATTTGTTTCACCTCACCCATGATCTTTCTCATGAAGGCGGTTCCTTGACCAGTTAGAATTTCCTTTAGGAACCCAACCCAGGATAGAAAAGGGATGAGATGCTTAAGAATTTTCTGTAAGGTGTGTTACGCATAGGGAAGGCCTCAAGATAGCAGGTGGCATAATCTACTATGACCAAGATGTACTTGATTCCCATTTTTAACGTTTCTAGGGGTCCTTCAATGTCCTTCCCGGTATGAGAAAATGGAACATCTATAACTGGCAATGGTTGTAGGGGGGCTGGAAGAGGCGTATGAGGAGCAGTCTTTTGACATAAGGCGCCCGTGGATATAAAGTTCTTTACATCTGTGTATACACTGGGCCAATAGAAGCGACTTACAACCTGTCCTTGGGTTTTAGCTGTACCAAGGTGTCCAGAGGTGAGGTGAGCATGAGCAATTTCTAAGACTACTCTTCTATGACTCCTGTGGACTACTATTTGGGATCGGGGCTGATCCTCACTATTAGTATCCCCTCTATTTAATAGTCCCTGTTTAATGAAAAAAAGAATGGTCCCTCCTTCCCCCTACCCTCCTGTTCATGTATAACTTTAAGGAAAGCCTCGTCGAGGGTGGGGCTATTTTGTTGAGTAAACGCTAGGTCTGGGATTATTTCTGAAGTTTCTTCTCCCCTTCTAGGTGGCTTTTGGGTTCTCTATCTGCTTGCGCAAAGCCTTGTGTTCCCTTCTCGGTTGCTTCTGTTTCTGCTACTTTTTGGAATTCGAGGAATACAGCATTTTGAAGAATGCCCTGAACAATCCTCTCCCCAACTCTCAGATGGTAGCCATTCTTACAGTTTTTTTGAATCAGGCCTTTGATATCCCCTCTATTGACTGGTTCTATCACCCCACTATTACATCTAGGCCAGATTTCCACCCCAGCCCTGATTTGGACACAACCCTGTTATAAGTAGCTTGGGGGGGGCAGGGCTAACACTGTGTGGACCAACTCTCTTTCACTGGCTTTAATGACAAGGTCAAGGCTACTCGAGAGATCAAAGCCAATGGATGCTGGAGGGATTCGAGGCTTGGTTAGTGAGTTTCATGAATTCTAGGGTCCCCTGGTTTTTATCAACTGGGTCAGATCCCATTCTGACACCATATGTAAGAGTGGAGAAGTGGGAAACTGACACTGGCATGTTAATTGCTATAAACCTTTACTAACAAAGGGTTTGGGAACACCTAACTATCCGTAATAATAAGAGGGGCTTCCCTGCCTCCAAGAATAATAAATATGTCAGGATGTCCAGAAAAATTAAGTCCACTGTCCTGTCAAACCTATTTCCTGCCCTTACACGTGGAACATAAACTAAGGTGCAAGGTGATCTTCTTTGGCCCAAAGGAATGTCTTTCTTCTTCTGGACGTGGGTTTTAAAAGTTCCTTTCCAGCTCGTGAAACAAAGTTCAAATGGTGCAAAAATAAACTTCCAAAGGATGTGCAACGGTGTGCCAAACAATAAGCCTGGTCCTCGCAAGGCCAAGACAATGGCTCTCTTCTCTACACTTTCAGAAATGTTCCCAAACACCAGGGGGAATGATGCCCTTCCCCTGATTTTTCTTCAAAGTGCCAAGAGAGTGTCTCTCTTCTCTTGTCTTGGTATACGGCTCACAACTACCAGGGGAGATGATTAATTCCCCTGTCTTCTCTTCAGCTTCTTGTGAGGGGTTGGGGGTAAAGGAGACAGACACAAGGGTGTTTGGTTGTCCAAATGCTTTTATTCAATTTAAAAAAGGGGTTGGAAAAATGCCTCACTAGCCGTATTTCTATGAGGGTTACCCTTCCTGAACAAAAGTGACTAATGGGACAGTCCTCGTCACGATGTCCAAAATAATGTTCACCGTCCTGTGTCAAAACCCAAATTTCACCCTCACATTCTTAATGCTTAAAATCTATTACACAGGGAAAAATAAATGTCTTTCAGCTGCGTTTTACAGCCCTTCAGCATCTCGCAAATTTTCCAAGAAAATAAAGTTTTGGTGTACCCAAAAAATGCGTTACTGGTCTCAAAATAAGGTCCTGTTAATTTTAAGTCCACCTATTCCTGGGGAAGTTACTTTCTCCCCCCTTTAACCATGGTTCAACAATAGCAAGGGGACAATAATCATCCCTGGTCTTTCCAACACTACAGTTGTGGTGATCAATTTGCAGAAATAATGTTCTCTTGTTTTTGGCAGCACTGATCTACTTTACTACAAGAATTGCCAACTTTAGGTGCCAGCACCACTGTGGCGATAGAGTAGGTATTTCTAACAAGTGCCTTTGTACTTGTTACTTCTTTCTGATATTCCTTGAGGGGAGTGGGTTTTCTCGCATGTCCACACCACCAGTTACTTATCTCTGCTGGTGTTATGTCTCACTGGGTTTACTGCCTTGACCAGCACTCTCTGGTGTTTTAATCACACCGTTTATTCATTGCCATCTGTGTTTTTATGGAATATTACCCTTGGGAGGCCGTCGTCACCCCCTTTGGTCCCCAGAGCTCTTTCCCCAGGTAAAATGCCTTACTTTGCTGTGTACACTTGACTTTGTACATGTACCTGGTTATTCCGTTTTTTTTCACGGCTCTGGAGCAGTTTCTGCTCCAGTGCTCGTTCCGCTGATCTTTCCACCTGCAGCTGAAGTGTCTGGAAGCTGTTTTTGAACTGCCATGTAGGGCTCCATCCCTCTTTAACCGCCATAGATATTTTTTGGGGCTTGACGACTCTAATACGTTCTCTGCCTCTGTACCAGTGAGCTGCAGTTAATACATCTAAGCCGCTTTGCCATCCCACTTCGGGTTGGTTCACGTGTCCTTTTTCATTTATTGCTGTCAAATTCAAACATACGCATGTAAAAATGCTCTCCGCTTCCTGGCAGTTTGTTTCAACTATGTTGGGAGACGGCATCCGTCTCTGCTCGTTAATGCCCCTTGCATTCCTACACCGCTGCTGAGAGTTATTACAAGTCCATTGTGCGCTTTGCTTGTGAGCATCGCCTGTGCACAACTACTGGCACTCCACGTACCAAATAGGTAGCGGGTTGCCATGGCTTTGCTGTGTTCTGACAAAACAGTGCCTGCAGCACTCAGTGTTGTCCTCGTTGTGGGCAAGACTGTGAGAGCCGCTGAGAGCCGGAGTGTCCTGTAACTGCAGGGTTGAAACCTACTAGCAAAGTGGACTAAACTGGCAAAGTTTGGTTCGGACTGTGTTGAGGGTCGGTGAGTACTTTCATCACTTCCCGGTGGCTCCCGGGCACATCCATCTGTTTTTACACACAAGAATCCCTTAAAAGATACTCACCTTGGCTGGGCCAGCCTGCACTCTCCAGCTATTCCCGAACTCTGCAAGTTGCTCTATCTGCAAGGGTAAGCCCTCCTCAAGGATTATGGCTTTATTATTCATCACCTCAACCCTCTTCCTGAACAGCTACAGCTCCCTGAAGAGAATCCGCTTTTCGCTTTGTGCACGACCGCGCGTTGTTAACGTACTGCTGTACATAAGCATAAGGCTCCTCACTTCTTAGGGCTGGACTGCATAAACTAGGGATTGACTACAAAGAAATGCCTAATGTGATATCTGTGTTGAACGTACCCCTTTCTGTTGCAGGTTCTGGTTATTTTCTCCCCTTTTATCAGCATTAGGCAAAACGTATTTTGTATATATGTTACCTAGTGAATAAGTGTGTGTGGTAACTGTTTTCTTGATACTGTGGTTTAATCGTGTTTTATTATAAAGGCATATAATAAATGTATTTTTGATATACATCTATCTAAGAGTAATCTGTGGAGTGTTACTGTGTGTGCCCATTGTGGGCTTCTGATCACTCTCACCCCTCCTAAGACTTAGTCTTGACTGCCTGCCAAGCTACCGTAGATTGGTCTGGTTTGCCCAGAAGGTTCCCCTGTTCCACTAAACTAGGGTGACCTCCTAAACCTCTACCCACCAGGTCAGAGTTTTGAAATCCTTCTTAACACATGCGCACGCACATGCATTAAGATTTGTTTCTTTCCTAATCTGCATAATGGTGATACGTCTGGACTCATGCCACTACCACGGCCATCACAATATGTAAGTAATCAGGAGTAAGACTGGGATACAAGTGTTATTCTGGTGTTTGTTACAGACTTTTGTTAAAGAAAATAGAGGGCTGGCGAAAGACCCAACTTGCTCGATTGCTACAAGGGGTTTTCCTGCCTCAACGGAACGGTGTCAGTGTCTGAATGTCCAAAAGTAAAGAGTTCTCTGTCCTGTGTCCTGTGTCCAAAATCCTAACCTGACCCTTACATGCTACACTCAAAATAAAGTGAAAAGGGACGTCGTCTCTCAACCAGCCATCTGTAGCTTTTTCCAAAGTTCCACACCAAAATTCCAAAAGGTGCAAAAATAAAGAAATAATCACAGTTCTACAATCCTCAAGGGTGGTGGCGTCCCCTTCTCCTGAGTTTCTCAGCTTCTTTTCAGTTCTCACTCACAATTCTCAGGAGGTGTTTCTCTTCTCCTTAGTTCTTTAGACACTTCATAGTTTACAAACCCAACAGCCCAAGGCATATGGTTCCTCCCTCGATTTTCACAGTTTCCTATTTCCTGGTTCAGGGGTACGGTTCCCATTTCCCCTGGATTTACCCCATTTCAGGCTGTTCACTTTCACAGGTAATTATATTTTTTTGTGTGGGTCCTAAACTCGCAATCAATTCACCATGGCGTATTCCCTTGCCAGGACTTTATTATTTTCTTTCACAACAATCAATGTTCCAACCCAGGGTGTATGATTCCCTTCCCTTAGATTGCACATACTCAAGGGGATTCTCTTTCACTCCTCGATTTTCACAATACTCAAGGGACTTCCCTTCCCCTGAGTTTTTATGGCTCTTTATAGTTCAGATTCACAAATCCCCTCTTAACACATGCCGTTTTCCAATCAAGACTGTATGACTCCCTTCCCCAGGATTTTGCACAGTGAAGGGGTTCTCTTCCTTCCCTTGGCTTTTACACTGTATGCACCTTCCAGTCCAGGTGGTATGGTTCCCTTCCCCTGGATTTAACACACCTAAGATTCTCACAGTTGATTCACAATTGGGTGCAGGTCCCAGACTCACAATCACATTGCCTGGTATACCCTCCTGACAGGTCTTACACAATCTCCACTTTCTGCTTGTATGCGAGTCCCAGGCTCACAACAGGTTGCCTGGTATACTCTCCTGCCAGGTCTTACACAATCTTCACTTTATAATTGGGTGCAGATCCCAGATTTGCACTAGATTGCTTGGTAAAGTCTCCTGCCAGGACCTCCACCACATATAACAGTCTGCATCATTCAGACACTGGGTCTTTGACCCCATTTCACTGGCTTCTTTCCGCCATGCACTCAGCGTCCCAGCTCCCTTGCTCAGGATCACCCTGTAAATGTCACTGTCTTCCCTCAGTATGCAGTATACTCTGCAAAGTACCCCAGTGTCCCAATTCCCCTCTCTGGGCTCACTGGTCACTTGTGGCGGCATCAGCATTCTCAGTGCTTGTTGATTTCTCCAGCGGGGCACTTCCTCCTGTTGGCGTCCTGTCCACTCTCTGTTACTCGCTCTGCCATGGCCTCCTATCGACAGCGTCCTGCTGCAGGCCCTTGGTAGCGTCTCTTCGACCTCTGAGCTTCTCGTGACAGCGCCAGTTGGAGCTCTTGTGGCCCTGCTACAGCTGGCTTGTTCTTCGCCACCCCACCCATGTTGTGTATAGTGGTTCCCCATCTTCCTTGCAATGACAGGGTTTTAAATGTCTCAGGACCTATCAGCTCCATCCAACGACTGGAGCGTGTTTCTAGTTTGCTAGCTTCAGCGCTCTGTATTGCTCTTGTCCTCTTCCTCATCCCAGTCCTTTTACAAAAAGTATCGGGAAAAGTCCTACTGTCAGTGCAAAATAGATGGACTGGATTTATAGCACAATAGGCCATACAGGTTTGGGAACTCAAGGGGTTGGTGTTATACCCTGAGTGGGAAGGGCGATATCATGTTCCTACCAGTGAGTCTCCTTCCCTCTCATGAGGGTTGTGTCTGCCATATGGTCCTCCATCAGGAAGCCACCCCCAGGGTCGGATCAGGTAGCGGCTGCCCTTCCCTGGCCATATGGGAGGAGAGATTCCCCAGACAGGGAGTAATGACATTGCTAGATTCATCAAAATATGCTGCCTCCATGGCCCTCCAGCTTTGAAGCACCACTCCCTGAAAGGCTCGTGACATGCGAGATGGAGCCCAAGCACCTCCAACCCACCCACCATAATGCTTGGGGAGGCACAGAAGCGTCACTTACACACTACTGGCCTGTAGTTCTCCATCTCACATGACCATATGGGGGCTCTTGCCACAATTATCTCTTTTCACGTTAGGGGATTTGATGTGCTGTAACCTGCTCTTACTGACCCAGGTGCTGTATGGAATGTGTGGAATATAGAACAGTGATTTTGACACATCTTCCATGCAGCAACTGGGTCTATAAGTGCAGGTTATAACAAACCACTTGTATGCCTTGCTCCAATTATAATGTGATATTTATGTAGCGCTTTTATCCAAAGCACTTTACATAGCACATATTTACTTACATTATTATTAATATTACCCAATTGAAATTGGTACTCACTTTATTGACATCAGAAGGATGAAAGGCTGAGTAGACCATGCCAGATTTGAACCTGCAACCTTCAGATCACAGCAATGAGCGCTTAACCCTCTGAGCCTCAATACGTCATTTTAATATAGTTTAGATCTTAGTTGTCCAAGTTCCAAGTCAGACGCAATAAAAAAGTGAGTAAACGTTCCTACTCTTATAACATGCTTCCACAGACAGGGGGTCGAATACTGTGCATAGTTCGCAAAATCCTGGCAGATTGCAGGTGAGTGGGCGTATCCTGGGCATAGTTTGCAACATCCTGGCAGATTGCAGGTGAGTGGCCGTATCCTGGGCATAGTTTGCAAAATCCTGGAAGATTGCAGAGGAGAAGCCAGACACTGCATAGTTTGCAAAATCCTGGCAGATTGCATGTGAGTGGCCGAATACTGTGCATAGTTTGCAAAATATTGGCAGATTGCAGGTGAGTGGTCAGACACTGTGCATAGTTTGCAAAATCCTGGCAGATTGTAGGTGAGTGGGCGAGTATGTGCATAGTTTGTAAAATCCTGGCCGATTGCAGGTGAGTGGCCAGATACTGGGCATAGTTTGCAAAATCCTGGCAGATTGCAGTTAAGTGGCCACACACTTTGCATAGTTTGCAAAATCCTGGAAGATTACAGAGGAGAAGCCAGACACTGCATAGTTTGCAAAA